>NC_048222.1:102973102-103273102 GCF_002007445.2 Ailuropoda melanoleuca | reverse complement strand
TGTATAAAGAAACCTAAAAAAAGCAAAGAAATCCCCATGTCCCCGAAAAAAAAATTTTTTTTTAAAGAAGAAAAGAAAAAGGTGATACAGGAAATTTAAATTCAGAGACAAATTGACCTATGGGGACTTCCTAGAACAAAGGTTTGGGCCCATAAGGACATAAGAGGCTATGTAATGTTTTCAGGGTGTTCCTGTCCATCTCTTGAATTAAGAGTTAAAGCTAAAACACCAGGCCATGGGGGGGGGGGAAGGAAGAGAGAAAGAAAGAAAGAAAGAAAGAAAGAAAGAAAGAAAGAAAGAAAGAAAGAAAGAAAAGAAGGAAGGGGAAGGAAGGAAGGAAGGAAGGAAGGAAGGAAGGAAGGAAGGGAAGGGAAGGGAAGGGAAGGGAAGGGAAAGAAAGGAAAGAAGGAAAGGAAAGGAAAGGAAAGGAAAGGAAAGGAAAGGAAAGGAAAGGAAAGGAAAGGGAAGGGAAGGGAAGGGAAGGGAAGGGAAGGGAAGGGGGAAAGAAGGAAGAGAAAGAAAGAGAAAGAAGAAGAGAGGGAAAGGGAGAAAGAGAGAAAGAGAAGGTGGAAGTGATGAAGGGAGAGAAAGAAAGAGAGAGGAATGAAGGGAGGGAGGGAGGGAAGGAGGGAGGAAGCATTAGGGAGGGAGGAAGGGAGGAAGGAAGGGAAGGAGCAATGATTTTGGCCAAGTTCTAAGTCAGAGTCAGGTGTGCCATGCCCAGGTTAATCTCACCATCATCCTGACGCTGTGGACCCTGGCTCTGCTTCTGATTTTCAATTTGATTTTGTCTACTTCTTTCTCCTTGTCAGTAACTTTTGAGTCCTTGTCTACCTGCTTCTGGGATCGGCCTGTCCCCACAGCAGACTCTGCTTTGATGGCTTGCACATTTCATGAGGTTTTGACACCTCCTCATACAACTCTTGGAGTCTGACCCCTGAGGCCTGCTCAGCCTGTCCCCTCTCGATCCCAAGGCTGGCCTTTAAGCCTGAGGTCCAAGCACCACCAGCTCTGCTCAAGCCCGGCACATCCCTGCCTCCATATCTTCCAAACACTATTCTGTGGTGACAGGACTAAGTTGTATTGGGAAAGTATTTACAGAAACCTGGTGTTGGAATCAGAAAATCTGGTTTTTTGCCAAATGGGGTGAAGTCAGCCTCTGTGTGCCAGAGTGCGTCCTCAGTGCCCCCAAGATTTCTGTCATGAACGGGAATCAACAGATAAAACAAGCAACAAGATTAGGTCTACATAGACAGGTCAAAGTTATCAGAAAATACTATGTTTTTAAAAAAGACATAAAAGAAGAAATAACTAACAAGAAAAAAATAAAAGCAAGACAAAGTATATTTTTTTTCTGGAAATGAAAACAATTTTCTAGAGTGAAAAAGAGAACAGAACTGAAAAGCCCAAACGAACGGGTTAAGCAGCAGGATAGGCTCGGGGATTGCACGAACCCTCCCACCAGCAGCGCAGAGTTCCTGTTTCTCCACATCTTTGCCAACATTTAAGGGTGGTGCAAACTAGACACAGGTAGGTGGATTGCAGGTCGTATTGTTTCTCTGCAGAATTGGGCCCATTCCAGCCAAGATCCAGCCCTCTTCTGGTTCCTTGGATCAGGCTCTCAGATACAGAGGGACTTTAAATCCCAATAAATCCCTTTCTGCCTGTTTTTTGTTTTGTTTTGTTTTGTTTTTTTCTGGTGCCTGAAGGCAATTTGGTCCTTGGGGTCAGCTCTCAGCAGGGCTCTCCCACAGGGTTCTCCCACAAGGCTGTGCTTTTTCTCCCTGGTTCCCACACCCTGAAGCCTCTTACCAGGGACTTTGTCATTCCACTTTTCCTGCTTCTGGTCTTAACTTTGCTAATCCCCAGATGTTCTGTTGCTCACTCTGCACCTTGCAGCTCTTCCCTTCCCCCTTCCTATAGGCCAGTTCCTTTACAAATACAGTTCCTTTATTAATATGCAATAACCTTAGACCCCAACTGAGGGGGTCTAAGATGTATGTGATATGTCTACAGTTGGAAGGATACCAGAGACATATTTTTCTAAACCTGAAACTAGACACATATCTTGGCAGAGCCTAAAAACCCAGAGGTGTTATAATATATGTCAGAGCATGGATTCCTGAGACTGAATCTTACTTAGGTTCACTATTTAGCTGTGTGACCTGAGGCAAGTCACTTAACCTCTCTGTGCCTCCTTTTTCTCATATGTAAAGCAGGAATACTAGTACCCACTACATAAGGTTGTTAGGAGAACTAAATGAGGGAGTGTATGTAAATTATTTAGAAGGGCACCTGGCATACAATGAGGACTATATGCGTTTGCTCTCATCATTATTACTAGTGGAACTCAGAACTGTCCCAGTCAATAGCAGATGCCAGTCAAATTCATTGAAATGAGATCAGTGTCAGAAAATGCAGCTCCATTTATGCGACTAGTATTTTCTTTAATTCTTTCTTTTCTTCTCAAGGTTTATCTACTAATTACATGGTTCTTACTCTTCTGAAACGGTGCAGAAAATCTTCCCGTCTTTCCTGTCAAACCCAGTGTTTAACCCTGGCCACCAAAACAGTTACGGCCTCCTTGTTTCGGCCTCATGCCCTTAGCTCTCCTTTTACAAACCATTCTGCCCATCGCAGCTAATAAATCCCGTGCTTTCGGAGTCTGGGAAGTTGCTTCTAGCTTTCTGATAGTGTTAAGCTGACGTTGACAGGGCACGGGGCAAGAAGCCAGGTGCAAATGACGCCCTCGCTCCCAGGACAGAATGTTGCCTTGACATTGAGCCTGAATTGTCTTAGCGTCCAACACTGGCCAAGATACCTAAAGCACAGCTTTTCTTTAACAGTGCTCATCTGTTTGGTCAAAATCCCAGAAAAGCTGTTTTCTCATTTCTCTCCTGGTGACTTCTAAGTAGATTATTTCACTTGGGATAGTAATCAAGACTGCAGCAGGCTCTCCATAGAAAGAGAAAGGACACTGACTCCGAGGTATGGATGCTAGGCCAGGTAACTGCTGATGTGAGATTACGTTGCCTGTTTGTGGTTGGCATGACTCGAGCTATCTCCTGGAACGTGCTTGCAAGGGGGGCGTCAGGCTGTTCAATAGACTGGGTTCTACGACCAAACATCTCCAAGAGACTTACTGAAGATTTCAAGGAAATACGAGTGTAACACCCATACACTAACTCACATCCTCAAGTCTCAGGCACCATTAGCTCAAAAGGAAATACATTAATTAATTTAAAAATAGATAATCAGTCTTTAATTTATAAGAGACTTCCCCTTGGCTTTGATTATATAGCAAAGTGTGAGTGGGCATTTTTGCATTTTCTGACATTGGAAATCCAGACAGGGCCCAATAAGTGTGCTGGATTATCTAGGTGAATGCTGCACTGGGCTGAAACGCTGAATTTCCCCTCCGACTTCCCTGACGTTCTCACACTACCTGTTCTCAGGAGCTCCTCGGTTTTTAGGGCTCCGCCTCAAATCCATTCTAGAATGATTGTAGCATTTGTCAACAATTACAGAGTTATTTATTTCTGCTAATGCCAACAAGGTTTTGGGAAGTCAAACATGAGCGACCGAGGCTTTTCCCTGGCGGCGCTCCCAGCCTGGTGGACGATAGGGACACGTACACACTGAGGGGTCGACACGATTAGTTGTGTGTACAGAAGTTTAGTTTGATGTGGGCGTGACCCAGGGAAAATCACCAGGCAAGGCGCAGTGAGAGGAGACATCAAGGAGGAGGCAACCTCCAGTCTGGGTCTTTAGGGTTATGTAGGAGTTCACTAAGGAGGAAAAAAGAGGACTTGTCATTCACTCTTGGCAAGAGCCCCAGAGGCCTGGAGCACACACTCCGTTCGGCATGACCGGCTGGGCCGTGAGAGGGCACACGGGAGGAGACGCCGTGGGAAGGGGGTTGAAGCAAGAGTCAACGTGGCATAAACAAGGAGCAACCAAAGGTCTTTATGTGCAAGAGCCACTGATTGGATACGAGCATTAGAAAGAACACTTGTACTGAGTCTTCAGATGATCCTTTCGCTTTGACTCAGAAATGTCAAGAAAATACTCAGAAGCTCAAGGAAATGCTCAGGCAAGCTTAACGATCACTCTCAGGACGTGTTTGGAGGCACCTGTGGCAGTGCTGAGACTCACAAGAGGCGGAAGTGGGATGGCGGGCTCTGCTTCCAGGGGTGCTGAGGGACACCCTGCAGGGAAAGGAGTCTGGCCTGGAGGGCTTTCCACTGGGGCAGAGGAGGGACCCCCGGAGTCCCGGTCTAACAGACACATGAAAAAATGTTCAAAATCATTAGCCATCAGGGAAATTCAAATCAAAACCACACTGAGATACCACCTTACGCCAGTTAGAATGGCAAAGATAGACAAGGCAAGAAACAACAATTGTTGGAGAGGATGTGGAGAAAGGGGATCCCTCCTACATTGTTGGTGGGAATGCAAGTTGGTACAGCCACTCTGGAAAACAGTGTGGAGGTCCCTTAAAAAGTTAAAAATTGAACTACCCTATGACCCAGCCATTGCACTACTGGGTGTTTACCCCAAAGATACAGACGTAGTAAAGAGAAGGGCCATATGCACCCCAATGTTCATAGCTGCATTGTCCACAATAGCCAAATCATGGAAGGAGCCGAGATGCCCTTCAACAGATGACTGGATTAAGAAGCTGTGGTCCATATATACAATGGAATATTACTCAGCTATCAGAAAGAACGAATTCTCAACATTTGCTGCAACATGGACGGCACTGGAGGAGATAATGCTAAGTGAAATAAGTCAAGCAGAGAAAGACAATTATCATATGATTTCTCTCATCTATGGAACATAAGAACTAGGATGATCGGTAGGGGAAGAAAGGGATAAAGAAAAGGGGGGTAATCAGAAGGGGGAATGAAACATGAGAGACTATGGACTATGAGAAACAAACTGAAGACTTCAGAGGGGAGGGGGTGGGGGAATGGGATAGACTGGTGATGGGTAGTAAGGAGGGCACGTATTGCATGGTGCACTGGGTGTTATACGCAACTAATGAAGCATCGAACTTTACATCGGAATCCGGGGATGTACTGTATGGTGACTAACATAATATAATAAAAAAAATCATAAAAAAAAAAGAAGAGCTGAGCAGCTGTGAGGCTTGGACATCTGACCTTTCCCTGTCCCAGCGTCTTGCCCTGTGCCACCCGGCCACCTTGGAAGCTGTGTCGTCCTTATGCTCGCTCCCAGCCCCCACACAGTGCATAAGACCACACACTGTCCCCCTCAGGGTATCTGCAACACTACCTCCCATTCCAACCAGCCATCTTTCCATTGGGAATGGTTTGCCTTTCACTTTTCATTTTCCACCTCAGATGCCTGGCAAGACCACATGGAGAGCACGCAGGGCAAGAGAAATTGGTGGGGCGGTGTGGTTGGGTGCTGACTGAATTTCCCGGAAATTGCCACATGCTAGGTCAGTGCCTGGTGCCTGCCCCCCCCATCCTATTTAAAGAACCCTAGCTAGAGAACTTTCCGTTTGCTTGAAATACTGACCTACACTACTAGAAACAGGTAGTTATCTGTTGACAGAAATCATGGGCAATGAGTTTATTTACCCAAGAGCAAGTCAACAAAACCACATGAGGCAATCGAGGGTGATTGAGCTTGTTGTAGCAACTGTCAAGGGTATAAATCAATTGCCGCTCTTAGCTCAAAATAATGAGAGTTAATATTTTGTCTTTCCAATACCTTTGATTTGCTCCAATCACATTACTTGCTAAAATAAAGGTTCATTAGTAACAATCAATGCAAAGAAAATATCCCCCAAAGTAACAAGATCAAAGAAAAACAGATGAAAGGCTTCTCTTGAAAAGTTAGAATGGATGCCTGGTAAATCCTCCGATGATTTCCTGTTTCTTTTTCTTTCTTTCTTTCTTTCTTTCTTTCTTTCTTTCTTTCTTTCTTTCTTTTTTTAACTTACTGGTTTTCTTTAGTATACTTTCCAGTAGTACATTTCCATGCCCCAGTTTTTCCAGGAGATTTTGGTACTAGCAGATTTCCCAGCCCACATTATTAAAAGTAAATTCATGACTTCTGATTGAAACATTCTTTTACACGACCTGCCAAAAAAGTTTATGGTTTCCTTACGATGTCAGTCTAAGTGGGGAAATTACGGGGACCCCGCACTTGTTAGAAGACAAAAATTTTGGGAAAGTTAAATGGAGTGAGGGAGCTGGAGCGGGATTGGCCAGCAGCCAGGAAAGCCAGCCAAGCCCCCCCTTACTCCACCCCCCCCAACTACAATTCTAATTGTCTCCGTCTTTCACAGAAAGGACTAGGTTTTCTGGGTGTTGACCTTCCCGCAGAGTTCTGTAGCCTGGGGCACTGCCCCAGCCTGGCTGGCCCCCTCCCTGGGGTGGAAAGCGGGGGGGNTTTGCCTGTTTTTTAGGAAGTGATGTAATTCTGCAGGAGCCTGTCAGACCAGTGAGGATTGCAAAAGAGAAGTTGTTCTGCAAGCACTGATTCAGTTAGCAAGGTCTCCCAAGCCCTTTTCAGTCCTGGCCCTGCCGCCGGCCCCCATCTTTTGAAACTGTCTCTGAGAAACGGTGTCCATAGCTCAGCTGTCGTTGGGGATCCAGGACTGAGGATCCTGGACCACAGGCATTCTCCATTGGTGATTTTACTCCACCCCAGGTGAGTCTCTGGGGCTGCCCAGAGCCTAGAGCAGCGCCATCCAGTAGAACTTTCTGAGATGATGGAGAGGTCTCCAATCTGTCCAATACAGTAACCATTAGCTACATAGGCTATAGGGCACTTCAGATGAGACCAGAGCAACATGAATTTGTAGTTTTATTTTTATTAATTTAAATTAAAAGTACTCCCTGTGGCTAGCAGCTGCTGTGTTGGACAGCTCAGGCCTAGCGAGCAGCAGCACCTGTACCATCAGAAAATGGCCAGGACACTTCTCTCCAGCCGGGCACGTCACCATCCCTGGGCCCTGAATGCCCCCTCCCTCAGAGGGGGTAGAGGACAATGCTATCCACATGCCCCAATGTGCTCTGCTTCCCTGGAGAGAAATGCTTTCTATTATTTTTTTTTCTTTATAAAGCCTTTGATTTTTTAGAGCAGTTTTAGGTTCACAGCATAATTCAGAGGAAGGTACAGAGAGGTCCCACGTACTCCCTTCCCCCACACATGCACAGCCTCCCTTCATCGACATCCTTCAAAAGTGGCACAATTGTTACAATGGATGAACGCACACTGATACGTCACAGACACGCCAAGTTCATAGTTGACACTAGGGTTCTCTCATGTGTCGCACGTTCAGTGGGTTTGGCAAATGTATCATGACACAAACCCACCATGATAGTATCCTCCGAAATAGCTTCTCTGCCTTAAAAATCCTCCACGTTCCACCCATTCATCCCTCCTTCCACCCTAACTCCAGGCACCCACGGATCTTTTCACGGCCTCCGTAGTTTTGTCTTTCCCCAAATGGTGTGTAGCTGGAACCATGCGGCATGCAGTCTTTCAGATAGGTTTCTTTCACTTAGTAACATGCATTGACGTTTCCTGTGTGTCTTTTGATGGCTTGATAGCTCATTTCTTGTTGGCACTAAGTAACAGTCCATTGTCTGAATGTACCACAGTTACTAATTCACTCACCTACTGGAGGACATCTTGGGTGCTTCCAAGTTTTGGCAATTATAAATAAAGCTGCCAGAAACATCTGGGTGCAAGCATTTGTGCAGATGTGTGTTCAACTCCTTCGGGAAAAGACACCGAGGGGCTTGATTGCTGGATCTATGGTAAAGAGAAATGATCTTTTAAAGGGCCCATTTCTGAAGCAGAATATGTTCTCAGGGAGAAAAAATATCTGCACTTCACTTTTCTCCCTTCTTACGTAACAATAAATTTCTCAGAGGTGGTTAGCAAAAAAAATAAGGCTGAGTTGGATTAGAATGGGGGTGGAAATCCTGCCCAGCGGAAACAATGCGGGAAGGAGGTGTCTGTTTAGAACAGCAAGCAGGGGAGATTAGAGTGTGTTAGGTGTTTGTGTTCTCATTGCAGTCCTTCCCTTGGTGTAGGTTTAGGGCCGAGGCAGCACAGGATGAAAGTGCATAATCATGTTTGTGCTGGTACCAAGAAAGGCAAAGAGCGAGAGAGGCAGCAGACACCGATCTTGTCTCTAACCCTTTGCCAGCAGGTACCATGAGTCACCCCCTACCAGTCAGTTCTTCTCTGGGGCTCTGGTTGGTGTGAACACTGGAGGCAACTGGAATTCCTCAGCCCCTGACACAGCCATCCCTTTTGGGGTTAGTGCATTGCTGCTTTTCAGCGACATTAGTCACTGTTTACCTCCGTTCTTATTCACAAGAAATGGGTTGGTGACTCATGGAATGTTCAGTTTGCTCATGGATCTACAGTATGCATTTCACTGTTTTCAACGGGTTTATAAAGCCAACTGATACGATATGCTTTGCCACTTAGGTGACAGTGCAGAGCGCACAGCTGGAGAAAATAGACAAGTTCAAAACTGGATGATGGATTTGGAAAACAACAGGGAGTGAACTCTCGCCAAGCAAGTGCGCAGACCACTGGCTCAGATGGTGCGGGCACTGAGTCTAGCTGGCAGTTTTCCCCATCCTAGCACGCACCTCCCCCGTGTGACACCCACGTGCAGGAGAGGATGCCCAGTGATGGGAGTTCCCTTCCTTTGGCCATTCGCACCCTATTAGGACTAGTGTTGGAGGCCAGGCTCCCGGCACTCGTTTGGCCAGGGCGGGGTGTCAGCCTTGGTTTCTCCAATTTAAAACGACAGCTCGCCAGGGGGCTTTGTGGAATCTGGGATCTGTGGCTGGACCGCAGACTCTTTCCTGCGGCAGAGTCGGGCAGCTCTGCGCCATCTCTCCAAGAGTGCTGGTAGTGGTGCCCGGGCCACACGACACCACAGCAGTTAGCGCGATGTGCCAAATCAACGGAGATCCTGCAGAAAGCCTGCACAGCCATGTAATTTTCTTTTGACCCCTGTGCTCTCAAAGACCCTTAGTGTGATTAGCTTATCTTAAGGGGAGGAAAATTACCATCATTGACCAGAAAATTGTAGCACCTCAGTGATCTCTTTGCTGCCGTTAAAATCACAGGGAGGCTGTGTGCTGGGTAAAGGCTATTTACCTCTGTTTGTTCTAATTTTACCAACCACTAATTTTGGCAAGTGGCCGCCTGGCCTCGGATTAAATCCTGATGCACCTGTAACTAAAGAGAAGTCAGGGCCCCAGTCACATCCATGAGACCCCGGGGAGACCCCCGAGAGCATGGCAGGCACAGGGGCAGGGGGGCCACCTCGTCCTGGTGCCTGCCATTGGCTTTCAACGATGAAAGGAGAAAGGGAGGCCATGAAGTATGGTGGCTGGGCGATGCTCTGAGAGCTTGTCGCGCTCAAGAGGGAAGGGGAGGGGCTGGAGGAACGGGTTACCGATTGGCTTTTATCATCAACTGTCCGTATCACAGAAGTGACTCTCATCCAAATCCTCCTCCCTTCCCTCCTGCTTTTTCCCTGCCCAACCCTCCCTCCCCACCAGCCCTACAAGAGGAGGGGCAAAGGGAACAAACCCAGAAAGTGAAGAGATATCACAGTGAGTGCGGACTCCCGCTCTACCCCGCACCCCCGCCACTCCCACACACAGCTCCCTCGCACACGCACGTGCTCATATACACATGCTCTACACACTTCTGAGCACTGTGGAAATTCAGGAAGATCATCCAAATGAGAACAAACAAGGACTGTCAATTCCAAGCTTGCTGGAGCAAGAGAGTCGGCCACCATCACTTGCATTTTGGCCGAGATGCAAAGGCAGGCCCAGGAGCCGGAAAACTTGATAGTGGGAAAAAGAGAAGGTTTCACGTATGCCCTGACAGCAGAGGCTGTTGGCATGAGGCACCAGAAGGAAGTTCTAATTATTGGTGCCTATTCGGCTTCTCCCAACTTGGAAGAGGGAATACAAGTAGGGACCATTGTTACAGGGATTATTGTCTGGCTTCCTGGACCAGTTACTAGAGATAGGGTCTGACTTGTACGTGTTCGATTTAGAGCAGACTGGCTTCCTGAGTTGTTTGCTATGGACTGTGGGTTACAGTTTTACTCTTACATATATGGTCTGGCCTTTGTCCATTTATAGATCGTCTCTCAACACACACCCACGTGCACACTCACAGAAAAACTCCACCCACACCGAGACACATGTACACACATTCTAGGGCTTCTTTCTCTGTCTAAATGTGAGATGGTGGTAGCTGATGGTCTGCAGTGCTTACTTAATAAAAAGGCCCTCAGACATGGTAATAGTAAGAGCAGGTGGGCGTGTAATCACTCTGAAGCTGATTGAGAGGGTGTAGGGAGCAGACTAAGGTCCCAGGCTCTGAAAGGCGTGCCCATACAAATAAATGGGCAGGGCAGGGCTGGGGCGGAAGAACCCCAGAGCGTGCAGAGAGACTACAGCCAGGAGAGGGGCTGATGGCAATTCTGCCCTGTCTCGGTTAGCTTGGGATGCCTACAAAATACCATAGACTTTTACACTTGACCTTTGAATGACACAGGGCTTAAGGGCACCAACACCCCACACCTAACTTTTGACTCCCCCAGAACTTAACTACTAACAGCCTACTGTTGACCAGAAACCTTATGGATGACACAAATAGTCTATTAACATCAATTTTGTATATGTATTATAGACCACATTGTTACACAAAAGTAAGCTAGAGAAAAGAAAATGTTGTTAAGAAAATCATAAGGAAGTATGGAATCAGAAAAGACCCCGAATAGCCAGAAGAATGTTGAAAAAGAAAACCAAAGCTGGAGGGATCACAATTCTGGACTTCAGCCTGTATTATAAAGCTGTGATCATCAAGACAGCATGGGACTGGCACAAAAACAGACACATAGATCAGTGGAACAGACTAGGGAGCCCAGAAATGGACCCTCAACTCTATGGCCAACTAATCTTCAACAAAGCAGGAAAGAATAGTCAATGGAAAAAGACAGTCTTTTCAACAAATGACGTTGGGAAAATTGGGCAGCCACATGCAGAAGAACAAAACTGGATCACTTTTTTATACCACACACAAAAATAAATGCAAAATGGAAGACCTAAATGGGAGACATGAATCCATCAAAATCCCAGAGGAGAACACAAGCAACAACCTCTGTGACCTCGGCTGGAGCAACTTCTTGCTAGACATGTCTCCAAAGGCAAGGGAAACAAAGGCAGAAATGAACTTTTGGACTTCATCAGGATAGAAAGCTTTTGCATGGCAAAGGAAAAAATCAACAAAACTAAAAGGCAACCTATGGAATGGGAGAAGATATTCACAAATGGCATATCAGATAAAGGGCTACTATCCTAAATCTATTAAGAACTTACTAAACTCAACACCTATAAAACAAAAAATCCAGTCAAGAAATGGGCAGAAGACATGAACAGACACTTCGCCAAAGAAGACATACAAATGGCCAACAGACACGTGAAAAGAGGCTCCACATCACTCGGCATCAGGGAAATACAAATCAAAACCACAGTGAGATACCACCTCACACCCATCAGAATGGCTAAAATTAACAAGCCAGGAAATGACAGATGTTGGAGAGGATGTGGAGAAAGGGGAACCCTATTACACTGTTGGTGGGAATGCAAGCTGGTGCAGCCACTCTGGAAAACAGTATGGAGATTCCTCAAAAAGTTAAAAATCGAANCGAACTTCCCTACGACCCAGCAATTGCACTACTAGGTATTTACCCAAAGGATACAAACACAGTGATTTGAAGGGCACATGCACTCCAATGTTTATAGCAGCAATGTCCACAATAGCCAAACTATGGAAAGAATCAAGATGTCCATCGACAGATGGATGGATAAAGAAAATGTGGTACATAGATACAATGGAATATTACACAGCCATCAAAAAGAATGAAATCTGGCCATTTGCAATGACATGGCTAGAACTAGAGGGTATATAAGTAAGTCAGAGAAAGACAAATACCATATGATTTCATTCATATGTGGAATTTAAGAAACAAAACAGATGGGGGGGCCTGGGTGGCTCAGTTGGTTAAGTGTCTGCCTTTGACTCAGGTCGTGATCCTAGGGTCCTGGGATAGAGTCCTGCGTCGGGCTCCCTGCTCAGTGGAGAGCCTGCCTTTCCTTCTCCCTCTGCCCTTCCCCCCTGCCCCTCATGCTCTCTCTCTGTCTCTCTCTCAAATAAATAAATAAATAAAATCTTAAAAAAAGAAAGAGAAAGAAAGAAAGAAGGAAGGAAGGAAAGAAGGAAGGAAGGAAGAAATCAAACAGATGAACATAGAGGGAGGGAAGGAAAAATAAAATAAGATAAAAACAGAGAGAGAGGCAAACCATAGACACTCTTAACTCTAGGAAACAAACTGAGGGTTGCTGGAAGGGAGGTGGGTGGGGGAAGAGGTAACTGGCTGATGGACATAAAGGAGGGCACTTGATGTAATGAGCACTGGGTGTTGTATGCAACTGACGAATCACTAAATTCTACCCCTGAAACTAATACTACACGATATGTTAACGAAATTGAATTTAAATAAAAATATTTTAAAAATCAATCAAGAAGAAAAAAAATCATAAGGAAGTTCCAAAAAAATCATAAGGAAGAGAGAAAACATTGAGAGTATTGTACCGTATCAAAGAACATCTGTGTATAAGTGAACCCATGCAGTTCGAAGCCATGTTGTTGAAGGGCCAACTGTATTTTCTCACAGTTCTGGAGATGGAGAGTCCAAGATCAGGACGCCCACATGGTCGTGTTCTCGGGAGAGCCCGCGTCCTGGCTTATAGATCACTGCCTTCTTGCTGTGTCCTCACGTGGCAATGACCGAGAGCAAACTCTCTGGTGCCTCATCTTGTAAGAGCACTAACCTTAATGTGAGGGCCTCACCCTAATGACCCCATCAACCCCTAATACCTCCCAGAGTCCCCATCTCCAAACACCTTCATACTGGGGGTACAGGCTCCAACTTTGGAATTGGGGGGGGCACAAATATTCAGTCCCTAGCACCCTGTCTTTGAAGCTGGGAGCCTACACAGCTAGGTCCATCCTGACCAGCCCCTCTGCACTTGTCAGGACCCTCAGTGGTCTCTGTCCCTGCATCCAGGCTGCCGACTCTGGTGACACACGCTTCAACTGTCACCCCAAGAAGCTGCTGCAGCATTTGGAGAATGCTAGGAGCTCCCACCCCGGGCCTCAGTGGACACCTCCTCCATGACCGAGTCTCCAGGGCCCAGGCGGATGGCTTCATCACCAAAAATGAAACTGAGAAAGATTGTGGTTAGGGGCAGAAGTGGCAATGAGCACGTGGGGACAAGGTGCGGATCTCTGGTCTAGAGGGCCCCATGGGGAGCATGTGAGGAGAAGAGGCTGGCTGGCCCGGAGAGCCTGCGGCCCTCCTCTTCACTGCCCAGAGTCTCCCTGAGGGCAGAGGGCCGCTCTGTCTCGTTCTTGGGTCAATCCCCAGCCTTGAGGACAGTGCTTCCTAGTTGTTTGAATGAACACATGAATGAAAAGTCGATTTAAAAAAATTCCTTTGATAGTGGTATTTTTTTTAAGTGGGTGGAAAGAGGAACCCACGATGGAATTATTTGGGTGAGCTTGTTTATTTCAGAGTCCTGGACCGCACCCCAGAACTACTGAGTCAGAATCTCTGGAGCTGGGGTCCAGAACTCTGCGTGTTTCATGATGTTTGAGGGGATTTTTTAATACAAGCTAAAATTTGAGAATTGCGAATCTAGAGTTTCATTTTTAGCTCCTGGAATGGTATTTCCCTTTTCTTAAATAGTAAAAATAAGTAGCACATTATATTTCCCCTTTTTGCCTTGTTTGTCAGGAAGCCTGAAACGAAGAGTAAAGCATGGTTGTAAAACTCTGCCTAGCCCAGGTTCCCTTTACCACTTCTAGGAACATTTCTTTTCTTGGCTAATTCAACTTATCTTCCAGGACCTCATTCAAGACTCATCTCCACCAGGGAGCCCTCTCAGAAGTCTCCCCTTGCCTCTTGCATGGCTAAGTGCCCTTCCTCATCCCCGCCCCCACAGCTCTAGGCGAATAGACCTGGGCAAGTGTTCCCCACCTGACTGCCCCGGTCTTACTCATCTGGGCCTTCCCACGCCTGTTAAAAGGAACTCAATTTCCTTCCACTGCTCTTTCGGTTTTGATCAAATCATATCTTGATGACTTTTCTAAGTTTCTTGAGGTAATTTTTAAGTAGGGCAGACAACATTAGTAAATACATAATATCTGTTCCGAAGTCCACTTCAGAATGATAAATGCAGATTAGTGGTCTCAGTGCTTTTTCTTTTATTGATTTTTCTATTTAATTTGACTTCTCCAATTCAGTGGATGTCCTGGCCAACTAAATCCTCAACACCCATGAAACTAGAAAATATAAAGGCGCAAAGGTTTGGAGGGAAATTGCAAATTTGAATAAGAAAGATGTAAGGGGAAGCAACTCCAAAGCCAAGGTATGTGGGTAGTGCCAAAAATAAGTGAAAATGGAAAGGATTTGTATCAGGTAGGACTGAGTAGTGGAGGGTGGGAGGTGATTGTTTTTTAGTTAAAATACTATTTTTCTTATTACAAAAGTCATGCGTGTTCATTGTGGAAATGTTCAAATGCGTATGAGCAAAATGAAAGTATTCCGTGTTTAAATTGTTGCAGAACTGTTTCCATACGTTTAGCTAGCAGGGTTACTCCTACTCTCATTGCCAGTAGTGGTAGCTGATACTACTATCTTGCCAACACCAATAGGCTCAAAATGACAGTCACAAACTCAGGTCTGGAAAACAGTAACTTACTCTCTTTTTCCATTATAGTGTCAGTTCTGAATTTCAATTCTGGTAGTGGTAAAAGGAATATAGTCACTTACAAATACAACCAGTCAGTTTAGCAATTTCCATTTATTTGGGATGAACTTCAGATGCTTCAGGGTCCCTCCATCCCCTTAGTTTTCTCTGAGATTGCCCTGGGAATTCCCGAGCTGGTGGGGAGGGCTGTCTCTAAAATGCAACTCTGGTCCTCGGGCCCTTAGAAGATCAAAAACTAAGGATTATCTCTATAGTCATCTTTGCATTTTAGCTGAGATCTCCTTTTCCTAGACCAAATAGTCTAATTTGCTGGCTTGGGGAGCTCTCAATGACTGTATGAACAGAGAGAGTCCAAGGCCCCCATATCCTTGTATTTATAGAAGTTCATCTGGGACCTGCCGCACATGTTCATGATCAGTTTAATAAGAATGCAGCTAACTGCCTCAGGGAAGGATGGGAGCGGTGAGACACTCTGGGTCCCCTGGATTGAGAATAAGAAGTCCAAGACCCCGGTCTTTGTTCCTTCACTAAATGGACTCTCTGGGCCTCATTTGCTTGATCTCTAAAACAGTAGGGTTGGCTAGATGCCCTCGAAAGTCCCAGCGCTCCCATGCTATGAGGCTATGAGTTTCTTCTGAGGCAGGCTCATCTAAACATTTTCAGAGGAGAGCCCGACCTCCCTTTCTGAGGACAGGACCTGCTTACAAACAACCCAGCCAGGTTCTCGCAACGTTCCTTCATCACTGAGATTCAGAAACGTAGGCATGTATTCAATGCAACACAGCAGCGCTGGGCTGGGTGAGAGCGGGGGGACGAGGATCACTGAGCGACTCGGAGCAGCCCTGTACACGGTGGGCTGAGAAGCCTGACGGTTGTGGATGAGGCAGGAGGACGGGAATGAGCAGGCGAGGACACTTAAAATAGGATGTGTCTCCATGTTTCCTTCACTGTTTGTGAAGCAGCAAGCTCAAAGGTTATTTGGGGCCAGGAACCAAAGCCCTCAAAGTCTGTGGTTATGATTATTTCAGCTCTAATCGCACAGGAGCGCTGGGCACGGGTGTCAATCCCACATTCTAGTACCCAAAGGTCAGCAGCAGCCCCACTGCCCAGGAAGAGGTCACTTACTTATGTATCTCATTGGTAGGTTCTCTCTGTGAGAAACAGCAATCCCTTATAATAGATTAGATCGTTGTTCCCAGTTCTTTATGCTTTCTCTGAATTACATAAATTACATCCATGCCCTCATGACTTGGCGGTTCCTTCTGCTCAGATAGGCACATATTATTTCCCGGCCTTAGTGATGTGGGGCCAGGCCATGTATCACTTGCTCTGCCGAATGAAATATGGGAGGGAAGAGGTAGTATGCCAGGTGTGAGCAAGCTCTTTAAGAGACATCATGTAATCCGGCTTGCCTTCTAGCATTTTTGTGCTCTGAGATCATGAGCCCCATAAGGTGAAGCAGACCTCGGCAAGGTCAGAAACCTGGACTCCAGCCTCGCGCAGCCAAACCTCAGCGGACTTAGAGACCCAGGGCATGAGGATGAATGTATCTGATTGTAACTATGGAAAGATTTAGGATTACTTTTTGCATAAGTACAGCAATAGCTGACTCACGTATTCCTTAAGATTCTTCATTCACAAGTTGCAAACCTGAATGGAGAAAATCAGAGAAGAAAATAGAGCTGTTTTTGGCAAAGTCACCAAGTTTTGCATAATGCGGCTGTCACCCATACTGTAGACAGTAAAGATAGGGCTTGTAAAGATAGGGCTGATCACACTTAACTTGCCACTATCCTCTTCGTCCCCTCCTCCTGCAAGAGCCGCAGCTCAGTCCAGAGCCAGCAAATACAAATGGCTGAGTCATGCTGTGTTACCACTCAGGGTATGCCTGGATCTCTGAGTCCCTGAACAGTTGTGCTAGAAACACTTCATGGCAGTGATTAGTGGAGAGGAAGTATATTGATAGCACCTGAAGCCTTTTAGCTCTACTCATGACCTTTATCACAACACATTCAGATTATAAAATTTAGACAATCTCCTTCTGCCCTAATTGACCGTGGGCTTCTGGAAAGCAGGAACCATGTCTGAGTTTACTTTAAGACCTCCTGTAGCTCAAAGCTCTGCCCCACAAGAGAGCCTAAAACCAATTAATATCTGTTGAATGAACAAAGGAATTAAAGAATCTAAAAACAGCCCTTATTCAAATGGAATTTTTTTTAATCTCTTTTTTGCCTTTGTAAATGGTCACAAGTTACCAAATCAGAAACAAAATAATTCTGTCTGCCTGCCAGGAGTTTAGATTCGGGAACCTTCACAAGGGAGAACATTTACTCCCCAATGCGCACGCTGCCTAAATTTTCCTCCTCTGGTGTAGTTATTTTTCCCATTGCATAAAAGTGTCCGTCCTCCATCCTCAGGTTTGTTTTTTGTTTGTTTGTTTGTTTTGTTTTTCCAAGACACATTGCCTCTTTTTCTGAAGAAAAAAAAAAATCAACCACAATAGAATGGAGGTTTTAATGTTTGGTGTTTTGTACATGAACACCTGAAAGTGTTTGCGTGGTGATGTCTGGAGATTTGTTCGGGCTGAGCTGAAGGTGTTTGGCTTGCTTGGGGAAGGGCGATCTCATCTGGTTGGAAAGTGGAGTGTGAGGTTGGGAAGGAAGGCAGAACAAGGTCCTAGAGGAATGGAACTGGAGTTTGTTGGTGATGAAGTAGCAATATGGCTCGACTGGCCATTCTAGCGAAGTCCACCCCATGAAGAACATTTTCTCTTACATAGCATGTATTCCCCTGCCCATGTTGCAAAATGGGTTGCTTTTGAAAGCATTGCCTTTGGCTCATACGCTGGGAGCCTGCTTCTTCCTCTCCCACTCCCCCTGCTTGTGTTCCCTCTCTCGCTGGCTGTCTCTCTGTCAAATGAATGAATAAAATCTTAAAAAAAAAAAAAAAAAAAAAAAAGAAAGCATTGCCTTTGATTTTGGTGGGTTTTCACTGAGGACTGGGTGGTTGGCTACAATTTGGATAAACAAGTTCCTGAGGAATTGGAGGCAGATAAAAATAGCATCGTGCACAGCTGTCCTTTTGGGTGCAATCTAAATCCGCAGCAAGTGAAGTCATAGCACAAATACTCATGTAAGTAGCCATCATCTGACACTTACCCAAATAGGTTTATTACCACCATTCTAAATTCAAATGAATCAAAATAGGCTACAGTGTGTTCCCAGGGTATCTCATGTCATTTATGTTTTCTAACTCTGGAATGGAGATCATCGCCCTCAAAAGCATTAGAAAACAAAGCCCTTATTACTTACGGCACCACACTGGGCACTACACCAAATAAATTCCTCTTTTTTCCTTTTATTTACTTACAGGTCATACATTAATGTAACATTTTCATATATGTTTTTAAAGATTTTATTTATTTATTTGGGGGAGAGCACAAGCGGGGGGGGGGCAGAGGGAGAGCAAGAAGCAGACTCCACGCTGAGCAGCGAGCCCAGTGACGATGGATGACAACGCGGGGCTCAATCCCCAGGACCCTGAGATCAAGACCTAAGCCAAAGGCAGATGCTTAACCGACTGAGCCACCCAAGCACCCTAACATTTTATTATTTTTGAAGTGATATGTGCTCACTGTAGAAACATTAGAAAATGCAGATCAGTAGGTGACAGAAAATAAAAGCAGCACCCACTATATCTTTCTATAATTTTTTTTCAAAAGAATAAAGAAAAATTGTCATTTTTTTTCAAAGAATAATTCTGAAATTACACTTGTGTTTTTTTATTTAAAAATAAAATTTTTCCTGGAATACAGTATGGAGGTTCCTCAAAAAGTTAAAAATAGAACTATCCTACAATCCAGCAAATGTACTATGAGGTTACCCCAAGAATACAAAAATACCAATTCGAAGGGGTACATGCACCCTGATGTTTATAGCAGCATTATCAACAATAGCTGAACTATGGAAAGAGCCCAAATGTCCATCGACCAATGAGTGGATAAAGAAGATGTGGTATATATGTATATATATACACACATACATACAATGGTATATTACACAGCCATCAGAAAGAATGAAATCTTGCCACTTGCAATGACATGGGTGGAACTAGAGGGTATTATGCTAAGCGAAATATGTCAGCCAGAGAAAGACAAATACCATATGATTTCACTCATGTGGAATTTAAGAAAAACAGACGAACATGATGGGGGAGGGGGAGTAGAGAAGAGAGAGACAAACCATAAAACAGACTCTTAACTATAGAGAGCAAACTGAGAGTTGCCGGAGGGGAGGTGGGCTGTGGGATGGGCTAAATGGGTGATGGGAGCAAGGAGCGCACTTGTTACATCATGAGCACTGGGCGTTACATGAAGTGTTGAGTCATTAAATTCTACTTCTGACCCTAATATTACACTGGATGTTAACTGGAATTTAAATAAAATGAAAACAAATAAAAGTAAAAATTTTCCATTTAAACAGTGCCTGGGTGGCTCAGTCGGTTAAGCGGCCAACTCTGGATTTCAGCTCATGTCATGATCTCAGGATCATGGGATCGAGCCCAGAGTAGGGCTCCCAGCTCAGTGGGGAGTCTGCTTGAGGATTCTTTCTCTCCCTCTCCCTCTGCCCCATACCCACGCATGTCCTCGCTCTCTAAAATAAAAATAAATCTTTAAAAAAAAATTTTTTTTTCCATTTAAGTAAGTACAGGAACCTAATCTATCCTCCAGGTAACTCTGTATTCTTGGTAAAGTTGATACCTGTACAATAACATCTTCCTCTGGGAATATAATTACATGTATAGTAGTAATTGACCGTAAGGAAAAACAACTACAACAGTGCCTCATATATTGTTTTTATCTTAACTACTTAATTTAATATTTCTGACTATTATTCATCCTTTAGAAATATGACACTGTGGATTGATGGTTTGTCCCAACAGAGCTCAGTTTTGGTTTAGCCCTGATAACTTAGTTTCCATTTCTTTTCCCCAATACAAGTTACGAATCATTACCAATTTTATTTTTTTAAGATTTCTTTATTTATTTTAGATAGAGAGAGAATGCCACAAACAAGTTGGGGGGGAGGGGAAGAGGAAGAGAGAAAATCTCAAGCAGGTTCCCCACTGAGTGCAGAGCCCAATGAGGGGCTTGATCCCAGGACCCTGAGATCATGACCTGAGCCGAAATCAAGAGTCTGACACTTAACTGACTGAGCCACCCAGGCGCCCTGAGAATCATTACTAATTTTAAAAGAGAGACTTTGATTCTGTTTTATTTCATTCTTTTAATCTGAGGAGGTAGAAATCATTAAAAGCACGGCAAACAGGTAGCACAGTGAGAGGCACGACAGCAGTGACCAAAGATACTAGTTCTGGAGTTATTTTCTGTATCACCTTTTTAAACCCTCTCAACATGCTCGTCATGGTACCTTTCATTCCCGATTTCCTCTCAGAGTTTGAAGGAAGATACATGAGGGTATTTTATTGTCTTGAGGCAGTCGTTGGCTGACTCAAGGTGGCACCTGATCCAAAGCTGTCCAGTGGTCACAAGGTAGTGGGCCTGAGAGCTTTTTCCTAATAAGGTGATAATAAGCTAACATAAATGTGTCCCTCTGAAACCTGAAAGCGTTTTTACCCATTTGGCCAGTTGGCTGGTAGAAGGAGAGGGACAGAACTCACAAATAGAAAGAGAGGCCCACATGGGTCCAATAAGTTGGAGATAAGGAGAGGACAGGTTCATAGCTGTGAGATGTGAGAGGTCTGTCCATACACAGCCTCACAATAAAGCCTCTGTCTCTAAAGGTGGTCAGGTGTCCTGCTTTTGTTTTGAACCAAAAGCTTTAAGTGCATATGCTCATTTTAGTGTTCCAAGTGATTAGCATAAGCTTGATACAAACTAAGTCTTAAAATGTATGGAAACGAAATAATTACAGAAATGAAATAATTTGTTCTCTCAAACTACATTGTATTTGAGACCTTGGAAAAATTCTGCATAAAATGTCATGATTCCAATAGACAATATTAAGAGAATTAGGAGACAAGACCCAGACTGGGAGAAAATATTTGCAAAAGACACATCTGATAAACGACTATTATCCAAAATATATAAAGAACTCACAAAATCAACGATAAGAAAACAACCTGATTGGGGCACCTGGGTGGCTCAGTTGTTAGGTGTCTGCCTTCGGCTCAGGGTGTGATCCCAGGACCGTGGGATCAAGCCCCACATCAGGCTCCCTGCTGGGAACCTGCTTCTTCCTCTCCCACTCCCCCTGCTTGTGTTCCCTCTCTCATTGGCTGTCTCTCTCTCTGTCAAATAAATAAATAAAATCTTAAAAAAAAAGAAAAGAAAAGAAAAGAACCTGATTGAACACTGGGTCAAAGGCCTTAACAGACCCTCATCATAGAAGATATACAGATCGCAAATAGGCATGTGAAAAGATACTCCACATCATAGGACATCAGGGAAATGCAAATTTAAACAACAGTGAGCTACCACTACATACCTATTAGAATGGCCCAAATCTGGAACATTGACAACACCAAACACTGGCGAGGATGTGAAATAACAGGAATTTTTACTTCTTGCGGGTGGGAATGCAGAATGAAACAGCCACTTTCGAAGACAGCTTGGCAGTTTCTTACAAAAGGAAATAATCTCCAGCAATCATGTTCCTGGGTATTTACCCAAAGGAATTGAAAATTCATGTCCACATAAAAACGTCCTGCACATGAATGTTTATAGCGGCTTTGCGCATAATTGCCAAAACTTGGAAGCAACCGAGGTGTCCTTCAGCAGATGAGTGGATAAACTGTGGTACATCCAGACGATGGAATATTATTCAGTGCTGAAAGAAATGAGCTCTCAAGTCATGGAGAGACATGGAGGAAACATAAATGCATATTACTAAGTGAAAGAAGACAATCTGAGAAGGCTACGTGCATACCGTATGATATGAAATATCTGCCATTCTGGAAAAGGCAAAACAGTAAAAAGATTAGTAGTTGCCAGGGGTTGGGTGGTGGAGGGATGAATAGGCAGAGCGCAGAGGGCTTTTTAGGGCAGTGAAATTACTTTGTATGAGCCTGTCGTGGTGAATTTATGTTATTATACATTTGTCCAAGCAACACCAAGAGTGAACCCTAATGTAAACGATGGACTTTGGACATCAGTGTAGATTCCTCACTTGTAACAAATACACCACTTCAGTGGAGGATGTTTTAATGGGGAAGGATATATATATATATATATATTGTAAAAAATGAAGCATTTTGGGGTACCTGGCTGGCTCAGTCAGTGGAACATGCAACTCTCGATCTCAGGGTTGTGGGTTTGAGCCCCACATTGGGTACAGAGATTACTTAAAATCTTTTTTAAAACTGGAAGCATTTTTTTAAAATACAAAAAAAATCATGATTCCTGATCTCAAGAAATTTAAGATATACACACAAATATCTGCAGACAAAGAAAAATAGAGTAATCTTCAGGGGGCTAAAATATCATATATCATTTAGGGTGCTTTTGGCTTGAAGAAACAGAAGACCTAACTTCAAATGCCCTAAACAAAGAGAATCTCACGTAACAGAAAGTCTGGAAATAAAGCAAGTCCAGGGTGTGTGAGCTCAGTGGCCCAAGGACATCGTCAAGGACCTGGTTTCCTTCCACCTTTCTCCTCGGCCATCTTCGGAGGATTGCCTTTGCTCCTGAGGCTTGTTCCCTCAGAGATGCCAGATGGCTCTTTCTTCTGCAAGGATCAAACCCTCACGCAATAGTCTGAAGCCTGGCACACAGAATGTTCCTGATTCCTGTTCTAAAGAAAACTTTCCCAGGGACCACCAGCTGACTTCCCATCACATTGCCATTTTTATGCTAGTCACTGGCAAGAAAGTGGAATTACCTTTATTGGCTTAGTCTAATTAAGAGTCACCCCTGATAACACTGTATTGTAAAATTGAAATTTGCTAGGAGGGTAGAACTTCAATGTTCTCACACACAAAAGATAAACATGTGAGGTGATGGATATGTTAATTAACTAGATGGGAGGAACCCTTTCACAGCGTACCCGTACATCAAATCATCATGACGTACACTTTTAAGTATCTTACAATATCATTTGTCAATTACTTCTCAATGAAGCTGGTAAAAAGATCACCCCTGAGACTTACAGGTTTTCATGAAGCACATGACTACCCAATACCTCAACAAAATTGGGGTCTGGTTAACAGGAAAGGGGGATATAAAATGACCTTTGAGTGGGCAACTGTTATATGGGCCAAAAGGGCAAATTAAAGAAATATTGATAAAATAAAATGGAATATAAATTAACATTAAATGTGATAAGAAAAATCTAGATAAACTATAAATTCAGGGGCGCCTGGGTGGCTCAGTCAGTCAAGCATCTGACTTCGGCTCAGGTCGTGGTCTGGGTCCTGGGATCTGGCTGGTGAAGGGCTCCACACTCAGTGGGGAGTTTGCTTGTCCCTCTGTCCCTCCCCTTTCATGCCCCCTCACTCTCTCTCTCTCTCAAATGAATAAATAAAATCTTTAAAAAAAACTATAAATTAAGAAAAAATATATAACATAATTTAATAGGAAGAGGAAAACAAAAGCTAAGGAAAATCAAGATTTAATTGAAACACTAAATCTGGAGAACTAAAATACTAGAGGATAAAATGATAAAGTAAGACCCATGGTTCTCAAAGCGTGGTTCTTGGAGAGGCAGCACCAGTGTAACCTGGGGACTTGTCAGAAAGGCAAATGAGTGGGCCCCACTCCAGGGCCCCGGAATCAAGAACTCTGAGAGTGGGGCCCAGCAATCTGTGTTAACAAGTTTGCCTGGTGATTCTGATGTAGCTAAAATTTGAGGATCCAGAAGGAAAACAGATATTTTAAAACATTAAGACTTGCAAAACTCAAAAGATCACTAGGCAAACAAGGCAAAATAAAAACCAGCCCCTGGATGGATTCCAGGGTTAACGCCCTTGTGCAGGGCAAACGGGTCCTCTGATCCTCTTTACTTCCCCCATCCCTCTTCCTCTCGACTGGCCACCTATTTGGTTGCCCCACCAAAGGTAAAGTCAGTGGTTGTCTACACTTCAGAATAACCTGGAGAATATTTCAATCATGTGGCTGTCGCAGATCCCACCTCAAACCAAGTAAGTCAGAAGCCCTGCGGGTGTGGACCTGGCACTTGTATTTTTAAGAAATGCTCAGGTGATTCTATTATGTACAGCCATAGCTTTGAACCCCTGCCTTAGAGCCTCTGGGCTAAGAGCAGAGGGTCAGAGAGGCCCCTTGCTCTTCGTGGCTCCCTTTGCCTGCCCACATTTGCTGCTCACATCCTGAGCACAGCCTGGCTAAGAACATTTAGGAAAAGATGAAGCAAACATGCGAGCAGCTCATTTCTTTTCTCCAGCAAGTCTACATACACCTGCCCTACCTCCACACATCTAACCCTCAAATAAGACCCCCCGGTGTGGGAAAGCGTAGGCCAATGCTGAAATCCTTGACTGAGGCCTCCTGTTTTCTGAACACCTGCTGGGGAACACAATGTCCTTCCTCACTTCCAGCCGGGGCTGGTTCCCCAGCTAGCCAGCAACCTATCAGTGCTTTCAAAGCAGCGCAACTGCCGTGGGTGGCCACGACACGGGCCGCACAGGGGCTGGGCATGGCCATTAAAGGCAAACCATGGTGGCCAACAACTCAGCCAAACACTCCCTCAAAAAGTGACCCTACCTAGGATTATCTGATACTTTGCTTTCTCACCAAGAATGGGCAACCCTTTTTTCCCAATCTTGGTCATGTGTACTAGCCAGCTTTCCTTCCTGGCTCATTTTTGTGCCCTCTCTGACATTTGTGCTCACTTTATCCCTTAGTCTAATGCAGTGGACTCCCGGGGCCCATGGCCCACAGTACTGACCCTTCATTGAATCACCAGTGCCTACAAAGTAAGACACTTCTGTTGACTTAGAGAATGATTTCTGGAGTCCTGAACATTAAAGGACCAGAAGCCAGGCCTCTTGCCCATTCTTGAGCCATTTCCTTGACTTACATGTCTCTATAGACTGATTCCTTCTCTACATGGCTTACTGCTTCCCTGCCCTTATCCACTCTGTGGATAAGACCTGCTGACTCATTTCCCCAGTGTGTCCTTCAGCTCCCTTGACTTCCTGAGGCCCCCTCATCACACATCTTAAATGTCTGTATCAATGATTCTCAATCATGGCTAGACTCCCCTGAGAAGATTAGGTAGATAGACAGTGCTTTGTAGTAATGTTTCTCAAGAGGGGGAGGGCAGAGAGGAAACGAAGAAGGTTGTAAGGAGGGGACTTAAGGGAACCCAAGGAATTTATGTGATTACATATATAATAGATAAAGGGATCTATACTACTATATTATTACATAGAATATGTAAGTTCACATACATAAAGGAATTTATATATAATAATTATATGTAAATTCCTTTATTTTATGGGATGATAATATCTCTATATATGAATTCCTAAAAATTTTATATATAATTTAATATATAATTTTTATATTACATATAACAATATATTGTAGCTAATGTATTAAGTAATTATAATATTAATTATATATGTAATATAGACATGTGATTACATATTATATGTAATTGTATTATGTATAAATTCCTTTATATGTAGTTATAATATACTTTTTTATGAATTCCTTTATATATAGCCTTAGGAAATTATACATATGCATAATATAATTACATGTATAAAGGAATTTATGTAAATTGTGTAATATATGTTAATTACATATGATTACATATTACATAATTACAATATATAAATTCTTTTATGTAGACTTTCATATGTAAAAATATATGTAAATCCCTTCTGTGTAATTATATCTTATATATATATAAATTCCTCAGACTCCCTTCTTAGAGATTCTGACTTAAGTGGTCTAGGCTGGGGCCTAAACATTTTTGAAGCTTCTCATGTGATTTTCCTGTGCGGCCAGGATTGAGAACCACTGATTTAGAACGAATCCTTTGTAAACTCAGATCTCCAGATAAGGTAACTGTAACATATTTAAACTGAAAGGGAGAAGTACAGCTAACCAAAGTCCCCAAAGAATTCATGTTACCCTCACCGCAGAGCACCGTCAAGAGCTCCCTTAGGGGCATTGGCTCTTCCCCGGTCCCTCTGTCTTTTCTTCTTGTCCCAAAGGCTTTGCTCTCACTCCCCGCCCAGGCAGTGAGCTCAGTTCAATGGCCTCTTCACGTTTGCCCTCTACGGCTAAGCCTCGCTTGAACCAACAGACACAAAGGATGCCCCTGAGGCCCCTTCCTGTCCTCGAGGCTCAGCTGATTGTCCCCAGCGAAGCTGAATGTATTCTTCCGGAATGGAACCTCTAGCAGCGAGATCTTACTAAGCACAAGTATTTCCTATTTGTTGCCCTGTGAGCATGCAGAGAGTTAATTTTCCAGTTTAACTTTTTGCTTTTTAAAAAATTAAGCAAGAGTTGATTTCGATTTACACTGGAGAAAATGCTGTGAGGGCTGAGAAAGCAACCAACCAGATTGTCCTTGGAGGGCACAGGCTCTTCTTTTCCTGGTCAATAAAAATAGAACCATTTTTCTTCAAACAGGGATGCTTTCAACAGTGCCCTGCCTGAGGACAGGGGGGCATAATAAGTATCCCTTCCATTTATGTCATACGTTATCTAAATTTCTTCCATCCTCCTAAATTTATTGTCAGTGAAATAATCATTTCAGGTGGCAGAGCTATATTATTTTCCCATTTCCTAGATGAGAAAATGTAGCATGAAAGAGGTAAAGTGATTTGCCCAAGGTCCCACAGTGAACTGGAGAGCTAGAGAATATTCTTGACCCGGGAGTCTCGGTTCCCAGGACTCTTGCCACACTAGCTGTCTTCAGCCTTCAGCTCGTATTAGAATCACCTCCAAGGGCTGGTTAAAACACAGACTGCGGCATCCACCCCCAGAGTTTCTGATGCAGGAAGTCTGAGGTGGGGCCTGAGAATTTGCATTTCCACAAAGTTCCCAGGTAATGTTGCTGCAGGTGTCTGGGGACCACACCCTGAGAACCGCCATGTTACACCATGCCTGTTGGCTAACTAGACTGGCAGTGGAAAAAAAAAATTTTTTTTTCCCTTGAGGCCACAGGCCCATAAAAGTTTTATTTAACTTGAAAAATCATCTCCATGGAAGTCACTAGCATCTGACCACCTTTATATACAACTGGGAGCTGGGTTATCAGAGCAATACAGCACACACATCTGTTCCCGGGGTAAGGGGCCCATTCTTCCCAGAGTCCCAGGACACAACCCGAATGGGGAGAAGTGGAGCAAGACATGAAGAAATATTGAGCACATATTCTCTTCTATGACAGGCGTTCTTTAAGGTATTTTATAACACCCTTAAAAGAGTAGGACCTAAAAGGGTTCATAGTTCCTCTTTGATATAGAAATAATTATTTGACTTTTGCAGATTAAGAAACTGAGGTTCAAAATGTTATGCAACTTGAAAAAAGAAAAAAAATCAAATATCCGACTTCAAAACTCTATTTTTCTTTGACATCATAAATTATTTTAGATCCATTACCTGGTTTCCATTATACTCACCCTAATTTTTGTCAGGTCCTCAACACATGAGTCAATGTTTCTTTCCCCCACTCTACATAGTTGTTTTCTTCCCAGCCTATGGCCTTATATTTAACTTCTCCCTAATCCATAAAGATCTTTTCTGGACTTTGGTGCCGGAATCAGTTAGCACTTGTGAGTTGACCAATTCATTTGAAGTGAAAAGATCCACCTAAGAAGGAACTAGTTGGGTAAGTACGTCTATCCAGACGGTGCTGTTTTTGTACATACTGAAATGAAAAGATTGTCGTAACATAATCAATGTTTTCAAAAAAGCAAGTTACAAAGGCAAATGCCATATGATTCTATTCATGTGTGGAATTTAAGAAACAAAACAAATAAGCAAAGGGAAAGAAAGAGAGAGAGAAACCAAGAAACAGAGTCTTAACTATGAAGAATACACTGATGGTTGGGGGCGGGGAGCTGATGATGGGGATTAAGGAGGCCACTTGTTATGAGGAGTCCCTGATGCTGTATGGAAGTGTTGAGTCACTATATTGCACACCTGAAACTAATATGACACAGTGTGCAACAACTGGAATTAAAATAACTTAAAAATTTAAAAAAAAGCAAGTTGAGAAACATCTAAGGTATACCTTTTTTGGTAAAAATGAAGTCATGCAAACACGTGTGTGTGTGCAAATGCACGTACCCACATTTCAACACTCAGGAAGAGCATACATCAAGATGTTCAGTGATAATCTCAGAATGGGTGGCTTTACGGTGACTTTTTTATTTTCTACAAGTTGCTTTTCTAAAGCTTATCCGTTGTCTTCCAGGGGCATGTATTATTTTGTGTTAAGAAGTCCTTCTTTACCAACCCTTAAAATCTCCCTCTTCCTTCTTCACACTTTCTTTACATTTTCCTGGTGTTTCTTCTCCTAATTGAATATTGAGCTCTATCTTCCCCTCTGTACTAGAAAATAAGAGTTCTTTGGTAACAGAAAGGAAAAAAAAAAATCCAGCCTCCCACCTATGTATAGTTCAAGGAGAAAACAAGGCAGCTACCAAAGCTCCCCGGGCTCACATTTAATGTGGCAGTGAGAGCACTCTTCAAGGGCATCTAAGACCTGAACGTACAGAATAATTATTTCTTCAGCATTCTTGGGCTCTGCAGGGCATGATTAAGAATGGACTACACCAACTCATAAATCCAAATGATTTCTAACAGGAGCAAATATACCCTAATAAATACTTATGGAATCAATGAACAAAACTTCTCTGTTGTAGCAGTGCCTAACCAACATGCAAAAATTAATAGCTGAAGTTTGAAGCCCTCGATAGAGTAGTAAATTCTCTAGCAATTCTCTGCCCAAGTGAGTCTGCTTGAGGCTTGAGGGCAGTGAGGACTCAAAACTGCAAGTCTGAAGAAAGACTGTGCCTTGTGAAGCGATCACCCTTTGGGGAGCGAGACTCGGGACCAGGCCTCTTCCGGTAGAGATCTTTTGCCAGTGAAACAGGAACCACCAGGTGATGCCCTGGGTTCTGACGAACTCGCTTAATCACACCCGGTGCCCTGAGTCAAACCACCCCACCCACTTCGAGGGAGGGGGTAGCTGTCCTCTATCCCCAAGAGCAAAACCACCTTTGACCTCTAATGACAGGCAAGCCAGAAAGGGAAGGAATATGGCTGCTTTCATATGAGCTCGTGGAAAGGATGGAGGGCAGGGGGAATCATTCACTGAGCCAAGAGAAATATTTGAAATTAGAACGCCTCCAAGCCTGCAAATAAACATCGGTAAGCCTTCAAAATAGGATCGTGAGAGTGAGAGCAATTTCTGGCCCTGAGTGCTTCACCCAGACAACCTTCCTGAGGAAAACAAAGGAGCCAGACCCTCCCCGGGGTCTGGCCTGAAGGCTGGTTGCTTAAACAGATGATTGTTTTCTAAAGAGCTCTCGGGGAGAGCAAAGTAATAAAACCATTTCATATTTTCTCTCTGGAGAGTCAGCATTTGGCTTTCTTGCTGCTTCTCCAGAGCCTTATCCAGCACTGTCACCCGCAGGCCTGTCAGGTGCAAGTGGGGCAGACAAAAAAGAATGACTTCTTAGGAAGCATGGTAACTCTGTGCAGTGGGGCACCTGATGGCCAAGAGCGAGGCAACACGGTGCTGCATTTCCACTGGGTGTCTGTCGAAGACATTGCTCCTGAATTCTATCTTGGCCCTGTTGCTGAAATGACTGTATCCCAGACTCACTTCCTCTTTGAGGTGATCTTTCGGAACGTGTGTGTGTGTGTGTGTGTGTGTGTGTGTGTGTGTGGAAAGCTTCTGCTCCCGGCCCCAGCCTGCCTCCCTAACGTGGGGTCCCAGCCATCAGCGGCGTCACGGGTGGTCTGTGCGCTGTCCCTTCTCCTGTGAGCGCTCCCTTGGGCCCCAGGAAGACTGGCAGGGCCGGACAGCACAGCAGGGAAATGACCAAGCTGGCAGCACCTCACATCCCAAGCCCTGGGCGCAAGCGGCACTGAGAACATTTCTTGACCAATGTAAGCGGAGGAAAATGCACAGCGGTGGTGGGATAGCCTCCGCTCCAGCAGGGGCGCTGCACCGGTCCCCCGCACCTCAGAGCCGCAGGGACAAAGAGACTCTTGGAAAGTCTTTGGGAGCCTTGACAGGCCGCTGAATCCGATGAGGCACAAAGCGGCTGTCTAGCCACAGAGTCCGGCTCACAGCCGCACGTTCGTATTTGGAACTCCTAGCGCCTGCCACTGCCACTGCCTAGTATCACTTGCCTCCTACTTCTCCAGAGAGGCCCAGGGAAACAGTAGCTCACTGAGTTGTCTTCTAGAATAGCCGCACAGATACGAGAATAGCAGAATGTTTCTCATCTCCCCAGGCTGACTATAGTGTGCCTTTTCCCCTCCTGGGAGAGGACCAGGGCTTCCTTGTCCCTTCTGTCCTCCTCGTTCTTATAAATCCATCTGAGAAAACACTCACTCTGCCTTTCTACATTGCACTTAAGCACTCTTTCTTTTGGAAGCATTTCACTGCTTTGTTTTGTTTTTTAAAGATCGTATTTATTTATTTGAGAGAGAGAGAGAGATCGCACAAGTGGGGGGAGGGGCAGAGGGAGAAGCAGGCTTCTCCCGGAGGAGGGAGCACACTGCGGGGCTCGATCCCAGGACCCCTGGGATCATGACCTGAGCCAAAGGCAGACACTTAACTGACTGAGCCACCCAGGCGCCCCCTACAACGATCTTTGTTATCTGCTCTTCCCCTCCCCACCAGTTTCTCAGGGTGCAGTTTCCCTCTGAGGCTCTAAAGCAGCTGGTGGAGGCAGGTGCAAGGGGAACAGCCCTGACGTGTGGAGAGCTTCAACCTCAGCTACGACAAATGAAGCTAGAGAAAACATTTGAGAAGACAGAAAACAAATCAGTGGTTGCCAGGGACAGGGGGTGGGGGGCGGCAGAAGGGTTGACCACAGAGGGGCATGAGGGAATTCTGGAAAAAGATGGAGTTCTTCCATGTCTTCATTATGGTGGTGGTTGCACAAATCTACGTGTTTATCAAAACTCACTGAGCTATACACGCAGGGTGGATTTTACCATATGTAAATTGTACCTTAATTTTGGAACTATGAAGCCAGGGTTGGAGTCTGTCTTCAAACAGGCTGTGTGAATGGCCGTGACACCACATCTCTCTAGCCTGCCTTTCCTGAAGGAGCATGGCACTGCTTCTCATCCCCCTCAATGAAAGAAAGATCACCTCGGAGCCACCAAAAATAAATGCAGCTTCCCCACAGGCTTCTAGCTCAGGAGGGAACTGCTATTGCAGGTTAGCTGACTGAGGTGACATCAAAAAGAAAGTCCACTTGTGGGGCACCTGAGTGGCTCAGTCGTTAAGCATCTGCCTTCGGCTCAGGTCATGATCCCAGGGTCCTGGGATCAAGCCCCACATCGGGGTCCCTGCTTTGCTGGGAGCCTGCTTCTTTCTCTCCCACTCCTCCTCCTTGTGTTCCCTCTCTCGCTGTGTCTCCCTCTGTCAAATAAATAAATAAAATCATAAGAAAAAAAAAAAAAAGAAAAAGTCCACTTGTGTGGCTGGTAAAACCCAGCTGGAAGGTGGCTCTATCAGGACTGCCCTTTGTAAACAATGTCGAATGATTAGCGGTCACACAGTAAGTGGTAGTCCCTGATGTTGAACATGGCCGCCATCAAGCCATTTAACACTAGGATAACCTCCAAGGGGAAGGTGATGTGAGGCAGCCTTGCCTACTATGCGGTAAGCACGTGCCAAGCTCAAGAAGGTTCCCAGCCCCAGGTTACCCTCTGTCCCTCCCCTCCACCACACCCAGTGCCCAGCACCATGGGACCCCTGTCCTGGTGAGCAATGCCTCACTCTTCAGCCAGAAAGCCATTTGACGTTGGCTTAGAAAACAGAGAGCCAGGGATGGCTCAGAATGGACAGGTCCCCATTGTCTTTTGTTTCTCTGATAAGCAAGGTCTATCTCAGGGCCAGGTTCCCTGAACTCCCTTGGGAGTCCAGGTTCCCTCCATCACAGAAAGCCTATGTTCCTGGGAGCTACCCTGCCACTGGTTCTGGAAAGAATCCTTTGGGCCAGAGATGAACTAGGCCCTGGATGGCTCCCCCAGCTGAATTCCTGTCTAGTGTGCCATGCCCAGGGTGGGGCCCAACAAGGCAGGCCGTCTTCCTACAGTGTGGAGGCTCGAGGGTGCCAGGATTCTCTTTACCTCTGTTTTCTGCCTTGCCCTGGCTCCAGGCTTCTCTCCATTATTCTTCTCATTGCTCTTCTCTGGCTCCCTCTCTCTTTCCCACTTGTATTGAGGTATGATTGACACGTGATAAGCTGCACATTCTAAAGTATACAATTTGCTAGATATTGACATGGGCATACTCTCAGGAAACCATCACCAGAATCAAGATAGAAAACGTGTCTATCACCCCCCCCCCGAACTTTCCTCATGCCCACTTTGTAATCCCTCTCTCTTGCCCTTGCTTGCTTGCCCCTCATTCTCAAGATTCACTGATTGGCTGTCACCATAGATGAGGTCACATTTTTTAGAGTTCTATATAAATGCAATCATACAACTATCTCCCTCTCTCTCTCTGGTCTGGCTGCTTGCAAAACAATTATTTGAGATTTATCCCTGTTGCTGTATTTATCAATAATTCATTCCTTCTTATTGCTGAGTAGTATCCCATCATATGGCTATCCCACAATTTCGTTGCTATACCATTCATTTGCTGGTAGGTATTTGGATGATTTCCAGGTTTGAGGCTGCCTTTTTCTTAAACCAGCTGGGCTGGCAGTCCTTTAGGAAACATCCAGGCTTCCAAGGCTTCTTGCTCCGACCTCCCCTGACCTGCCAGAGTGGGAGTGGCAGGCATCAGTCCACAGAGTATGGGAACAGTTGTTCGGAGACTGTTCTCCCAGCATCTCCACACACCCCTCTGCTGCTCCCCTCCTTCCCCACCACCTCCATGCCAGCAGCCTCTTAAATCACAACAGCGCCTTGATTTGAGGAAGGGAGGTGACCATATGAGCCCCGGGAGGAAGGGACAGTTTGATAAGGATATCTTCCATGGTGGTATCTCCAACCGTTTAAACCCCTTTGCAGTGTGTTAGGTTGTGGACAGCTTTTTTTTGTTTTCTTTTTTTGACATTTGATTTTATTTATTTGACAGAGAGAGAGCACAATCAGAGGGAGCCTAGACAAAGAAAGAGGGAGAAGCAGGCTCCCCCCGAGCAGGGAGCCTGATGTGGGGCTCGATCCCAGGACCCTGAGATCATGACCTGAGCCAAAGGCAGACACTTAACGGACCGAGCCACCCAGGCGCCCCAATGCTGACAGCTTGTGTAACACTGGCTCTTGGAACCTGTTTTTAAGAGACCAAGATAAAACGTCTATGGCAGTGCTTCCTCGACTTTGATGTGGACCCAAATCATGACAGGATCATGCTAAACTTCAGATTCTGATGCAGTAGGTCCGGCCTGAGGGCCTCGGGTTCTAGATTTCCAGCAGGATCCTGGATGATGTGATGCTACCGCTCTTCAGACCACGCTCCTGGAAGGGGTCAGTCACAGGTGTGTAATCACTTAATAGTTGCTTTTTAACAAGTGTTTAATCACTACCTGTAAAACTCCACTAAATACAGGCTAATTCCAGTCTTCCTGTCTCCTGAAGATCCCTGCAGCTATTCTGAATTGGCCAGGGCCTCCTACTGAACGCGTCCAATGTTCCCTGGAGGCGAGGACTGGCTTGTGAGCTGGATGGTGTCAGATTTTAGGGGGTCAAGAACAGCACCTCCTGCTGGCAAAATATCTACTGCTTCTCTTGTTTTCTGCCTTATCCCTTAGTTCCTGAGAAATACGAAGTTCTGGAACTAAGATGCTACAGAAATGGGTTATGGGATAGGCTGAGAGACTTAAAAAAGAAAATAGAAACAAGGGTATGAACAGGAAAGAGAGGAGGAAGTCCTAATTTGTGCCCAAGGTTGATCCAGCTAGGGTCCCAAGGACTGGATGGTGGTGAATCTGAGCCTTGCTCTAAGTTTCAAGCCTAGATTGCTAGAAGAATTCCAAATGGGTCTCGCCTGGTCTACTCTTCCCATGAAATGCCCCTACTCTTCCTTTCATTGGCCCTCAAGAACGTCCATGTTTGAGGAATAGCTCATTCATTAATTTGACTCATTTTTCAGCCTCTATACACTTCCCCAGAGCCTAGCTCTAATGGAATCTATTTTCCACAGGGACCAACTATCACAGACTTAACTATAAGTGGAAATGAGCTGGGGGTGGTCACTGTGGAGATCACAGATCTCTTGAGTACAAAGTTTTGATAAGGTGATTCATTCAATCATGCAAGTGAATATCCCCTAAAATGTGCAAAGCACTGGGGATACTATCCCTTCCCTCAAGGGGGGATGAGACAGAAACTGATATATCTACTCTCATTCATCTTGGGAGGTACAAATTAAATATTTGAGGAGAACAGACATGAGAAGTGTCACTTGTAGCTATGGTAAACAGGGAGAAGGCAGCCTGCGGCCGGTGGGGCTTACCTGGGTGATTGCTAGAAACTTGTTAGGGGGAATCCTTACGGAAGGAATGCTCCAAGTGAAAGGCACAAAGGTGGGAATGCCTGTTGTCTTTAGGAACAGGAATTCACCCAGTCTTTGTGTTGGGAGGAATAGAACAGGAAGATGGGAAAGGAGGTTAATTGAGGATACGGAAGTGACAGAACCAAAATGGAGCTTTAGGGTTGACTTGGCCTCAATGTGCTCTGATGGATCAGAGTGGGGTGAGTCAGGAGGTAAGGAGTCCAGTTAGGAGGCCACCATATCAGTCTGGGTGTGAGGGCCTTGGCCAGCATGGGGTTCTGGGAATAGAAAAGGTAGATTGGATGAAGGAGTGGGGAAGTGCGATACCCCGGAATTGGGGGTCCGTATGTCAGAGGTGATGGAGAGAATGCCGTGGTCATGTTGTGATTTTGAGTCTTTCTGGGAGAATGACAATTCTGAACCATAAATTTAGTTTTAATTAAACTGAGACATTATGTGAAAATGTCCAGCAGGCAGTTAGAAACATAAATCTGTCGCCTTGAAGGCAAAGGCCTCCTGAAAATACACATTTGGTTACACTGAGGTCCTTCTAGAAACAAACAAACAAAAACATGAGAACCTCTGGAACTCCACGCAGTGCTACTCACTGGGGCTGGAAAAGTAAGAAAGACAGGGTCTTTCCTTTGTGCAGTTTTCCGATCATAGAGAAAACAGACCCCTTCTGCAATAATAGATTCCAGTTCCCCGGATGGGAGAAGTACTACAGTAGAGAGGCATTCGGCCGCGCATGAGGAAACTCCTGGAATGGATAAGAGTTCTGAGGAGGCAAGGGCATGAGGAAGCAGGCTCTTTGCCCATTGGCTACATTTTCTGTGTGCTTACAATGTGCCAGGCACTGTTCTATGCACTGCAAAGCACGGACCTGAGCCCACCATGCCATACCGTCCTTCTAGATAATGTCTGCGCTCTGCGAGGAGAGGAGAGAAATTAGAGAACATGGAGGGGAAATCAAGATACTAAGATGTCCCTGAAGTAAAAAAAGAAAACAGTTGCAAGTGATAGCACTGTCAAATGCTACCAAAAAGTCAAGAAGGATAAGAACTGAGCAGAGATGAGGCACCTGGGTGGCTCAGTCGGTGAAGCATCCAACTTTTGATTTTGGCTCAGGTGATGATCTCAGCGTCATGAGATCGAGCCCAGTGTTGGGCTCTGTGCTGGGCATGGAACCTGCTTAGGATTCTCTCTCTCCCTCTCCCTCTGCCCCTCCTCCCCACCCCTCCACCCCTGCTCTTCTGTTTACTCACTCTCTCTCAAAAAAGAAGAAGACGAAGAGAAGAAGAACTGAGCAGAGATGACTGATTTGGGGACTTAGGAGGCATGGTGACCTTGGCAACAATTTCAGTTGAGAAGCATCAGAGAAAGTTATATTCTAAAAAATTAAGGAACGAGCTAGTTAACAGGAAGTGGAGGAACACTGAGTATAGATGTCTTTTTCGAGAATTTTGGTAATAAAAGAGGAAACGAGTACTGGCAGTTCAAGGTGAGAGCAATTTAGGATTTTTTTGTTTTTGTTTTTGTTTTTTTATTTTTTGTTGTTTGTAAGGTAAGAGAGCCTGGGGCATGTTGGTACTCAGAGGAAAGAAGGAATCAGTGGAGTGGGAATGTTCAAAGGTTGGGGAGATAATAATGACCTAGATCCCAGTGGGAGAATGTAAAGGTCTCCTCAGCTGCTAGCTTCTGGGGGCCCTGCTCTCCACATGGAATCATCTAGCCCTCACCTGTGGTGGCAGCCCTTGGTGGAAAGAATGGGGCCCCCAGTCAGTAGCACTCTGGTTGGACCCTGAGTCTTTCTGGAACCACTCTGCCCTGACCAGCGGTTTCTCTCTTGTGCTCCATTTCCCTGAGAGTGAATTAGTGGCCTGAAACCCAGTTTCTAATGGCGTTGCTTTTGCCTTCTCACCTGTAAATAAACTCTTGACCTGTCACAGAGATCTCAAGAAACTGGTTTTCCTAGTTCTAACTGCCAGATTCTCCTGATACCCAATGATAAACAGCTCCCCACCATTTGTCTACCTGGGTTTCTATGAACTCCAGCTTGATTTACACAGACACCCAGGATTTGAGACTTGGTTTGGAAATTTCGCTAGTTGTCCTTCTCCCAAGAGACTTTATGTGGAAAACACCTAACACACAGCTCTTAATAACCTGCCTTATTTTGGACCAAATAACCAGCATTCGGCTGTCTCTGGTTTAGCTTAGCCTGCTGTTGCCTCACCTTTGGTGTGGAGAGCAGGAGAAATTGTGACAAGAGTATGGGAATTGTGAGTGGGACTACGCCCCTTACTTCCGGGAAGTTGAAAGGAGGGGGAAGATTAAGGAGTTCAGGCAGGCCAGCCTCCAGCTCCCGGTTCTCCAGCCCATCAGTCATCCATCTACTCATTCATGTATTCATCCCCTCAACCACATTTTTGTCTGTTCACCAGTAAGCAAGGTTTGTGAAGTCCCCACAGTATTCCAGGCACCAGAAACAAGAGACAAAAACACCGAGAAGTCTCAGGAAAGACTGAAACCAGTCCATCAGTGACTCAGAGACCTAGACTCACCCAAATCTCTCTTGCTTTCCGCCAAGGAGAAAGGGAAAAACCTGTTTTATTCACCCATCTCAGTGCTGGGGCCTCCCTTAACCAATTAGGATCTCAGGCCTCTCTCACCCTCCCATTCTCCCCTGGGAGTTGCGAACAAAACCATCATTTGGCAATTCTGGACAATAAACCAAGCACAGGATGCCAAGTCATTTAAAGACCTTGCCTGATTGCCAAATCTAGAGGTGGGGATGAGTGTTCCCTGCCTACCACGTCTTGCTATTCATCAAGGCAAGAGGAAAAGAAGCTTCTCACATTTGAAACTCAAATTTAACACCCGGCCCTGGTCCAACAGAAGCCCCATATGGCCTTCTCAAATTTCTGCCGCTCAGCCTGGAGAAACCAGCAGTGGGACCCATTCATCCCAGTCCCACCATAGAGATACCTGCTTCCAGCTCCACTTCCTTCCCACACAGGACTCATGGGACCCAGAATCTGGCCAGCTTCGCCTGCTCCTGCAGGACCAGGAGGGAGCGCAGCCTTGGCTAGGCAAAGGAAGAGGCGGGGCTCTCAACTACAAGTGGGGTGAAATTCAAGACTCTAACAAAGGAGCAGGAAGGATGTTCCACCCCACCCTGCCCCTGTCAGACGAGGCAGTGTGTAACAGGCCTGCCTCTAAATACGCTTGTTTAAAAATGCATTTGTATTTTTTTAAATTTTCGGATTATAAGCAAAAATTTTGTTATGGTAGAAATTTGTAAAATATTAAAAACTATTAAGAAGAAATAAAGGTCCCCCAGAAATAAGCACTGTTCACATTTGGTCTGTTGCCTATGTATACACGCATTCTCTTTGCCTACATGAATTATGTATTTACATAGTTGTTATTGGGATTATGGATACTCCTCTGCCATCTGCTTTTTCTTTTTCACTTCCTATATCGTGTCCATTTCCCCATATTTTTATATGTTCTATGACATATTTAATAGCCATGTTGAGGCCCAGCAAGAAGAGTAAGGATAACAGCAGCTAGCACATAGACTAGAGCCGGCACTTTACACAGAGCAACCCATTTAATTCTCACGGTGACTTAGTGAGGCAGGTGCTATAAAATTATCCTCAGTTTACACATAAGGAAACTGAGGCACAGAGAAGCCACCCAGTACTAAGCGAAGAGCCAGGATGTGAACCCAGGCAGTGTCCGTGTGCAAGCTTTTTTTTTTTTAAGATTTTATTCATTTCTTTGAGAGAGAGAGAGAGCACAAGCAGGGGGAGGGGGGAGGGTCAGAAGGAGAGGGAGAGGCAGGCTCCCCGCTGAGCAAGGAGCGTGATGAGGGGCTTGATCCCAGCAACCTGGGATCATGACCTTTGCCAAAGGTGGACGCTTAACCAACTGAGCCACCCAGGCACCCAGCGTGCAAGCTCTTAACCACTTACTCATCCCGCAAAGTAATTTACTGCAACTTTTCCCAGCAGACGGCTATCGTTCCGTCTCAAGGGCTGATTTGCTATCATCAACAATACTGAGTTGAACACCCTCAAATGCACACTTTTGTGAACATGAGCAATCATTTCTTTAGGATAATTCCTAGGCCAAAGGGAAAACTAACTTTTAAGGCTTTCGATACATATTGCCTAATTTCAGAACATACCAAGTTGTATTCTGAACATATGAAAGTACTGTTTTTTTATGAATGCTAATTTTTTTCTCCGTGGCTTTTTTGATGAAAATGTTCCTCATGCTTGTTTTAATGTGCATTTACTTGTTTACCAGTTGGGTTTTTTTTTTTAACTTTTTATTTATTTATTTGAGGGAAGGGAGGAGTAGAGGGAGAGAGAGAATCTCAAGCAGGCTCCACACCCAGCCCCTGAGCCCCCAGGGCTCAATCTCACAACCCCAAGATTATGACCTGAGCTGAAATCAAGAGTCAGACGCTTAACCGACTGAGCCATCCAGGCGCCCCACCTTGTTTACTAGTTTTATAGAAAAGTTTTTTCATAAAATTATTGGCTATTTGAATTTTTCTTTTATAAATAGCCAATTTACTTATTTGCATATTGTTTTCTATTAGGGTCCTCTCCTTTATTTTATTTATACATTAAGATTTTTTTTTTTAAAGATTTTATTTATTTATTTGACAGAGATAGACACAGCCAGCGAGAGAGGGAACACAAGCAGGGGGAGTGGGAGAGGAAGAAGCAGGCTCACAGTGGAGGAGCCTTACATGGGGCTCGATCCCATAACGCCCGGATCACGCCCTGAGCCGAAGGCAGACGCGTAACCACTGTGCCACCCAGGCGCCCCTATATATTAATATTTTAAATCTCATGTCTGCAAGGTATGTTGGAAACGTTATTCAAGGTTGCCATTTGCCTTTAAATGTTATTTACAGTGCTTTTGAAAAAATGTACAGACATTTTTAGTTTTTACTGTGTCAAATTCACTGATCTTTTTCCTTATGTTCTATTTTAATGCCATATTTAGAAAGAATTTCCCTATCTCAAGAGAAGATGAATATTCACTTATATTCTCTTGCAATTCCTTCCAAACAATGTCCATTCATGACTTTATGGTCCAGTGAGGAAAACTGCAGAAAGTCTGAACAAGGTATCCAATGATTTGATGGATTGTCCAGTTCAATATCTACTTCGCTGCCATTTTTAAAATGCCCCTCTTGGGGAAAGACAGGACTCAGGGCTATGTTGTGGGTCTCTTGAGAGCAGCCTATCATTCTGCCTCAGGACTTAACATTGCTCATTCTCACAAGGCTTCATTTCCTATCTCAGAGGTGCGCTGCTTGAGTCAAGATGATTTCTTGCTGCTGTTGATGGGAGCTGTGGGTTTACCATCTGTGTGCACTTGGCCCACTTTTCTTTCCTCTCCAGGCTTCTCCAAAGAATATGTTTAGGAAAAACAAACACCTAGAGCTCCCAAAGACATTGAAAAATTGGTCCATGGACTCTAACATTTCCTTTTTTAAAAAAAGAAAAAAGAGAGAGAGAGAATCACCTTTGTAGATGCTTTTTTTTTTTTAATCACACTGGCCTTTTTTTTTTTTTTAAGTTTTTACNTTTTTTTTTTTTAAGATTTTACTTATTTATTTATTTGACAGAAAGAGACACAGCCAGCAAGAGAGGGAACACAAGCAGGAGGAGTCGGAGAGGAAGAAGCAGGCTCCCAGCAGAGCAGGGAGTTGGATGCGGGGCTCGATCCCAGGACTCTGGGATCACGCCCTGAGCCAAAGGCAGACGCTTAACGACTGAGCCACCCAGGCGCCCCTGTAGATGCTTGATAAACCTTGTCCCTGCAGGGACAGTTGCACCCAGGGGCCACCCTCTACCTGGCTGTGATCCTCACAATAAGGTGGTCTTCCAAGCCCCACTGGGCTTTCTTGCGGAGGGATAGGAAGACTCGGTGTATTGAGCTGCATTTTCTCAGCAGCCACTGGAAAGAGGAAAAAGATCATTTAAGTGCTGAAGAGTCACACACTGCAGGCACAGAGTGTCTTGCTAGACAAACTTTACCTGGTGCAGAATGAAAGAAATACATCCTAAATGCCTGAGCAAGAGGCTGGCAGTCAAGCAAATGGATGCATTCGTGAGGCAAGAGCCTATGAAATCAGTCTTCTCACACTATTTCTCCCTCCCCATTTTGAGTAAAAGGAAAGAAAACTCTGCATAATTTTTCTCTGCATAATTTATCTTTATCCCCTTACCTCACCATATTTCCCTCCCTCTCCCTCCCATATTACAATTACTACCAAAGTCTTTCAAGAGAGTTCTCCAGGCGAAGTGTTTTCTCCCTGCGGTGACAAAGGTGTGAATGAAAGAAGCTTCTGCTGAGACAGGAGAGGAGGGTTGAGGCCCAATCCGCCTGAATTCTTAGAAAACATTACTGTGTTACTCACAGTTTCCCCCTCACCTCCCCTGCCTGCCAATGTATCTGCAACCCTGAGGTGGAAACTGGTTGTTAAGTCTAAAGTGAGCACCAACTTGCTTCTTCTTCCTGAAGAGGAACAGGAGGATGACAGGAAATGCCTACAAAATATCAACTTCTAGTCACTTTCAATTCCTTCTCTCACAGACATACTTCAGTCTTCAGCTAAGGAATGCAGGCTTGGGGCGCCTGGGTGGCACAGCGATTAAGCGTCTGCCTTCGGCTCAGGGCGTGATCCTGGCATTCTGGGATCGAGCCCCACATCAGGATCCTCTGCTGGGAGCCTGCTTCTTCCTCTCCCACTCCCCCTGCTTGAGTTCCCTCTCTCGCTGGCTGTCTCTATCTCTGTCAAATAAATAAATAAAATCTTTAAAAAAAAAAAAAAAGGAATGCAAGCTTGCGGGGGGCAAAAGAAGAAATGAGAAATCGTGAGAAGCTCAGTCCATCATACCATCAGACTCTACCCAATAACCAACTTACACCAACAATACACTTTCTATTTTAGGACAGTTTCAGATTTATAGAATTTTTGTAAAGATAGTACAGAGAGTTTCCGTATAGCCAGTTTCCCCATCATTAACATCTTACAGTAGTAGGGTACATTGTTTACAATTAAAGAATCAGTACTAATATGTCATTATTAACTAAAGTCCATGCATTTATTTACATCGTCTTCATTTTTACCTAATATCCATTTTCTGTTCCAGGATCCCAACCAGGATATCACATTAATTTGTCGTGCCTCCTTAGGTTACTCTGGGCTGTGACAGTTTCCCAGACTTTCCTTGTTCTTAACAGCCTTGAGAGTTTTGGGGGCACTGGTGAGGTATTTTGTGGCATGGCCTTCAATTTGGGTTTGCCTGATTAGACTGGGTTAATGTGTTTTTGAGAGGAAGACCACAGAGGCCGGGAGCCATTCTTGCCACATCCTCTGAAGGGCAATGCTATTGATACGTCTTACTACTACCGATGTGAACCTTGATCACCTGGCTTGAGGTAGTGTTTGTCAGTTTTCTCCACTGTGAAGTCACTCTTTTTCTCCCCACTTTCCATGGCACTCTGAGGAGGGAAGTCACTATGCCCAGGCCACACTTAAGGAGCGGGAGTTCCTGTCCTCGAGGGTAGGGGGTATCTACATTAGTTATTGGAGTTCTTCGGCATGTGTCTCTTCTCCCCCATTTATTTATGTATCCACTCAACATAAATATAATTATTTACATTACTATTGATTCATGGACATTTATTTTATACTTCGGGTTATAATCCAACGTTACTTTGACCAATAGACTTTTTTTGTTATTTTTATTATGAAGAATTTTGATTACATACAAAAGTAAACAATATAGTATAACGAGCCCTCATGTCCCAGTCACCCAGTCCCAAAAACCATTGAGCCATGAGCAAGTCTGTCCTCCCAACACCGTATCATTTCATCCCTGACTGTGTCTGTGACCTCTGTGTGTAATTCTAAAAGGATTTTTTAAAAAATAACAACACAAGGGCCACAGCTAAAATAATGAACAATAAATCCTGAAGAGCAAATAGTCAATATTCAAATTTCCAATTGTGTCCTAATCCTATATTTATAGTTTCTCATTTAAATCAGCATCCAAATAAGATCCACATATTGTGATTGGCCAATGTGTCCTATAAGTCTTTTTTTTTTTTAATCGATAAATTCCCCTTTTCTCTCCCTCCTTCCCTCCCCCTCTCTCTCTTTCAAGTCTTGCAATTTATTTGATGAAGGGATCAACTGTATATCCCAAGAGTTTTCCAGTCTGGATTTTGCTGACGACATTCCTGGGGTGTGGTTCAGTATTCCTCTGGTTCCTTTAAATGGGTGGTTGGATTCAGAATCATTAGCAGTCTTCACAGCAGACGTCAACTGTCAGTGAATGATGAAACAGAAGTTATCTGTACCTGTTGGTGTGACCAAGGATAGAGAAACGGGTCCACATGGAGCCGCATTCACGCCTTGTACCCGTGCCGCCTTGAGATGGGGAAGCGCCGTGGACCTTCAGAACCTCGCGCTCGCCTACAGCAGCCTGAAGAATGCCCACCAGCCACTGCAAAACGGCATCACGCTCACTCAGCCTGTTCTGAGAACAGAATCCCCACAGAATTCAGGTTCAAAGACGTCTGCGTAGACCTAAGCCTCCCGTTTCTACTAATTTTTCAATGTTCTTGAGGTTCTTTTCAAGCAGCTGCTGACGCTGTAAATTTCTTAACTGTTAAAATTCCTGTGACCTGGGATCAGACCCAGCTACGTAGTTGGTATGAAGCCCAAGTGTGAAGATGCGGGGGCCCTGGTTCAAAATTACTAAGAACTTCGAGGTGGCAACCAGCAGAGTGTTCAGCCGAGCATCGGGCCCGTCTTGGTGTCGGAGTCTGTGTGACTGCCCGGCCCAGGAAGCCGGCCCACCTGTGATGCTCGGCAGTTAAGCTGGGAGACGGATACTCATGATCTCTACCCCTCACACAGGTGGCGGAATTCAGGCATCTTCGCAGAACACCGCGCGTCCAAGCCCAGGACTCACTGAGTTCCCTGCGGAATGCCGTGGAATGCTGCTCGCTTACCTCCCTGCACAACGGATCTCTCCTCCTCTGACTCACGGACACCCAGAGGCAGTACTGCCAAGGCCTTGGCTGGGCACTCTAGAGCTGTCACATGGCTGGTTACACGGCCCGGCCCCAGAGGGGTTCAGATTCCAAGGCCCCTATCTCCATTATTTGGTTACGTGGGAAAATTGTCTCGTTCTTAAGAGATACATGCTTAAATATTTTGGGGTAGACCCTCAGAATGCCTGCGATTTATTTTCAGATGGTTCCGATGTGTGTATGTGTGTGTGTGTGTATGTATGAAATACATTAATGTACATGTGATGGTAAGGGACAGCTTAATTGTGCACCATGTATGTGGACATGTGGGCAAAGAGCATTCCAGAACAGGGAAGCACAGGAGCAAAGTCTTGACCCAGGGTGCCCTCGCCAGGCAGCCAGCACGACAGAGCTTAAAGCCTACATTTCGGGTTCCCAAATCCGACACGTCATCCCACCATAGCATAGTTCACCACTATATGAACTCACCTTGTCCTCTGTGACTTGTTTCTCCCCCAACTAGGAGTCATTAGAGAAGGGACTGTGTGTTCTTATTCACCGCATACCACCGAACCCCAGCCCCCAGAGCAGTGCTGCAAGACTAGAAAATCCCTAGGTATTTGTGGCCTGAGTGATAATGTACTAGTAAAGGGTCAAAACGACGGACCGTTTCACCTCAAGAGTGTTAAAGGCCCATGGCTCCCTGGTTTTGCATGCTGCTGCATAAAGACTCAGCGATGTCAGTCCCAGGGACTGGTCACATCTCCCGCAGCTGCCTCTCAGGAGCATGAGACATTTCAAAGACAGCCGAGGGAGAGGATAGTGTTATTACTAGAAGGTGCTATTACATAGCAGTGGATGACAGGGTTGGGGTGGGTGGAGAAAGGTGAAAGAGGGGAACTTTCCTGCTTTCAAATCATTCCATATCAAGAGAGTTTGGGCCGCACCCTCCCTTTCCCTGGGTGGGCCTCCTAAACGTGTGTGGGAGGGGAGGGTGCTCGAATTGCTCCAGGAGGGGGGTGTCATTTCCTCTCTGCTCAGCAGGACTCTCTCATCAGAAACAGGATTTCAAAGGTCCAAGGGTTAAAATGCAGCCAAGACCCCTCACCAAGCTCCCCAGGGAGCTTCACAGCCTGCTGGAATTAATCTCCTAAGGTTTGGCCATAACCCACTGACTGATTTTATTATCCTAATTCTTCACTCGGGAACTACACAGTAGCCATCCGGATGGAAAGGGACGTTTGCGTCGCCCTGCCTAGAATATTGATGACCTGGCAGAGTATAGAGGCATCTGGGGCCACATTTTTTTTTTCACCATTTTTAGCCTCTTCTGGCGCCAAGAAAAAAAAGGGAAAGAAAACAACTATCTGGGAGATCAAATAAAATAATTCCGGACCTTAAAAAACAGAGTTGGATGCCTGCCACAGGGCTGAGCACTCCTGTCAGACATGTTTTAAGAACAGCAGGTTTCTTAAGCACAGCACCACATGTGGGGTGGGCAAACCTGCTCGGTTGCTTCCCCGCCTTGTGAAATGTGTGCATTTATTCATCTTAAAACACGTTGAGATTGTCAAATATTTAACGGAAAAATAGGACACGTCGTGTCATATAAATAGGATTTACGAACCAAATATGATTTGTATGTCAGAGAGCGCACACTGGAAGTCACTGAGGAACTAGCTAGAAGCTTGAAAGTCTAAAGGTTTTTTTTTTTTATATCATTCCCCAAAGCCAAGAAAACAAAATAAAAATTATGCCAAATTATTCCAATATTTCTCTCTGCTATTGAGTTTAAAATCTTTTTAGGGAAGAGTCCATCTGTTTAGAAGAAAAGAACAACAGTCCCTTGGCCTTGACACAGATAAAATTTCTTCAGAGATCTGGCCCTTTGCCTCAGGTAAAAGCTAGACACGCCAAGTGCACAGACTTATCAGAAATGGAGGTGATTCCCTTCCAGGAACAAATACCAGTCTAGTTATTTGGCAAATGACTAGGTGAGCGTCCTGTTGGCAGACAGATAAAACTGAAGCAAAAAGACAACTTGAAAGTTTCTATGGCTTCTCTCAGAATCAAAGAAACAGAAAGTTGGTTCTATCAGCCAGCCCACTATAGGACTAAAAAACAGGCATTCAATAACCAAGTGCAAGAGAGCTCGAGTCACACAAATGACTAATGTCACCAATCTAAAAACATCCAGCAACAGACACCTGCTTTAGAAGAATTGTCCTCTAGCTTTCATCAGAAGTCATTGCAAATTTTAAGAGCAAAGTTAAAACTACTAGCAAGATTAAGCAAATTGCTTTAGATGGTAAGCAATTGTCTAGAGATGACATAGGAAAGGTAAGGAAGGTTGAGTTCATTTTGTTCTTTCGCTTTGGGTCTTTATTTCTGTTTCTTTGCTTTCAGGCTGGGGCAAGTCCTTTCTTAAGAAACTAAACAGGTAAGAACAGATGTGGTAACATATGCTGTCAAGATGTTTTCTAAAACATGTGATTTAAATGATAACAGTATTTCTAAAAATAGTTTGAAATCTGAAACTTTTGCTAAGATATATGTCTAAATATTAGTCAGATAACTTTTTAAAAGACCAGGCTTTCACTAATTCACTTGGGAAAAATAAATGTTTGTTACATATGTAAGTTGGAAGCAAACAACACCTTTAAGTTTTAATCTCCTTTTCTGAATTCATGGAAATGAAATAGTAATTTCTATTTCATTGTTGCTGCTGGAGAGAAAAAATCCCCACACGAAGACTCTCAGCAGAGGGCTGATTGCATTACAGCTCTGGTTTCTCCTGCTTATAATACATACCATTCGTCCTCTGTCTATTTATAAAACCTACTATGTGCAAAGGAAAGAACTAAAGGCTTTGGTGCACAGAGAGAGGGCTCTCCTGTGGTTCATTCTGCATGGGATGTCTAGGATAGGGAGCACATAGGACTAGGAACTGGGAGACTGAGTTCCAGTCCCAGCTCTGCCACCAACTATGTGACTGTGACCCCTGGTGGCCTCACTATCTTCCCCTATCAAATGAGAAAGAAACAAGATCAATAATTTTAAATCTGGGGTCCACACCACCCAAGATGTTCAAAGGTAATATTTGGGGTCTATAAACTTGTATGGGGGAAAATACCGCATTTAGTTTCCAGGACATTTAACTGAAAATGGGCATTTTCTGCCATTGTGAATGTAGGCAACAAACCACAGTTGTATTTGCTGTGTATTAGCTGTGCTTTGTCACCAAGAGAAACCATAGGTATCTTCATATTATATGGAAATTTTATAGGTATCTTGAAATATTGCTTGGGCTCATTGTTACTTTGAAACTATGATAATTATTAGAATTTCTTGGAGTTTTTTAAATTAATATGTTAATGAACAGCATACATACATTACTATAGAACACATTTGGTTTTTTTTAATTTTTTTTTATTATATTATGTTAGTCACTATATAGTACATCCCCGGTTTTTGATGTAAAGTTCGGTGATTCATTAGTTGCGTATAACACCCAGTGCACCATGCAATATGTGCCCTCCTTACTACCCATCACCAGTCTATCCCATTCCCCCACCCCCCTCCCCTCTGAAGCCTGCAGTTTGTTTCTCAGAGTCCATAGTCTCTCATGCCTCATTCCCCCTTCTGATTACCCCCCCTTTCTTTATCCCTTTCATCTCCTACCGATCTTCCTATTTCTTATGTTCCATAGATGAGAGAAACCATATGATAATTATCTTTCTCTGCTTGACTTATTTCACTTAGCATTATCTCCTCCAGTGCCGTTCATGTTGCAGCAAATGTTGAGAATTCATTCTTTTTGATAGCTGAATAATATTCCATTGTTTATATGGACCACAACTTCTTAATCCAGTCATCTGTTGAAGGGCATCTCGGTTCCTTACACGATTTAGCTATTGTGGACAATGCAGCTATGAACATTGGGGTGCATATGGCCCTTCTCTTCACTATGTCTGTATCTTTGGGGTAAATACCCAGTAGCGCAATGGCTGGGTCATAGGGTAGCTCAATTTTTANAACTTTTTAAGGGACCTCCACACTGTTTTCCAGAGTGGCTGTACCAACTTGCATTCCCACCAACAATGTAGGAGGGATCCCCTTTCTCCACATCCTCTCCAACAATTGTTGTTTCTTGCCTTGTCAATTTTTGCCATTCTAACTGGCATAAGGTGGTATCTCAGTGTGGTTTTGATTTGAATTTCCCTGATGGCTAATGATTTTGAACATTTTTTCATGTGTCTGTTAGCCATTAGTAGAAATTTGTTTTTAAAAATATGTTGAGGGGCGCCTGGGTGGCATAGTCGTTAAGCGTCTGCCTTTGGCTCAGGGTGTGATCCCAGCATTCTGGGATCGAGCCCCACATCAGGCTCCTCTGCTGGAAGCCTGCTTGTTCCTCTCCCACTCCCGCTGCTTGTGCTCCCTCTCTCGCTGGCTGTCTCTCTCTCTCTGTCAAATAAATAAATAAAATCTTAAAAAAATATATGTTGAAAACTCCACCTCATACCCATGACAATGGCTACTATTTTAAAAAAACAAGAACAAAAAAAAAATGGAAAATAACCAACGTCGGCAGGGATGTGGAGAAATCAGAACCCCTGTGCACTGTTGGAGGGAATGTAAAATGCTGCAGCTGCTATGGAAGCCAGTATGGTAGGTCCTCCAGAAATTAAAAGTAGAATTACTGTATGATCTAACAGCTCTACGTTTGTTTGAGCAGGGACTCAAACAGATACGTGTACACCCATGTTCCTGGTAGCATTACTCACAATAGCTGAAAAGTGGAGACAACCCAAATGTTCATCAACAAATGAAATGTCATTCAGGCATAAAAAGGAAGGAAATTCTGACCCATGCTACAACTTGGATCAACATTGAAGACGTTATGTTAAGCAAAATAAGCCAGTCACAGAAGGGCAAATGCTGCATGATTCCACCTCTCTGAGGTATTTGGAGTAGTCAAATTCATAGGGACAGAAAGTAGAATGGTGGTTGCCAAGGGCTTGGGCGGCTGGGGAGGATGGGGACTTATTGTTTAATAAGTACAGAGTTTCAGTTTTGCAAGATAAAGAACGTTCTGGAGATGGATAGTGGTGATGGCGGAACAACAGTGTGGATAGACTTAAGGACACTGAACGGGTACGTTAAAAAATGGTTAAGATGGCAAGTTTTAAGTTACATGTATTTTATCAGAATTTTTAAAAATAATAATCAAAAATATATTTCAATAACTATACCTCAACATGATCGACATTTCTGGAATCTTATGCATTTTAATGCATTTAAAAATATTATCCTGGAAGGGGTCAGCGAGCTTCACAAGAATGCCAAAAGAACCCATGACACAAAAAGATTGAAAACTTAAAAATCCCAGAGGCGTTTTTCAGTTTTGAAATTCTATAATTCTCTGCAATGGAAAAAGAAGCAAGAGGAAAAAGGTTGTTTTATAAAATGGATGAATGTAGCTCTATGTAAGAATAGTTAAGCCTTCACTATACATTAATATCTTTTTTCCTAATAAAAACTTTAAGCGGGATTCAGAAATACTGAAAATGTTCTTTAAATCCCAAGAAAGAGCCATCATATCATAATCCGCCTTTTTCTTCAAAACGCTCACCTTGGGGCACCTGGGTGGTTCAGTTGGTTAAGCATCTGCCTTTGGCTCAGGTGGTGATCCCTGGGTCCTGGGATCCAGCCCTGAGTCAGGCTCCCTGCTCAGTGGGGAGTCTGCCTCTCCCTCGCTGCAGCCCTTCCCCCATCCCACTCGTGCCCTCTCTCTCAAATGAATAAATAAGATCTTAAAAAAACAAACAAACAAACAAACCACTCACCTTGGGAGTGTGTCTGCTCAGGTGCTGATGAATCATGTTAATCATTGATTATAACTAATGAAGTCAGGTTTTACCAAGATACAATAGTGGGCTAAGAAGAGGACTTTTACATCCTTCTGCATATAGGAGAAAAGATCTCCTCTTACTTTTTTAATATCTTGACTTCAAATGGGAAGAGGAAAGTAGCTCAATCTTGAAGGCTTTTTATCTGCTCTTGACACTGCTGGGTACAGGAACTGGGTTTGCTTGAGCCAGCCTCGCATTGCCAGACCCAGCTGGTCCCACCGCAGGAGGAAGGGACGGTTTAGGCAAAAGGTCAGAAGGATTTTCCTTCCTCAAGGAGAAGCAAAGGCCTCTTTGTCAATTCTGTTTCCCTTACCTGATCCCTGGGGTTTGTCTAATTACCTAAGCTGCAAGTAGGTTGTTCTCAGTTGTGAAGAATTTGTATATAAATTGTTAAGTAATATATCATTTGTATAGGCTACCTATCCTACAGAATGCATTCATGAGCCCTATCTCAGTGGTCTTAGCCAGTGCGATTTCGTCCTCCAGAGGAGACATTTTTGGTTGTCAGCACTGGAGGGTAGGGGTGTGCTACTGGCAATTAGTGGGTAGAGGTTAGGGCCGGGAGTGCTTGAAACATGCTACAAGGCACAAAACAGCTCCCCATACCAAAGAACTATCCAGCTCAGAGTGTCAATAATGTCAAGGTTGCGAAACCCTCCTTTACCTGATTTTGGTAAGAAGAAAATGATTCTGGGATGTCTCTTGAGAGCCATCTTGAATGAGGGAAGGTAGACACGGAGGAGAACATAAAATCTCATTGAGTACTTTACGCTTTACTTAGGAGTATTTTTTTAAAAAATATATTTTATTTTTAAGTAACCTCTACACCCAACATGGGGCTTGAACTCCCAAACCTGAGATCAAGAGTCACATGTTCTACTGACTGAGCCACTGGGTGCCCCTTCTTATGCGTACTTTTAATGCTCACAACCATGTGTTTTAAGTATTTTCTCTATTTGTACAAGTGAAGAACGAAGCTCCATAAACAAGTCACTTATCTGGGTCATAAAGTGACAGAACAAGAACGAACCTGAGCTAGTCTGGCCCTGAAGCCTCTGGGCTGTCTGTTACTTGGGCTGTACATCCTGAAAATTCAGCTGTAATAGGATGGACCTAGTCTTTATTCAGCCCTACCATTCTGCGGACGGAGCTCATAGAATATGCATGGCAGCCTTACTCTTTGTTGCTAAAGCAGCATACAAGAGCAGTATTAGATTGTTCTGGGCAGCAGAAATGAATTGAGGAAGAAAAAAATGAATCTTCATGAAGCTAGTAAATAATAGCACAATATATTAGAGCACAATATATTGAATTGAAATAATAGCGCAGTATACTGACAAGTGTTGAATTGCTTGGCATCAACAGTGAATGCTATGGGATTTGAGAAGGGGACCCATCAGTGTGTGTTGGAGCGGTTGGCAAGACTCCACGAAGGCAGTGAGAACTGAGCTTTCAGAGAACATAAGAGTTGAGGACAGAGTTAAATTCAGGAGAGTAAGGTAGTGTATTATCATGATGAACATGGCGTCCTCTGGAATCAGATTCTCTAGGTTTAAATCCTGCCTCTATCACTAAAAGTGGTGTGACTTTGGGTGAAGCATCTAGCCTGTTTATTTTTGTTTTTTCACGTGCAGAAACCAGATACTATATTTTCCTTTAGGTTGTTATAAGAATTAAGTAAGTCATGCGTGGAAAGTCTTAGCATAGCACGCACCCCACAGTAAATGCTCAGTGAATGTTAGTTTAAAAAAAAAAAAGGCAGGGTGTGTGTGTGTGTGTGTGTGTGTGTGTGTGTGTGTGTGTGTCAGAGTTCTTACTTAATAGCAACAGAAATCTAGGTAAGCAGGAAATAATTTTACTGGACAGCTATAAGGTAACTTGAAGAATTCACAGACAGGAGGACGGGATCAAGTAACTAAATACAGGTGGGTCACTGAAATGACAGTCAAAGTCATGTGGTGATGGGCAGGGTCCTGCCTTCCACCAAAACTCACACATTGAGGAGGTTCTCCAAGCAGGAAAGGGATTAAATGTTAGGTCATCCTAGCGGCGCCTTCGTGGCTCAGTCGGTTAAGCCTCTGACTCTTGATTTTGGCTCAGATCAGCCCGGGGTGTGGAGTCTGCTTGAGATTCTCTCCCTCTGCCCCTTCTCCTGCTCTCTCTCTCTCTAAAATACATCTTTGTAAAAAAAAGGTGTTAGGTTATCCTAGATTAGCAAATATCTACTAAAGTGGGTGTTACGTTTTGGGGGACTAAGAATGGATTCTAGGGGTTTGAATTTGCTGGTGAAGGATAATAGAAGAAATAGAAGAATAGAAGAAAACCTCAAGTACTGAATGGGCACAGGGTCCGTGGGGAGGTGTTTGGGGGTGCAGATAGAGCCTCCTGATGGCGCCTGTATGAACAAGGAAAATGAAAAGTGGCATCAATGGAAGGCAGAACTTCTAAATCGTCCCCTGAGGTAGCTTAACCAGCAACCAGAGGAGAATGACCTTTTGCCTCTCAGGCACCAGAAGAAGCAGCCCAGAAGGACTGGCCACACACTTAAAATTTCTCTTACGTGTCCTGTTTAGTTTCTAAAGTTCTTGTGAATTCAGTATTCTTGTTCACAATATGTTTGTTTTAATATAGAATTACGTTACATACCACTTAAATTCTTTCATATTTTCCCCTTCAAGTAAAATGTGTGATTTCACACATCCCCACCCAAATTCGCCTTGTACTCTCCAGAGTGATATGCAAATTTTCAAGCATTCTTTCAGCAAGTGTTGATTATTCACCTTGCATGAGCCAGGTGCTATGTATAGAGTCATGAGTAATAACCAGTGAGGTCCCTTCTCCCTCATGGAGTGTATCTAGTCTAAGGAGCATAAATCCTAGAGGGCTGAGAGCAAATGTGGGTGAAGAAATATGGATGGAGTCAATTTAACTCAACAGTCACTAGGCCTTAAAAAGAAAACAGAGTTCACACCAAGTAGGAGAGGCAGACAGGAAGAGGAGACGATCAGACTCAAAAAGTGGGCAGAAAATACATAAAGATGGATAACACGTATGATGTAGTTCTTAATAGACGTATGTCTGAGAGAGTGCAACAGCACGAAGAAGGCAGTGATGAACATCTACAGATGTTGCTCTGGAGAGGGTTTTAAGTGACTGGGAGCCGACAAGGCAGACGAGAAGGGAAGGGCATTCTGGGCAGAGAAAGACTCAGCATTGAGAGCCAGCATGGTGTGCTGCGTGTCTTGAGTAAAGAGGGAGTGGAGAGAAGCAGCCTGGAGAGACGAGTGCGTACCGCATGTGGCCCCTTTGTCTGTCTGTCACATCAGTGCTGGGACTTTATCTGAATGCACTGGGGAGTCACCAAAATGTTTTTAAACAGGGGAATGAAAGAAGTCAAATTTGTTTTCAAGAAGCGTAACTACGGAAGCAGTGGGTAGGTTGGTCTCAAGGCGGCTGGAAGACAACTTTTGAGACTAGCATGCTAGTCAAGCAAGGAATAGTGACAGTCTGAGGTGACTGCTGCAGGGATGCGAGGAGGGGCCAAATCAAGCAGAATGAAGAGGATGATAGTTACAACAATAAAAATACCAATGAAGATTCGTAAAACTATTACTATATGCCAGGCAATGTTCTAAGGATGTGATGTGAATTATTTTATTAATTCACTCAATAAATATTTGAGTTCCTACTATATCCCAGAGATCCAGATACAGCAAAGAATAAAACCAACAAAAATTCTTGCCCTCAGAGAGTTTTCATTCTATTGGGGGAGACAGACAATAAACAAGATAGATAAATAATATTTAGTAGTTAGATAGTGCTAAGAGCTAAGGAGAAAAAACACTGTGGGAAAAGGGGAAATACAGTGCTGAAAATGGGTGAAAAAAATTTTAGAGAACAGAGCCAGGAAAGGCCTCAATAAAAGGTGAGATTTGAATAGACGTGAAAAAATGAGGGACCTAACCACAAAGATATCTGGGGAAGAGCCTTCCATGCAGAGTAAATAGCATGTGCAAAGTCCCAGAGGCAGGAGCATATATGGTAAGCTCCAGTAGCAGTGGGAAGATTGGTTTGGCTAGTCTCAAGAAAAGGAGAGGAAGAGAAACTAAATACATGGTAAAAGCAGTAATAGGGTCCTAATCTTGTTAGACCTTGCAAGTCGTAATAAGGACTTCGGAGCATCCTGAGCAGAAGAGTGACATGATGTAACTTAAATTTTACCAGGATCATTCCAGCTGATTTTTGAGACTAGATAGCAGGGCCAAGGGGCACCTGGGTGGCTCAGTCGTTAAGTGTCTGCCTTCGGCTCAGGGCGTGATCCCAGGGTCCTGGGATCGAGCCCCACGTCAGGCTCCCTGCTCTGCTGGGAGCCTGCTTCTTCCTCTCTCCCACTCCCCCTGCTTGTGTTCCCTCTCTCACTGGCTCTCTCTGTCAAATAAATAAATACATCTTAAAAAAAAAAAGATTGCAGGGACAAGGGTAGGATTGGAGAAATCACTAGTGTTGTAATTCAGGAGAGCAATGATGGTGGCTCAGAACAAAATGGCTGCAATGCAAGTGGTGAGAAGTGATCAGTTTCTGATTATAATTTGATGAGAGGGGTGCCTGGGTGGCTCAGTGAGTTAAGCGTCTGCCTTCTGCTCAGGTCATGATCCCAGGGTCCTAGGATCAAGCCCTTCGTCAGGCCCGCCGCTCAGTGGGGAGTCTGCTTCTCCCTCTCTCTCAACCTACCCCCACCCCATGCTCTCTCTTTCTCTCTCAAATAAATAAATAAATAAAATCTTTAAAAAAAATAATTTGAAGATAGATAAAGCCAATAAAATTTGCTGATGGATCGGATTCTGTGTGTGTGTGTGTGTGTGTGTGTGTGTGTGTGCACATATGTACAATTGGGGGGGGGGGGGGGGAGGCCAAGGCTATTTCTAATGGTTTTGGCTGAGCAACCAGAAGAAAAATGGAATTGGCCTTCACTGACATGGAGACGAGCACAGGAGGAAGGAGCAACTTTTGCAGGGAGGTGGATATCAGGAGTCCAGTTTGGGACCTCTTAGGTTAGCAATGTCACGCTGGCAGTTGGATAGTTTGGGCTGGACTTCGGAGGAGCGGTCTGCATTTGAGAGAAAAACGCAGGAATGATCAGCATGTAGGTGATGTTTAAAGCTAGGAGGCTAGGAGAGATCAGCTAAGCGGGGAATAGACAGGGAAGAAAAGGGACTCCAAGGATGAAACCCCAGGCACGCTGACATTCAGAGTTGAGGAAGAAGAAACTATTATAGGAGATGAAGATGGAGCTTCCAGCAAAGGTGGGAGGAAAACCGGGCAAGTGTGCTGTCCCGGAAGCAAGGGAAGAAAGTAGGCCAAGGAGGAGGTGACAAGCCACCGTACAATGCTGCTGGTGGATCAAGTTAGATGAGGACTGGGAAATAATTACTGGATTTAGCAATATGGAGTCTGGGTCCTGTGTTCAGAGCAGTTTCTGAGTGGAGATTCAAGCAAAAATGGGGGGAGAGAAGTTGATGTCTGTGAGCATAGACCATTCTCTCAAGGAGTTTCGTTCTAGAGAATGACGGGAATACACCCGTGCCAGATGTGAAGCTGGGGACAAGAGAGCTTTTTCTTAAGATGGGAGAAATAACAACATGTTTGTAGGCTGATGGAAATGGCCTTGTAGAGATGGACAAACTGATGGAGAAAGGAGGGAGCATTTAGTAGGGAGAGGGCGGGGCTCTAAGGCACTAGAGGTGAGTTGGCCTTAGCTAGAAGCCAAGTTCAGCGATAGACGCAGGAGAGCACATGGAGAGCACAAGCACAGATGGGGCTTTACATTTAAATTAGTTAAACATTTCATAAAATTTAAAATCCATACCCTTCAGTCGCATTAATCACATTTCAGATATTCAGTAACCACTTGTGACTGAGGCTACCCCATCAGACAGAGTAGATAAAACATTTCCATCACAGCAGGAAGTCCTCTTGGATAGTGCTGGTCTGGGGTAAGGCCATGAATATGAACGGCTGAGGTCAGGTGGGTAGAGGACAGGGTCCTTGGAGGAGAAGTCAGTGTGTTGGGAACCTGATCTGTGTGTAACCTTGAGATGGCTGAAACTCAAGATGGAGTAATCCTGGGGAGAGCGAAGGTGAGACAGGTATTAAAATCATCAAAATGTGGTAACAGTGACTGGAGGCTGTTAGTCTGTTGATGAGGTCATCAAAGCTGAGCGAGCCGTGGTCTAGAGGCTTCAAGGAGGGGCAAGAGGAGCCCCATCCCACCTCCAGCCCCATGGGAAAGATCCAGCCACCACTGCAAGGGGCCTCGGAAGTAGCAGTGTCCCTAGGGGACAGAGCCAAGTTTCAGTTAGGGAGGTGAAGGGAGCACTCAGAGGAGAGGTAGGGGCCAAGGAAGATTTTGCTGATGACTGACTCAAGTTCCAGAGGGCAGAAGGTGAGAGGAATCCCAGATGAGGTCAGGACACAGGGCTCAGATTAGACTCCCAGGGATGAGAGGTGACCTGAGAGTCCTGGGTCTTGTGAGGATAGGGGACATGGTGAGGTCAGTCCTGATGTTCACATGGCAGACTGCAGGGGGCGGGGGATCTGGACAGGAGCTAGACAGTTGTGGGATGCCCTGGGATGGCTGCGGGGACGGTGTGATTCTGGCACAGAACTGGTCTAACACAGGGCGCTCCCCTGGCTGCTGCCTGATGGGAACCTTATTTAATCCCCACGACACCATGAAGGGAGTACAGCTGTTATCCCAATTGTACAGAAGAAGATAGAGTCAAAAGGCAGGTAGGATGTAAAACCAACAGGACCTGGTGAATGGAGAGTCATTTTAATTTGCAGGTTGACTCTGGTCTTAATCACCAGTGAGGAAGTTGAGAAGGGCATCTATTGGGATGTGAAATTGAAGGAGGTGAAAGGTCTGGGAAGCAGATTCCCAGATTCCCATAGAATAGGTTTTCAGTGGCGGGTGCAGGCAGGGGGGTTCAACAAATGGAAATGAGTTGAAGATGCTCAGAAATACACAAGCAGTCTTGGCTCATGCGGCCCGGCCGGAGAGGATGATTTGGAAGTCAGCAGTCCAAGCCAGAACAGACTTCTCAGGTCTCAGGTCTTCCCAGGGAGAGGTCTTACTACCGCAGGGAAAGCAGAATTGTTTTCTGGGGGTGAGAAACAAGAAGAGATTAGAAGTGGATTTCAATTTAGGAACTTGACAAAATCCCAGCTGCTGCCCTCCAACTACTCGTAGAATGTCTTTTCCCTTGCCATGCTCTGAAGGATTCTTTCTCAATTTTCCTGCTGATGTAAGGCTTATGTTTTTGAAATATCGCTTTAACAGTGACCTCTAGTGTTTTAAAGAGATCTCTGCTAATGGATTGAGGCAGGCTGAAAACAAAATTTCTTAACCTCAGAATCATTGCATAGATTCGTTTTGCCAGAAGGTACCTTAATAAATTATTCAATCCAGCTTTCTGCCTTCAAGGAGGACATCGGTTGGACAATTCCAGGTCACTTCCCTTCAAGGCAGATGTAATGGAGTCTGAGAAAGTTCAGAGAATGGTAACTAGAGTAAACAAGGAGGGAGATGGACTTTCTTAGGGGAATACATTTTTTTAAGATGAAAAGGAATACACTGCAGACTAGAAAGTTGATGTGTCTGAAACACTGAGCTAATAGAGTGAACAAATCTCCAAGTGCAAGATCGAAGAGGCACCTCTTTGAAACTACGAAGAGGTCACTTTAGCATGTAATTGGCTACTACTTTAGGGCGTTTACTTTGTACCAGGTAGGCTGAAAGCCACCCCCAAGGTAAGAACCTTTATTATCTCCATTTTACGGATAAGGAAACCAATGGAGAGCAATCAGTTAATTAACCAAGGCAACACAGCTGGAAGGGGGCAAAATCAAGATGGGAACCTAGGCTTCTCCACCCCAAGTCTGTGCTCCCCACCTGTAAATGCAACAACTCCTTAATAAATAAGAATGCTAATTTAGATACAGGAGGCACATGAATCAGTGAATTGGCAAAGGCTAAAAATGTAAATTTGTTTAAGAAAAGTGTGGATGCGGACATAGCAGTTTGGGAACACAGGGGATCTTTGAAGGCATGGGGGTGGGGAGTTCCCTTTCCTTTCCCACCCAGAGTTCCTCAGTCCTACTAAACCCCTGATCAGACCGCCTGTGCTGGTTCTCATGTCCTTACTAAGTACGTCATCTATGGAACTTTGAGCCATGCATTCAATGTTTAAGAATCCTCACGAGCAGAAAAGGTCTTTATGTACTCTAAATCCCTCGTGCCGATGCCCATTTTCTTTTATTCTGTCATCAGTAAGGATGAAAAGAGTTGACCATAATCTTGTCTAACCCTTCCTATAGGTAAGCACCGTTATTAAGTCATTCTCCAGCCTTCTGGTCTATCTGCCTTCAAGATACATAGTCCTCATCCTTTTGCATATCTCCATAGGTCTTGTCTCTCTTGAGGCTTTGATGCCTCCTATGGAAGCATTTCCAATCTTAAAGAGATGTTTGTGCGTATATATTTAATAAACCATAAAATGTCTTCCTGCATAATATTTAAGCAATGTTTCTCATTTTCAGAGGACTTCTATATCCCTTCTCTTGCTTGATTCTCACCTGTTTGTCCCTGTGTAACAGAAAAGAAAGTGAGCTTCCAGAAAGTGAAATGGTTTGCCCAAGGTCCCCTGAGGGGATAATGGAAAAAATAACAAGGTTGTCAAGAAAAGACGGTGGAGGGTATCTGATGACTCAGGAAATTAGAGACAACTTTGGAAGGCGTGTAAGGGTTGGAAAATAATCCTCTTTGCCTTTTCTGTTTATTTTGGTCACTATCAGCATCTAGTAATATAAATATCCACCAAACCAAACCAAACTACAACCTCCTTACCCTGTCACCTCAGGGATTTTCTCTCCAAACTGGAGCCCAGAGCCTCTCCTCCAACTTCTAGGACTTTGGTAGCTGCCAACTCAGTGCCACCTAATGATTATGATGGTGCCAGTCACTGTTTCGATCAGCCTGCATGTATTAACTCATGTAATCCTCACAAGGACCCTATGAGGTGCGGCTATTTTTACCTGTTTCACAGATGAGAAAATAAGCACAGAAACATTAAAAAATTTGCTCAAGGTCATTTGGGTGGCCCTGGTAAATATAAAGGTAAAGTTTAAGTAAAAGTCATCTAAATTCTTCTGTTAAGCAATAAGTATTCATTACAGACCATGACCCGTAATAACGTTGTAGGAAGGCAGGACAAAGATGCTTCCTTGGACGCATGAGGAATTTGGATCTCAGCAAGGTTCCATTATTCAGTGTTAACCAACACAGTGCACAGTGAGGCGGGCTCGATATCTGTTGGCACGCATCAGTGTGACCATATCGGTTGTTAAATAGATAAATTTTTCTATACAAGTTAGCAACGGCTGCTGCCCCAGCTCCCCAAGAATCCCCATCACCCGTGCTGCCCAGGACCCTTCCCTGCAAGCCCTCCAGACCTCCCAATAGCCTGGCCACTCCAGGGGTCCCTTCCCCCCGGGTGGCTTTGCTCAGCCCCTGCAGGGCAGCCGTTGAGAACTGGTGTGGGATGGGAGTGGTGTGCAGAGGCGGGGGAGGGGGCCAGAGAGGACAGCCCAGGACAGGAGGCTTTAAGGTGTGTCTACACCAGCTACATAGCTGGTTTCACTTTCCCTCTAAATTAGTATCCAAGAGACAAAAATAGGGTTCAGGAATAGCAGAGAACATTGTTTCTCCTCTGTTTTTACATTAGCTGGAGAAATGCCAGGTGTCTGAGCAAGGAAACAGCCCTGTCTGTGTGAGGAATTTAGAGGGCCAGCATCTGGGGAGAGCCAGAGGGCTGGAAAGGAAGCCTAAGGGATTTCCCTCCTTTCTATTGGTGGGTGCATGATGATTTGTACTCAGGACACCCTTCAGTGCAGTGCCGGGCCCTTACCTGGGGCTCAGGAAGTTATCTGGGGACTTTCTTGACTGATTAAGGTAAGATGTGGGCTGTTTTAAAAAGAGTGGGTGAGAGTCTGCCTTCAGCCTTGAATCTAGTGGGGGGTTACCATAGCTCCAGAGCAGACATACAGGGGCCAGGGAGGGTCACCAAATAAGGAGACATTGTTTTGGTTTAAAAAAAAAAAAAAAGAGAGAGAGAGTCTCTGAAATGGGCCAGTAATTATAAATACCAGTGGCAAATGCCTGTATGCTGATGTAAGAATGGAATAGTAAGAACATGAATGTCTTAGAAAAAGACCTGAACGTAACTGATTCTTCCAAACGTCAGTCCACTGAGTTGGCCCTGAGCCCCCTCAGGCGTGACACATGGAAAGGAGCAGCAGACGAGGCACCGTCTGCCTCAACAAACACACTCCTGCCAGTTCTCGGGGCACAGGGAAGCGAACAGAAGCAAAAGCAGGACGAATGGCACAGGGTGAGGAGTCAAGATGGTGAAGGGTGACCTGCAGACGGAGGCTGAAACCCGGCAAATGGTTTGTGAAGTCGGGTCACGTGGCCAACAAAGAGATTCCACACAGACGCTCTTGCTTAATGTAATGACCGTGTTCCCCGCACATGCTATCGAAGAAAGAGAATTGAGTCAGAAAAAGTAAAAGATGTTTGTATTACTTTCCCAGGTCTGCTGTAACTTGGTGGCTTAAAACCACAAAAACGTATTGTCTCTCAGTTCTGGAGGCCGGAAGTCCAAAATCAAAGCACCAGCAGGGCCCTGCTCCCTCCGAAGGCGGTGAGGGAGGGTGCTTCTGGGTTTCTTCCAGCTCCTGGTGGCTCCTGCCATTCCTTGGCTTGTGGCAGCACAACTCCAATCTCTGCCTCTGTCTTCACATGGCCTTCTTCCCTCTGTGTCTCTTTGTGTCCTTGCTTCTTTATACAAGAGCGCTGGCCATTGGATTTAGAGCTGCCCTAAATCCAGACGATTTCATCTCAAGGTCCTTAACTAATTATGTCCAATTTCATCGGCAAAGACCCTATTTCTACATAAATCTACATTCTGCAGCTTTAGGCGAACATGAATTTTGGAGGGAAACGATTCAACCCACTACAATGTGTGACCCAAAGCAGAAAATGGACAAAGGGGAGCTTATCCACTTATAAGATGGAAATTTTATTTATTTATTTTTTATTAAACTTGTTTAATAAACTTGCTTAATTAAACTTGTTTATTAACTTGTTATTCTTACTACAGCTAACTATGTAATGATGGTTGACAATGAAAAGCAAACTTGACCTTTATCTATATCCTGTAGAATGGTGGTTCTCGGTTGCCCTACCATGGAACAGCACTGGTCCAAGGAGTTTTCACAGGCCAAGACATCTTTCCCCATAAACCCTGCAGGCTCTGAGCTGAGGCCCTCAGGGCCTCCGGCTGCCCAGCCTCGGCTAAGAGGAGTCACTGAGTAGAAGCTTCTTTTAGGTACTGAATTCCACCCCCCAGATTCTTTAGGGCCCAGGAATAAGGGCAGCATCAGTGAACAGACTTCAGTGTACATGGAATATTCCAACTTGAGGGAAATGTCATTAAGAGTGTTATTCTAGTTTTGTTAACAAATCTATGAGAAAGTTTAATAGAAAATGATAAAGGTAAAATATGAAAATAAATTGAACATTCATGCTCCACCTCATGGTATCCCATTGAATACCTAACCACAAGCATCAAAGTAACGATTATATACGATGTCATATTATAAAATAAAATTTCAGGTTGCAATTCTTCTAGATGCAAAAATGTTGTATATATTTGTAAGAATACATTCCTTCTGTGTTTGTTGTCAGACTACCATCTGTCCTTTACACTATGCCCTTTTGACTCTTTGGATGTCAAATTCTGATTTCTTCTATGAAATCATAGTTAAAATAGATTTCTACCTCCCAAAATATTCAGGGGAAACTTTTCGTTCACCCTGTACTTTAAAAACACATTTACTGAATATATTTTATATTTCAATGATTTATTAATCTATTGCTTTAAAACACAGAATGATTACAGAAATAGGTTTCACTATTAGAAAACCTGCCATTTGAAAGTCAATCTTAAAGAATACATTCGTTACAATATTATTATCTGTATTGTTTTTCTTTGAGGTAAGAATTTGCACTTAGAGAAGGTATACCATGGATGTCCTTTACTTAACTCCTAAAGTGAATTTATAATATGATTTCATTTTATACTTAAATCCAAAATTTCAAGAGTACAGACTTTGCAAATCAAATTATACCCCCTCTTTTTTTTCCAGAGGCAGCTGTCAGTAGGCAAGAGATTCCAAAGGCACATTAAGATCAGGCAGGTAGAGTGACTGCAGAGGTGGGAGCCATACCCAGACTGGGCAAAGTCGTTCTGCCCAGGACATCAGTTTTTCTTTTTCCTGGGCCTTTACTCTGGTTGACAGCCCTGTGACAAAAGCTGATAGTAATGGCAGGGTCACTAGATGTTATTACAATAGCTTTCAAATGCCAGAAGACCTGTCTTCCTTCAGATGGAAACCCTCGCCCCTGTCATTTAAAGGAAGTATTGAGAACCTACGCTGTCCAAGGTGCTCCAAGGGGAGTGGCATACAGTCTAATCGTGTTTTATCTTCATTATGTCCTTGATGTTTCTCTTGTGCAATTGCTTCTGTGCTTCCTTCCCTGTACACTTAGGGAAAAAAGACAAAAGTCTCAGGTGCCTTACTAGGAACTGGTTTTGTTGGCTGCTTATAATTAGAAAAGTGACTATGTCAAATTTGCTTCTAATCGTTGTATTTCGAGCTTTTAAAAACCAAGGTTGTATTCATTCCATTTAAAATGTTTTTGAATTACCACCAGAGGCCTTATTTACCAATAACCCAGTATAAAGTCATATTCTAAGAAATATGTATGTCACACGGCTGACTGGAATTCTAGTCGACTCTCGTAGAAAGTTAACCGCTCACTTCGTCTGTGAGTGCAGACTATCTCTGGCTGATTCCCAATGACACTTTTTATCTGCCTCCACCGGACTACATTGTTTAACATGGTGCATCAAACCACCTGAGCCCTGCATTCCAGAGAAGGAGTTGGTACAGACACAAGGCTGGCAAGAGTCTAAAAAGATGAAAACATTTACCAGTTTCTTCTTGGTCTTTCTTGTGTTTTGCATTTCATATACAAAATATATTATGTCCTTGGAAACGTCCTTTTTTTCCCCTCTCCCCTCCTACTATGGTGTCAGAGTGTAATATACCATACTGTAAGCCAGATATAAGCATCCTTCTGGATTGAGCTGGCCAGTAAATTAACTTATGCTAAACGGCTGTCTGCCCGTGACTGTCAGCCCTATCATCCTTGTCTGTCTTCTTTTCCCTTTCCCAGACATTGCATTTCACTGTGGATGACATTTCATTTCATTCTCAAGACTATTTCGTCTCTTGCAATGTATGAAATTCTTCAGTGAACAGAATACTCACTGACCCTTCTGAAACTGACAAGGATACTTGCGCACTCCAAATAAGTTCATAATACAACACTGTTTGGCTTCCCTTCCAGTTCCTTCCAAGCTAGTCTACACTTCAGAGTTCTTAAAAAGGATCACCTGTACGACCTGTGCTTGACTTTCACAATTGGATTTAAGCCTTCCTTACAGACGTCCACCTTCCAGGATTACGGTCACATGAAAGACCTTAATGGGCTAGTGAGCAGAGGTCATCTAGGAACGAGAAAGCAGCAGAGATTTTCTAAGCACTTGCAGTGTGACCTTAGATGTTGGGCTGGTCTCAGAGCTACCTTAAGAGCGCGTGATATCTATGTGCTTTATGATAAGAAGAGATCCGGATTCCTAGCATAGCAACTTTGTGGAGGTCTTCTATAAATATACGAGGGTTCTAAGTTCTCCCTATCTCTTCAGTCCCAGATACAGAATCACTTTTTCACAAAACTACTTATTGAGGCCCTACTAAGTGCCTAGCTATCTGTTAAATGCTAAGAATACAATGCTGAAAAGGTAGGTGTGGCTGGCAAGCTGGTTAATGTTTCTTTGGTGCGATTGCTTTTGCCCTTCTCACAGCTTATGGTCTGGTTGAGGAGCTGGATAGAGAAAACGATTAAGGAAAGGGGGTGGGGAGTACAGAATGCTGTAGGAGCACACGGAAAAGCCCTTACATGGGTCTCGGGAATTAGGAGAGCTTCTCGGAGGAAGCACTATCTAAGCTGAGACCTGAAGGGGGAGTAGGATTTAGATTAGGGGATCATGAGGGGACCACGTGAAACTCTGCTGTGGATTAAACATTGGCTAGGTTTACTGTAGTATTCACTCACGCACACATACATACCCCATGGTACTCTAAGTATAACTGACATCTTACTATTTCATGCTCTCCTGAAACCTGAGATGTAGTTACTGGTCCTATCACCTGATCTCTACAGCTCAGGCTTGTCCACATCCACTCCTGGCATCACAGACCAGGAGCCCCTCGGAGGAGAAACGTCCTAACTCTTTTGTAGAGCAACAGTTAGCAAAATGCCAAGAACGAACACTTATAATGTACCCCCACTCATTTCATTGGATCCTTGCAATTTATTACCCTCATTTAACAGATAAAGAAACTAAAGCTCAGAGAAGTTAACCGACCTGACCATAATCACACAGCTTGTAAGTGGAAAATTGGGACACAAACCAGGACTTAGGAGGGGTTAGTATTTGTAAAATGTTTTGAACAGTGTCTGGATCATAGTAGGGGTTAAATAAATCATGAAAAATGTTAATAAAATACAGAGCTTTTTCTCTTGATCACAATGGCTTCTCTTGTGTCCCGCGGAGTAGTAGAGTCCTTTGGGGGACTTATTAGGGACCACTTACGGACTCCGGGAGAAGGCAGAGAAACTGCGGCATGAGGCCCATCCTATCCTACACCACACCCCCAACCAGAATAGCTCCCAGAATAGTTCATTAGCTTGAACACTTCCCTGTGGGGAGGAAGGGAGCAGCCTTGCCAGTACAGTGCGCATATATTCTGTAATTACTATCTGAGGGTGACGATGGTATGATCGGGAAATTGCAACCTAAATATGAGAAAGACAAGCAACACCTTCGAATTTCCAAATGCCTTAAGTCCCATGGGGGAGACTAAGTACCAGCAGGTGGATTACAGACAGAAGTAACCTCATTTCCCTTGAGAGAAAGACCTGGAACTTTTAAATTTGAGAGAATTATATTTAAGCTTTAAACCTTTCATGGGCTATGTGAACCCAATTTTGTCATTGGTAATAATGGAGCTAAAAAATCATCTTTACAGGATTATTATGATGAGGCCCTAGTTTTCAGTGCGTATCCCTGATGCCTAGAACAGTACCTGGCATACAGTAGGTGCTTAGAGAATATTTGTTGAATGAATGAAATGAAATGACAATTATGATACTTTCTAGCCCAGCATCTGGCTCATGGAATATGTTTTATTTTCTTCCTGGGAAGATGAATCAACTGGATAAAGAGATGAGAATGTTTGGGGGGAGGCTGTAGAGAGAAATGGTAATAATAACAACACTTACTGTGTGTACCAGGCACGACTCTGCATGTGCATACATATTAACTCTGTGCCCTGAGGAAAGTTATTGAACTTCTCTCTGCCACAGTTTGCACACCTATAAAGTGGAAATAATAATAGTTCCAACCTCACAGCTTTGTTGTGATAATGAAAACAGTTAATCCGCACGTAATTCCTAGAACAATTCCGTGTGTGTTTTAACAGCTCAGTGTGCTCTAACTGCAATCAGGCTGGGAAATCTCAAATACTCCATGTTTTACTAATGTGCTGTTCTCCCGAGTTCAATAAACAAATGCTTTACGGGTTCTGTGGTGAGATCACTATAGGCAGTAGAAGCACTTACCAGAGGACACAGGATTTAAGTTGGGCCTTCACTAAATTTGGTGGGCAGAGTGGAGTGGGAAGGGCATTCTGGAAGGAAAGAGATACATAGCAGGGGATGGGGTTACAGTCATCCTCTGAAGTCATGCTTAAGTTCCAGCTTGAATATTCACTAGTCTCCCCCCCCCCCGTAAAATCAGGATTCTATCTGCCCAGGGTCATCGCTGTTCAGATGTTATGTGAAATAATGAACATAAAGTGCTTAGCACAGGGCTGGGCACACTGTTATTATCACAGAAGAAATAGAAGGGCAGAGATTAAAGTTTGTGAGACAGTCAGAAAGCAAGCTGATTCCATCCAAGAATTCAGCTAGCCCCTGGCTCCTCAGAATGGATCATTCATTTAGTGATTTTTCACCTACATCCGACCTCATTCATAGCACAAATCTGGTTTAAGTGGAACCTCAAATTTGAGTGGCTTGGATTTGGGGCATGGGGAGTGGGAAGTGATTTTGTGTATACTACTTAGGATCTAAGAGTTGTGCTCAAATTGGTTAATGTTAAAGTTATGGAATTACTGGAAAGGAAGCCAAATCCTAAGTTTAGTGGAGAGGCCATTTGCTCTTATTTCACACCCTTTCCTGGAGACAGAGCTGTGCTTCCTTGGGGTCACCTTGTGGCCACCGGGGCAGGCAGCAAGCAGTAACATGAGCCAGATTACTTTCCAGCCACTCCTTAGTGTGCTCGATATAAACTTCTAGCTCCCAAAATAATTTTCTTGACTTCAGTGCTCTCTTGGACTCTGGTGTTCCCTACTTGATCCTTTCTTGCTAGCTACCCCAGATATTTGATGCTGGAAAGCATGATTTTAGGCCCCTCTTGATTTTTTTCTTTGATGTCTATGGCAGGAATTGGTATTTTAATGATTTGTGAGAGTTTCTTTGTGAGGATTACAGGCGCATTTAGAATGGAAGGGCCATTTTCTCTTTGGAGCTTTATGCAATCAAGAGTGGAGGTTGGTAGCTTTATCTACAACCTGCAGAAGCCCTAGGTGAATCAAAAGCCTGGTCTTCCACGAGCTGCATTCGGAAGCGTTGTAAATGGACATTCTTCTGTATATGTGACACCGAGAATATCCATCTAAAAACCTTTGGTAATTCTTCCAGCCTGGATTTATTGCCCTGGGCTTTACCCATCCAGGACTGAAGCCTTTCTGATGATGGCAGCTCACACCACACTCTTCTCTACACCCTGGGAATTCTGTTGTCACAGGGATTGGAAACTTAGCAGGTGGTGGCTTGTATCATCCGGTATGTATAGTCTGTCTTCCCAAACGGAGGACAAAATCCCAGGGTAGAGACCAGGTCTTTAACTCCTATATGTTCCTCTCCACAGCCTAACACAAGACACTGCAGAGAAGGCTTTCAAAATAATATTTTACCCCTATGTGACATTCTTCCTCCCAGTTCTGAAATAGCTCTGCTAATAATGTTTGTATGACTGAATCATTATTTTCTTTGCTCCAGAAATAGAACACATGTCATTCCTGGGATGTTGGCTTGGAGTCTGTAACCCTCAGTAATCACACCTTGTGTCTCTGAGGCTCCAGAGATGATACTGTCGGAGAGTGTCGCAATGAGCAAGTCCTGGTTGTAGATATTCAGCCCGATGTTCATTCAGGACTCCGTGTTCAGCTTCCAGAGACCACAGGTCCTTAGACCGTTCTATTTATTAATCGGATTTGGCAAAGGGAGTTAATTCTTTGTTAAAAAAATATACCAGCAAGCGATTAAAAATAACATTCAAAGACGACACCTAAAAATAATGTGTGAAAGAAGAGCAAATTGCTTAACTCAAATGCAAGTTTAGAAAAAGAATTCTATTAAAATTTCGTTAGGTATTTATTGGAAACATTGAACTGTTTAAAACAGAAGAGTCAGACGTGGGATATGAGCTCAGTCTCCTCAGAAACTGAGTTTTTTTCCTTTTAAACAGTTTTGTATAGCTTTTAATGATAAAGACTATAAATGGTGGGAAGATGAAGCAAGGGTTTTCTTAATAGTGAATCTTCTGGCATTTTAGGCAAATTTTATATACATGTCCTTTTTCTGGAGAAAATCCAGTTTTATTTGGATTCTCAAAGGGGGCTATTAATCAGACAAGATCTAAAAACATGGGTGGGGACGCCTGGGTGGCTCAGTCGGTTAAGCGTCTGCCTTTGGCTCAGGTCATGATCTCAGGGTCCTGGGATCGAGCCCTGAGTCTGGCTTCCTGCTCCGCAGGGAGCGTGCTTCTCCTCCTGCCTGCCACTCTTCCTGCTTGTGTTCGCTCTCTCTCTCTGACAAATAAATAAATAAAATCTTTTAAAAAATAAATTAACCCCCCCCCCAAAACACGGGTGTTCTTCCTATCTGCTACTCTGAGCTTAACAGGAAGGATGAAAACACTTCCAAATTACCTTTATCCCAAGTACATCTCAAGTCTCAATGCATTTCTCATCTATTTCAAAGAAAATTTTAAAAACCTCTACCTTTCACAGTCTCAAAATGAAAAAGAAAAGTCCACAGGTGATATTTATTCAAAGGCTGAGGTATGTACCGATCCCATGCGCCTATCCAGCTTGACAAGGATTTCTGGAATTGCTCGGGAGAGCTTTGAGCATCTGGAGCCCTGTAGGAGCGGGAATGCTAAGTCTTCAAAAAGTGTTAGCATTTTAGCTTGCCTAATTAAAAATGTAGTGTCATGGCCCCTAGGTCCCACAAAACTCACTAGAAGTACTTAACAGATTCCCACACAGTGAAACCATTCTCTGGGCAGTTAATTAGGAGCAGTGCCTTTCCTAGACTCAAAGGTCTCAAACTGCTCAGCACAGCGTGTCTATCACACACATTATTTTGAAAGTTAAAAAATTTTTTTTGCCTGAACTTATAGGAAAAATTCTTCCAGAAAATAAAAATCAGGGGTGCCTGCGTGGCACAGCGGTTGAGCATCTGCATTCGGCTCAGGGCGTGATCCCAGCGTTACGGGATCGAGCCCCACATCAGGCTCCTCCGCTATGAGCCTGTTTCTTCCTCTCCCACTCCCCCTGCTTGTGTTCCCTCTCTCGCTGGCTGTCTCTGTCGAATAAATAAATAAAATCTTTAAAAAAAAAAGAAAAGAAAAGAAAAATCAAAAGAACCATCCTTCAACCAGGGGCACTGGGTGAAATAAAGTTAGTCTTTAAGAAGCCTGGTTTCTTGTTAATTACATATGTTGGAGGTGGAGCAGTGTGAGAAAAGTATGCTCTCCGCAGAAGTGATTTTAAGGACTCCTACTCCGGTTAATGCATTCATCGTAAAGCAGGGAGCGATACTCCTGCTGACAATATGGTCGCTCCAGCGACAACAACAGAATTTGGAGAGGACAGCAAATAGTTCTAAAAGTATTTTTTCTATTTTTTATGCTAAGGATAGCTGAAGAATAGGATTAAAATATCAAGAAAAAACCCAAAATAAAAAATTAGAGGAAAGAACCTTGCCTGCTGTGCTTTATCTGTGCTAAAACATACTTTTTACTTTTTTTTTTTTTTTTAAGATTCTATTTATTTATTTGACACACAGAGAGACAGAGAACAAGCAGGGGGAGCAGCAGGCAGAAGGAGAAGCAGGCTCCCCACTGAGCAGGGAGCCGGATGGGGGACTTGATTCCAGGACCCTGGGCTCATGACCTCAGCCGAAGGCAGACGCTTAACCATCTGAGCCACCCAGGCGTGGCTTTACTCTCCCTTCTTGACTCCCGTACCCCAGTCTGTTACATAGTACAGCATATCTTCTTACTACACTAGATAAGGGGGGAAAAACAGAGGGGGACATCATTTATTAGAGCATCTTTTTTTTTTTTTAAGATTTTATTTATTTATTCGACAGAGATAGAGAGACAGCCAGCGAGAGAGGGAACACAAGCAGGGGGAGTGGGAGAGGAAGAAGCAGGCTCATAGCGGAGGAGCCTGATGTGGGGCTTGATCCCATAAGGCCCGGATCACGCCCCTGAGCCAAAGGCAGACGCTTAACCGTTGTGCCACCCAGGCGCCCCCTAGAGCATCATTTTTTTAAATAAATATTTATTTTGCCTTTTGTCATATCTTTTTTCCCCTTGGGTGTTTTCAAGTCCTCCTTTTGAGGCTTGAACCTTAAAATAGATAGCTTTTAGGTGGATTATTTATTTCTTTTTTAATAGCATTGAAGATGTGTTATTCTAAGTAAGATGTTAATTCCCAGTGAAGCCATTTGAGAGCATTGGCCCAACCTAACTCACGCCATCCCATGAAAAATCACACCTCAAAACAGAGAATTAGGAGAACCCTGTCTATTATTCTACCTGTGCTGCCTTATTACACATTATAGTCGTCTGTATTTATAGAGAAGTAGCAGAAAGGGAATCAAGAATGTTATAGGAGATTGTTGAAATCCATTTTATTGTTTTTGTAAAGATGTATGTCTTATAGTATAACCTCACCTATTTGTTCCATACATTTAGTCTTTCCTCCTAGGTTGTAATTTATATTATTAGCATAAAGGAAATGGTGTCACTATTTCATCATCTTCAGAGGGGCTGGGACTGGCATCATTTCTGCAAGGTGGTCGCCAAGCAAAGTCCTGGCTGCTGCTGTCAGAGGAAGACTCCCCTGAGCAGGTGTGAGGAGGGAGGACGGCTGACATGAGCCCGAGGCCCAGGCGATGGGCACTGCCCATTCCCGTGCTCCCTCCAGTGGGTTCTGCACCATCTGCATAGCCAACTCAGCTCCCATAGTTCTTGACCTTCAAATGACGTCCCTCTCAGTGACCTTGCCTGTCACCTTCCTCATTATTGTTTGGCCACATTGATGTCTCTGCTCTCAGGCCTTTGTCTCTCCTCCACACTGTGGCAGGAACTGCTTTTTCTCTTGAGAAGAGACTCCACTTCCATCAAATTCCATTTTCTTGCTAATGTTTTGAGTGTGTTCCAAGTCCCATTACCTTGCTTTGGCCTAGGCTTTAGAAGACCAAGATGGGAAGACTTCTTTTCCTTCTACATGTTTTCCTACAAATAGGAGGGTGAATGCTTACCCAGCCCTGACCCGGGCCAGTCCCTGCAAGGCCTGGTCTCTACAATTTTCTTCACTCTAGATTCTTTCAATTCCTTAACCCATTCAGGCTCTTTCCCTTTCAGAGCCTTTGCCCAGAACGGTCTTCTCTTCATCTCCTTTGCCTAGTAAACTCTCACTTATCATTCAAATCTCTGGTCTCAGCTCCTGACACTTCTTCCCTGACCCTAAGACTATGTCAGATTCCCATGTTATACGATTTTAGAGCAGCAGCTACTGCTGCTTCGGAGTATTTATTGCATTTGCAATGTTATATGTGTTTGTGTCATTATTTAGCAGTGTCCGCCTTCCCCACGAGACCACTGATTCCATAAGGGACTTTTTTTCAATCTCACCATTAAATCCTCAGTGCCTAGCCTAAGGCGTGTGATAGGTTCTTGTGGGATAAATAGTCATTTTTCCCTCACTACAATCTTGAAAGGCACTAGGATTGAATCAGTTCTATTTGGAAAATTCCTGGAGTAAATAAATTAGGTAAAATTAACCTGGATTTCCTGGGATTTTGTATGATTTCTCTAATAGAATAAATGAGTGTGACAGACAAAGATCAGATTTGGAAGAAAAAGTCTCAAAATTGAAGTTCTGCCGCCTAAGTATAAGTAGATGATGTAAAAGGTTGTTACGTTAGCCTTGTAGTAGACTTAAATTGTACACACTACAGTTCAGGAATGCAAAAATAAACCTTTTTTAAAAAAAATAAGCTTGGTGGGGGCAACTGTGGCTCAGTCAGTTGAGTATCCAACTTGATTTTGGCTCGGGTCACGATCTCAGGGTCATGGGATCGAGCCCCGTGTTGGGCTCTACACTCAGTTCAGAGTCTGCTTGTCCCTCTCCCTCTGCTCCTCACCCCACTTGTGCCCTCTTTCTCTCTCTCTAAAATAAATAAAATCTTTATAAAAATAGATAAAAAATAAGCTGAGCCTGGGTGGCTCAGTGGGTTGAGCGACCGACTCTTGATTTCAGCTCAGGTCATGATCTCAGGGTCATGAGATCAAGTCCCCGGTAGGGTTCCTCACCGGACGTGGGGCCTGCTTGGTACTCTCTCCCTCTCCCTCTCCCTCTGCTGTGCCACCCCCCCCCACTGTTCCCATGCGCATTCATGCCCACATTCTCTCTCAAAAAAAAAAAAAAACTCCAAAACCTTTACTAGCCCACAAGTCCCCATGTCCATTCAGTAGCAAAAAAACAACAAACTTAATCTTTCCAGGGAAATTTAACTGTCTTTTGGTTTAATTTCTAATTTCTTCTTAGAATTTATTCAGACATCATAAGATTTAAACTTTTCCCCAGAATTACCTCTTGGTACAGGTGCAGGAAATTGTTATGAATAGGAAAGTCATTACAAAAAGGTAAACTAGTCAATATGTGTGTGTGTGGGGGGGCCTTCCCTTTAGGAAAAATAAGATTAGATCCTTGCCTCTACCACACACAAAATAAATTTAAATATGAAAACAAAACTTGTAAACTAGTAGAAGAAAATACAAAGGAATATTTCGTGGCCTTCAGGAAGGATAAAGAAAAATAAAATAATTAGTATAAAGAAAGAAATTAAGTGCTCTCTATTTATAAATGATAATGTAATGATCTGACTAGAAAACAGATTTGAATTAATAAGAAACTTTGGTAATGTAACTATATATAAACCAGCAAAATCATTCAATTTTTCTAGTAGTAATCAGAACATTAAAAGGAAAATACTGTTTGTAGTAGCAATTAAACTATAAAATACTTGGGAATAAATTAAGAAAACAAATCATGTACAGGGTAATCTGAAGTAAACATGATAATAGTATTTATGTAAATTGGTAGATAGATATTTGTATTATGTATACTTTACTATACTTTCTAATTAAAAATTTAAGATTAGAGTATATCAAATTAATGATTACTCTCTTGTGATATCATACATGAGGTTTTTTTCCCCAAGTTTATTGTTGGCTGACTTTACAACAATTTAAGAAATTAATGTAGGTGCAATGCATAAGTCTGAGTCTTGTCATTATTTCCTTTGTTTTGTTTCCTTTTTTGGTAACTAATTTGTTGGTTTAATTTAATTTGGTAATTAACTGTTCGTTACATGAACAATATGAAATTCTCTTAAATATTCACATTTTGAGCGTACGAATGAGGCAATTACCTTTGCAAGAGTCAAGAGATACCATTCTGGATCTTTTGGGAGGAATGGTTCCTCCACCCTGCAGGTAGTGACAGGAAAGTGGTTCTTATCTCTATGCAGAGTTAACTATTTTGCAACGTAGAAAATAAGGTGTGGTAGCAGCCAAAATACAGGCGGTGACTTTGCATTAACAAAGAGAGTTCAGGGGCATACAAAGAGGAAGTTAGGGGGAAACAATTCAAAACAAAAAGCCAGTCTATTACGAATACAGGAAACAAGACTATCAGCAACTTTGCATGTAGTTCTCTAACTGAGCAAATATTTATCAATAGCCTGTTTGTTTTAATAGGCACTGTTGGGTAGATATATATGAAGAGATTATACAACAGCCCCACCTTAAAAAAAAAACAAAATGTGATTTTGTTGGATTTGATGACTAGGAAAAAATAAGTTAAGGTGGAGTGAAGTGGGGCCCTATCCTTTCAATTTTTTCCCCTGACATATTGGCTAAGAGTACCCTGAACAAGGAAGCTGACTTCTTTGAACTTAAATTGGGCTAATGCACGGAGGTGAATATGCAATCTATAGTACATTAAACCAGCAAATCTAGTTTTTCACCAATTCAATTCTATGCTATAGATCCTGCTTCACTTGGCAAAAAAATTTCTAGCCTGGCGTGGATGGTAAGATGTTCAACAAGGACAATCAGTGGAATAGATCTTAGTTCCAGAATTTGCAAGTCAAATTTAGAAAACTATCCAGTTCAGGCAAGCAAATTTGCATATACGTGCAAGTAAAAGAAGTTAAAAAGTTTGGACCTCGACATTGCACTCAATATTACACACATATTTAACCAATTTTCTACTAAAAAACACATAGTTTTCAGTCTTTTTTTAAAAGATTGATTTGTTTATTTGAGAGAGATGGGGGTGGGGAGGGGCTAAGGGAGAGGAAGAGAGGGAATCTCGAGCAGACTCCCCGCTGAGTGCCAAGCCCTATGCAGGGCTCTATCTCAGGAGCCTGAGATCATGACCTGAGCTGATATCAAGAGTTGGTCGTTTAATGGACTGAGCCACCCAGGCGCCTCTCAAATAGTTTCCGGTCTTGTTTTTGTTTTAAGCTACTATAGGAACACATCTTTTATCAGCATTCTGAAACAAGAAGAGTTGTTCTGAAAGCCATTTTGTAATCCATTTGATAAACTGAACTGATATGAATTTAGTTGGCAATAAAAACTATGAAGCTATTAAGCTATTTATAACCTTCACATATCTGACTTCATAGGAATATGTTTCACTGCAAAATTATTAATGTTTGATTGCGGGGTGCTGCCCTAGTATCTCCCGGGGGTGTTACATAATATGAAATATATGTATATATTAACTTTTTCAAATCTGATAAATTCTTAACTCTGAAACATATATGTCCCCAGGGTTTTGGATAAGGGATGATGGGCCTGTACACACGGCAACAAACATCCTTAATATTTTTATTTTGTTAGGATAAATTTGTATCATGTATGACATATTTTTAAGTCAGATTTTTGGGGTTTGAATCCTAGTTCTGTTATTTATTAGCTATAGCTATACTTAAATTTTCTTAGCAGTAAAATGGGGATGATAGTAGTTGGAGTTATTCTGAATATTAACTAACACAGGCAAAACACTTCGAAGTCTGGTAATTGGTATTTAATATACACTGACTATAATTATAATAACTAAATGTACCAATTTATATTTCCCACAGCAATGCACCCATTTCTCTATGCTTTTGCCTACCTTTGGTATTATCATTCTTTATAATCTTGTCTAATGTGTGGCCCCTCCCCCAAAAGATGTCCCATTTTTTCTTTTTGCTTGCATATGATTCCTACTGATGTTAACAATATTTCCATACTTTATTAGTATTTTTATACTCAGCTATTCTTGAGGGTCATACCTTTTAAAAGATTTTTCTTTTAGTATGTTTCTAATACTAAAATACTATTTAAAATCTACATTTACCTCTATTTTTCCTAGTATTTTCAAGTTTCTGTTCTTCTTTTTCATTCTTTCTTCCTTTCCTCCCCCTTCCTTTTTTCATTTTTTTCTTTCTTGCCTTCCTTCATTTCTTTTAGAGTTTAATCCTAAGATTCATTTTGATGTCTTTTTTTAATCCTATATTGTTAGCCATTTGCCCTAATATCAGTTACTGAATAACCATCTATTTCACCACTATTGAAACCTTTTTTTTTTTAAAAGATTTTATTTATTTATGCGACAGAGATAACGACAGCCAGCGAAGTAGGGAACACAAGCAGGGGGAGTGGGAGAGGAAGAAGCAGGCTCCTAGAAGAGGAGCCTGATGTGGGGCTCGATCCCAGAACGCTGGGATCATGCCCTGAGCCGAAGGCAGATGCTTAACGACTGCGCCACCCAGGCGCCCCTATTGAAACCATTTTTATCATACACGTATTCTTTTTCTTTTTCTAGACATCACATATTATTCTTTTGATTGACCTATTAACTCTCTTGCCCACACCATATTGTTTAAAATTGTAGTATAGGTCAAATACTCCCGATTTTTATTTTTCAAAAATTTCTGAGATACTGATGCGTATTTATTCTTACAAAAATTTGAATTATTTTGCAAAATTTTCAACAAACCTGCATTAGGATTTTTATCGGGATTAACTTGGAACAAATGAACATATATTTCAATATTGAGTCTTTCCATTTATTCAAGGCCATGAAAAATGTCATGTCTTCTTAAAGTTTTATGAACTTGGAGCACCTTGCTAATAGCTATAGCTGAGTAACAAGTTCTGAAATATACATACCCTTTTAGTTTATAGCAAGTTGGAAACTGATACAGCAAGTCACAAACTGATTAATATGAATACTTTTTTTTTTTTGAGAGAGAGCGCACGCATACGTGACAGCATGAGCAGGGAGAGGGGCAGAGGGAGAGAATCTTAAGCAGAATCCACACTGCTCGCAGAGCTGGATGTGGGGCTGGATCTCATGATGCTGAGATCATGACCTGAGCCAAAATCAAGAGTCAGATGCTTAACTGACTGACCCACCCAGGCGCCCCATATGTGAATATCTTTATTGGTAGTAGGTAGTTGTTATGGATTGAATGTTTGTCACTCCCCAAATTCATACGTGGAAGCCTTAAGTGTAATGCTGCTTGGAGATGGGGTTTGGGGGAGGTGATTAAGGTTAGATGAGATCATGAAGATGGGCTCCTCATGATGGAATCAGTGCTCTTGTAAGAAGAGATGCCAGAGATCTCCGCCCCTCCCCCACTCCCTGCGATGGCACAGAGGTCACATGAGCATATGGTGAGCAGGTGACTATCTGCAATACTTGCTGAAGCTTTGCACAAGGAAAAATGGAGGTTTCTAAGTACCTTATTCCTTCATCCAAAGTGAAAATGTTTTAGTTCTATACATAAATTGCATATTCCTAGAAATGTTGACTTCCCTATTTTATTTCATGGAAGAGTGCCAATGAGAAAATTGTCATTGATGTTTAGTGACCATAAGGCTAATACCTGGGGATAGCTGGAAAATTAGGACAGAGGTGCCTTTCTAGTCATTCTTTATAGTCAGGGAACACTTTCGAGTTTGCTAAATGCATTTGCATGCAAAATTTTCTTTCATCCTCAAAATAAATTCAAATGAAGTGTCAGTCTCATTTTATGGGTAGTACAAACTGAGGTTTAGAGAAATGAAATGTTTTTTTGCAAGGTAGCATAGAACTAGAGCTAGATTTCATTTATTCCATTGAATGAATTTTTTTTTCTGAGAACTTACTGTGTGCAAACTATGGTCCCCCAACCTAGGCCTTTCTCTCCTCTGGTGGTAGGAATTCTTCTCAGCAACTGGTGTATCTTCTTGGCTGCCTTATGTCTCACTGTACTTAGCTAGGTAGCTCTAGGTACCCCCAAAGATCCAGCCCACCACTGGACTCTGAACCTGTTGGGAGATATGGGGTGCTACCTCCCCTAAGGGACAAATCTCTCTCTGCCAGTCTCTGCTGAGTCCCTACTGAGCATGATTGAATAGGGCTTCTCTTGAGGTCTGAGGTGTTCGCTTGGGAAGCTCTCCTTCAACTCTCCCTCCCCTATTCTTCTCCCCCTTCCAATTATTCTGCTCTGTATACTGTTAATGGGAGGTTTTACATTTGACATTAGGTCCAAATGAGAAGCCAGGCAGGCAACATAACACTCTCAGGTCTTGGCTTACTCATTGTCCTACTTTATCCTGAACCAAACCTTTCATTAGTAAAGTGAATCGATGTCCCAAATTCAATATAAGATTCGTTGTTTCATGAAGTAGACAGAGGGGAAAACACTGCTGCAACAGTAGAAATTCATAAAGCAAGAACATTGAAAATAATACCACATTTAACTGAAAAGCAGGTGAATTGTTAAGTGAAGTTCTTTTCTGAAAAGACAAGTGATATTTAGTCCCAGCTTTGTAGTAACTGTGTGTGGAGAAGATAAACCAGGAGCGAGGTATGCCGTGATTGTCTGGTCTAGAAAAGTGAATTTAAAAAATTTTTGTTCTGAAATTGTTTAAATTTATATAGCTTATACACTACACAGAGAGTATACAACATTAACAACTTAAAAGTTTATCTTTAAATTTAAATCTGCAGGCATCTTTTTCTTATTCTCTATAGGAGCCTTGTCTAATTTTATCCCCTTTAGATTTATTATGCCTCAGAAATAAAAAATGAATCATGTCATATAGAGAAAAACCGGTAGGTACTTTCAGCACTTTGGGCATATTAAAGTTGTTTCAAATATTTTCCCTAGAACTCCACGGGAACTGCTGTGTTAGAGTGGTACAGAATTACCAAGCCAGAAAGTCTGAGTAGTTGTTGCAGGAGTGTTCTCAGGAGGGATCTTGGGAACAGAGCTATCAATATAGATTCAGCAAATTCTCTGAAATATTTCACTCTCGGGCCTCTAAACTCAAGGGGAAAAAAACCCAGCATTTTCTTGTATAGAGTATAGAAGAGAAGCATTGTGGTATATAGTTAAAGGAACAGAGGACTAGGTGAGAGGAAACTACCACATTTTGGTTTGGGGCCTGAGATTTTAACCAAATTATTTTTTCAGGTTTCAATTTCCTCATCTATAAAAATAGAAGCAATAATTCCTATGTCATAGAATATCTGCAATGATTACATAAAAATATTGGATGTCAATATGGTATGAAGTAGAGAAACAAAGAGAAAAGAATTATTGAAGGCTCAATGCATGCCAGGTGCCCTAGTTACAGCTCGGGCTCTTCAGAGAGATTCCGATGCATGATTTAGGTCCACAATTCCAACCATGCTAAACTTTTAAATCAAATCATTAATTAAAAGGCTTTCAATTAAATTTAAGTAATCTATATATTTTGTTCCACAAGAAATTTTCTTAATTTGAGTATATTTTTAAGGCTTGCTATTGCTAAATCTCAAAAGTAGAATAAATCAACAATGGAAAATCAGAATACTTTCTATAAGTATTTCCTTCCAAATGTGTCTTTTGTTGGCAGACTAATAATAATTCATAATAAAAATAATCTGTATAACATTTTACACTTTTTCAAAATACTTTTCAAAGGGTACCCTAAATTATATGTAATATGTTAAATAAGTATGGCATTTAAAATCTGACAAGAGAAAAGTCTGACACGTTATATTTTTCTACTTTTAAAGACTATTTTATGGATGGAGAGTAAATAATTTCATACAATATTTTAAAATATTCTGTAGACAGAACTTCCTCAAACAGAAATTTAATTCAATGTTAGCCATTGAATTTGAAAGAAAAAAAAAGATTAAATATATCAAAATATGCTGAAAAGATACTCAGTTTTTCCTGAAAATAAAATTCAGTAAAACTAAGAAAATAATATGATAGATTAAAAGTTTCAGCTGTTAAAATTAGAAAACTATCTAAGAACCACATAAAACATTTTCTTTTCTAGTAGCTGCATATATATCTTCATATATACTTTTCAAGAGTAATCTTATTAAAATATAAATATTATAAGAGTTCACAAATGTTTCAGTAATAGATTTTTCTATTACACACATATGCATACAAATATTTAGGAAGAATCCATATCATCTTCTGGTTATGGATGACAAAAAGCATCTGATAAGGTCATAGTCTTTCATTTGACCTTCTACAGAAATAACTGGAAAATAGTGACACATCTATTTTTAATCACTTTGGTGTATAATTGGGTGAGATTTTATTTTCAGCACTTTTTCAAAATTTCTTCTCAACAAGATAAGCTAGTCACAAGAAAAATTAAGTAATTTAAAATTAATACTTGATACGAGGCTAGAATATATGCCTTTATAAAAATAAATATCTAAGTAATAGATATTTTATTTCTGAGATGAGGTAGATAAAATAAAATATTCTAGAACATGATCTGCGTTTAAAAAAAAAGAAAATAGCAATCACCAATTCAACCTGTATGAATCAAATAGCTGGAGAGTTTTATTTTTGACATCTATATCATATATTTCAAGTACAAGGCCTCTGAAATACATTTTCTACTCCCCAAAACCTTGCTAAATTGAAATTCATATCTTTCATTTACTTACTCATTATTTAATCTACCTAGGGAACTCTGCTATTCAGGTCAAAGACATATGCAATTAAACCAAAGTGGGTTTTGTTGTTGTTGTTGTTGTTTTTATGTTTAAGTGGTATTTTCCCTTTATATACCTTATATAGTAAAACACATCAGGAAAAGCTATTACACTTCAGATGTTGTACTACAAATAATTATTTAGATGATGAGTTAATAAAAATTTCAAGGTCTGCTAAAGAATTATGAAGCTCATCATTCATATCTTGACTTCTAAGAAAATTTTTAAGAGTATCTAAAGCAGTTATTGCCTCATTTTTTGATGGTAAAGGGAGTTCAGTTCCTAGAGATCCACCATCATCCTCTTCGTCGGAAGCATAAAATCCAGTGTCATCTGATTTACTTTCTTCGGTGCATACTGGATCACCTTCTGGTGCAGCTTCACATGTCTCCAAATCATCATCAAGGGAAGCATACTCTTCTATAGATAAACCTTCAGGAAATTCCACGCCAGCTGCCTGAGCATAGGCAACCAAATCAAGACCAGTGTCTGTCTCTGCATTTGTCTTGTCACTCTCTCCCTTTTGAGATTTGAATCCTGCCTCTTCATAGCTCTTAACGATAGTCTCTGGGGTTACAGCCCTCCAACAAAGGTGCAAAGTATCAACTGCATCTAGTAGGGAAAATGTAAATTCTTTGCTGCCTTCAACAGAGCTTAAAAATTTCTTGATAAGGCAATGTCGATATTTGATTTTAAGGCTTTTAATAACACCTTGTTTCATAGCTATAAATTTGGAAGATAAACATGATGGAAAGAACGCTAACTCAATGGACTTTAGGTCCTTTACCTCTGGATGTGAAGGAAAAGAATCAACAAAAATCACCACTCTTCGTTGCTGGGCTTGAAATTTCTCATCAAGCTTCCGCATCCATTGTTCAAATATATCTGAGGTCATCCATGCCATTCTGTTAGCTTCATAACACACAGGCAATGATTTTATACCTTTGAAACAATGTGGATTTCTGTTTTTTCCAATGATAAGCAAAGGAAGTTTCTCTGAGCCATCCATATTCGTCCCAACCACCAGAGTTATTCTGTCTTTGCATAACTTTCCAATTGAGCATGTTTCTCCTTTAAATGCAAATGTATTTGTAGGCAACATTCGATAAAGCAGCCCCGTCTCTTTTATATTAAAAACATTTTTAGGATGATAATCATTTAAATAATAAGGAAGTACATTTTGGTGCCAGACCGTTGAAGGGTCGACTGATACACCTGTAGCTTCTACAGGTTGAGCTCTGAATACTAAACCATACCTGGATTTAAAGCGATCCAGCCAACCATTACTGCACTTAAAATCATTATGTCCCAGTTTCTGGGCAAAATCATTAGCTTTTAGACGCAACATCGGACCATTAACTGGTACATTTAGACACTGAGCAATTCGATACCACCTCATTAATGCCTCTTCCAGATCGGTGTAAAAAGCAGTTCTCAGTCTTTTTCTCTTTGGATCAAATCTCAGAGATTCAAAGGCTTCTAGAACCTTGTCTTTATTCTTCATAATAGAAGACAACGAATTTTTCTTTATTCCATATTCAGCTGCAATTTCTGCCTTTTTCTTGCCACTTTCTACCGCATTTATGATGTCGATCTTTTCTTCAATGGATAAACTTTTCTTTTTCTTCACGGTTACGGGCAGAGCTGAGGCATCCTCGGAAGCTTCTGCCATCTCCGCCAGAGCTTGTGTGGAGATTGCTCGTTTTTCTGGTGGCTGTTTCTTTAAATTTCTAAAAATTGATAAGTAAATATATTTTCAAAGGTTTCTGAACAAGAAAAATGTTACACGCTGCTAGAATATTTTAGAAGAGAAACTTTCTTCCCAGGACCTGTGCGGCTCAGTTTATAGTTTATTCAGTGTTCCAGAAGTCAAGCTAAAATAGAAATCTCATTATGTCAAACCTGTCCAGTCCTGCTGATATATTTTTGGAACTTCAATCCTTTAAGATGATCCATTTTATCCATGCGTGCATTCAACCTCCTATTAATTCTCCACAGAGGGCCTCTGAGATAAGAAGGAAAAGCATTCAGTAATTTTCATGCAAAACGTTACCCATTAATTTCCAAGTCTCTTCAGGGTGGAGAAGAAAGTGGTAGAATCCTTCTAGGATTTGATGGTATATCTTCTGCCTCTTGAAAACGGGAAAAAAAAAAAGAAAAAAGAACGCTATTTTAGCAATGATGTGTCAATTGAACATCAAAAAGAATACTTATGTAATTAGTTATGCTTTTAATAATAATGAAAAGAATGGGAGCATGTTTCTACAAATGTAATAACCAAAGCTTCCAGGAGAAATGCTTACCTCCTAAAGGGCCTCTGTAAAAAGCCCTCTAGCTCTGCTCTGTGCATTTGAATTCTCGCTTGCTTTTGAATGCTTTGTAATATATACTTCTGAAATAATTCAGGCAAATTTAATCTGTTTTAAAAATGGGCGCTTACCAAAATTAAAGAACTAAAAATGATGCTGGACAGATCTTTGGTGGCTATTTTTCACATGAAGTCACAACTGCCCCCTCTGACTTCTCTAAAAGAAAAACACAGTCAGACAGTAGTCACAAGGTTCAACTTTTAATAGCACATGGGAGACAGCGTCCCCTTTATAGGAGTCTGGTAGAAAAGGCTTCACTAAAAATCAAATCAAGTGATTCCATTACAAATGTTATAAATCTAAATATTATTTTTCTAAGTGCTTACAAAACTAGTAACTCTGTATCAACTTGACACATTAGCCAGATGTAAAGAGGCCAGAAATAATGGACAAAATGTACAGGAATAAGCAAATAGTTAAGAGGATATAACACAGAAAAGACTCAGACTAGAGTAAGAAGAAAAGTGACCACGGGTTTTAACGTCTCAGGACCTCCACTTCCTTATCTGTAAAATAAAGGGCTTATTATAGCGTAAGGATATGGGCTTTGGTGCCAGACACACCTGAGTTGACAAGTGATTCTGCCATTTAAACTTACGTGATCCTAGGTAGTTTACTTAACCATTTGAATCTTCAGCTTCCTTATTTGTAAAATAGGTGTAACTACAGCCCCTGCCTCATGGGGTTATCGCACATTCAAGGAGATTCAACAAGTGAGTGTAAGGCACTCAGCACAGCATTTAGCACCTTACAGAGTGTTCAATGAATGTTTGGTGATGATCTCATCATCATTATCTTCTCTCTAATGCCCCCTTGGCTGTGTCAATCTTTACAATTCAAAGATTTTTCAAAATCCTACTTGAAAACAGAAGCAAGAATCTCACTGAAATATATATTGAAAGCAAAGACCCTCTCATATCAAACAGTACTGTGAGAACAGTCACACAGACCTAGATGGGCTGGCCCCTACTTTCCCAGGTGGCACCTACCCTACCAGAATCTACAGGCCTTGGGCCTACTGCAGGCCAAAGTAACAAGCTAATTTGACGAGGAGGTGTCACTACTGTATGAAATAGTTTGGGCACCATGTCCTCCCAGGTTTCAAGATGTCGTACGCATCTGCACAAAATTTTTGGACAAGACTTTTTGTCAACATTCCTCTGCCTTTGTTGTCTACAAGAAGTAATTTTTATCCTAGGAATTACAACCAGTAAAGGAGTTTTTTGTTGTTGTTACTAGAAAAAAGTCTTAATAATAATTATGATAGCCCAGGGCTTTAGTTTCCAGACACCTTTACTTCCCTGTATTCCAAACAACTCAGGAGGAAGATAAAACTGAATTTTAAAGCTCATATAGTTATAATGCAGTTGAGTGCAGTCCAGAATCCAGGCTTTCTAATGTAAATTTTACCATTCTTTTCACCATGTTACAGTATCTTTGAATCACATTGGTGTGGCCTCCTCTGATAATAGTTTATACACTCTATGTCCCCAGCACCAAGCCAAACCAAGGCAGCATTTTCCAATGCCTACCTGAACCTAACAAAAAACAAAACAAAAACCAAAAAAAACTTACCACAATAGCCCAAAAAACAAAACAAAACAAAAACAATATTAAGCCTCTACAGAAGAACAGAAGAATAGGCCTTTATGAATTCTGTGAATATAAATAGCAACCATATCCCACTATTAAGTCGGCTGACCTTTCTAATAAGATTTGACCATTCAACTAAAAAACAAACAAACAAAAAACTTGCTCATATATGACCTCTCTACACATCTTTCTGTAATTTCCTATAAATCTACAATTACTTCAAAATAAACATTTTTAAATATCTTGCTCTTATTAGGAAGATATCCGGGTATCTGGGTGGCTCAGTCAGTGAAATGCCTGCCTTTGGCTCAGGTCATGACCCCAGGGTCCTGGGATGGAGCCCCGCACTAGGCTCTCCACTCAGTGGAGAGCCTGCTTCTCCTTCTCTTTCTGCTGTTCCCCCTCTTGTGCTCTCTCTCTCTCAAATAAAAAAAATAAAATCTTTAAAAAAAAAAAGGAAGATACCAACCTTCAGAAATTGAGATAGCAAGAACCAATTTTTTAAGAGAAAACCATGCAAAACTACTCCCTAAGAGAAAAAGGGACTCTCCCAACTTCTCTCTTCTGTTCTTTCCCTTCTTCTTTTGTTCCTTTCTTCTTTTTTTTTTACTTATGCCTTAATCATTTATCAGAAATAAACCCTATCATCTCAAATAACAAGGATTACAGAAAAAAAATCACTTGATTTCCTCCCAAATAAAGCAATATAATATACAAAGAGATAAGTGATTATCTTGATCAAATTGAAAATAATGATATGTTGGGGCGCCTGGGTGCCTCAGTCGTTAAGCGTCTGCCTTCAGCTTGGGTCCCGATCCCGGGGGCTCGGGTCCTGATCCCGGGGTCCTGGGATCAAGCCCCACATCAGGCTCCCTGCTCAGCGGAAAGCCTGCTTCTCCCTCTCCCACTCCGCCTGCTTGTGTTCCCTCTCTCGCTGTATCTCTCTGTCAAATAAATAAAATCTTTAAAAAAAAGAAAAAGAAAAGAATGATACATTTATTTAGAAAGATATTAGTTGTTTTCTGAGAGTTAAAGTATATATTTCCTTCTAAAACAGTAGTGAAACCTACAATTTTCCATGGTATTATAAAATACATCTTTATTCCTGAAACAACCACATACATGCCTAATGCCAAACCAGACAAGCCAGACTTTCTCCCTAGGAAAGAACAAGGCACCGATACTGCTTAATCAATGAAGCTAATATTTTCCATTCTCCCACAGTATAATGTCTGGAATATTTCTTGCAGGGAGTAATGGCAGGAGCTCGTATTTCTCAGAAGTATCCATCTTGTCAATTAAGATCATTAATCATTCTACTCCTTGAAAATATTACCACAGAAAAATACTGTACTACATGTAAGATACTCTTTTCTCTATGTCAATGGTAAAGCTAACTAAAGAATAAGAATCGGCAAGTCACTAAAAAAGACTTACCAAGTGAACTCCAAGAAAACAATAGTTAATTCTACTAGTAACAAGAGAAATGTAAATCTTCTTTCAAAACACGAGATACTTGTATTTTTTTTGTTGTTTTTGCCTATTGGAATGGCAGTATCTAGTATTTGCCAGAATGTCATAACATAGTTTGTGAGGAGGTATATAAATTGGTACAAAGCTTATGAAGGACAAATTAGTAATATGATACAAAAACCTTAAAACTGTGCATAACTTTTACCCAGCAAGTCCATACCTAGGATTTTAACCCCAAAGAATAATTATAAATATAAAAATAACTAGCTTACACATGTATTCATGATCTATTGCTGCATTTAGTAGCTTAAAACAATACCCATTTATTATCTCACAGTTCTGCAGGCCAAAAGTCCAGGTGATCTCAAACGGATCCTCTGCTTAGGATCTCACAAGGCAGAAATCGAGCTGTTAATCAAATGGGACTCTTATCTGGAGGCTCTGGGGAAGAATCTGCTTGCAAGTTCATTCAGGTTATTGGCAGAATTCAACTTCTTGTGGTTGTGGGACTGAGGTCCCTGAGTTTTTTGCTGGCCGTCAGCAGAGACTGCTCTCAGCTCCTGGTTCAGGTCCTTGACTGTGGCCCTTTTTCATTTCAGCAACAGAGAACCTTCCTCCTGTCAAATCTCTCTTACGCTTCGCATCTCTCTGCCTTCTCTGCTGCAACCAGCAAGAGAAAACTCCCTGCTCTTAAAAGGTTCCGGTATCAGTGTAGGCCCATCCAGATTATCTCCCTTTTGATTAATTTAAAGTCACTGACTACATTTGCAAAATCCCTTGTGCATGTAATATAACATGATGAGAACGATGTCCTATCATGTTCATATGAGAGGGAATTATAGAAAGTGAGAATCATTGGAAGTTATCTTAGAATTTTACCATACAACAATATTCTTCACACTGTGTTGTTTTATAATTACAGACAAAACAGGAAAGAACCCAAATGTGTAAAAAGGACTAAGTAAATAAATTAAGAAATATGTATGCAAAAATACTGCTGAGCCACTGAAGGAGAATATTTAATGATATGAAGAAAATTCCATAATATTTTAAGTGAAAAAAGCAAAATGCAAAACTATATGCCAACGAAACCAACATATACTGAAAGTTACATGAAGGCAGAGGCTTATGGCTATTCCCACAGTGCTTAGTGACCAGCAAACAGTAGGTTCTAAATAACAATTTCTTAAATAAATGTAGAAAAAATATATATACATAGAAAAAAAGACATTGACAAAATGTTGAATGTTAATTCTAGATAATGGAATTATGAAAAACTTCAGTTTTTTTCTCTTTGTAGTTATAACAATTTCTACTCATATGTTCCACTCAGACTACTATTCACGGGCTTCTTTAAATGTTCCATTTATCAGTATTCTCTAACAAATGTTTATTTCCAGAGAATTACACTGTGCAATCATTAACTAAATATGTTTCCGTGAAAAGGGAGCTGATGATGGAGAGTGATAAAATTATTGTGACATTACCAGAATCCCCTAGAAAAGATTTGAAGGTAGCACCTTTTTCTTTCTCTTGAGGAAATAATATTTATACGCAGCATACAGTATTCAACATCTAAAGTGAAGAAAAAAGGTTGCGTGCACATTTAATTTATTCAGAAAGGAATAATATTCTTTAACCTGTTGCCCCCCCTTCCTTTGTGGTCAATAAATGAAATATAGGCTGTCAGAGTTCCCACAAGCCAAGTGAATAAATGGCACCAGATTTTTCAAAAGCTGAATAATAGCCAATAACAGTAGAAAGTTAAATTAACAGATAATCCCCATGTCATAAACATACACAGCAGACAACTATTACCTTTTTTTCTTACCTCTCCAAGCATAGATGCCAATTTAGAGAAAAGAAGTAATCTTCTATTCTTCCTAAAGAGAATGAACAGGCAGAATTCCCCAAACTCTAGGGCAAAGAAAAAAAGAGAAAGAGAGAGGGAGAAAGAAAGAAAGAAAGAAAGAAAGAAAGAAAGAAAGAAAGAAAGAAAAAGAAAGAAAAAGAAAGAAAGAAAGGAGGGAAGGAAGGAGGGAAGGAAGGAAGGAGGAAGGTAGGTCGGTCTCCATCTAAGCAGGGTTAGATTTAAAATAAGGTATTTGTGTCAGCATCAAAAATTTGCCCCAAATCAAAAAAATACCAGCTACTGCTTCCTTTTTCCAAAATAAATTACAAAGAATTTCACTGTCTTCCATCACCAGCTGAAGTAGCTTCCAGTGTTTTCTTCGAGCCAACCTACATTCTAATTTCCCTCGGGGCTGCAGAAATCATGTGTAGACTAATCCTGTGTGGGGCCTTGCACTATGTATGAGGACTAATCACATGCAGTACCAGAATCACACCGGACTGGAGTACCTAACATGATTAACGGCACCTTCACCAAACAGAAATGAGCATGAGTTCCAAGCAGTTCCAAATTCATCTGAATCTCTATCAAAAACAGCAGCAGCTGCCGAGGAAACTATCCAGCTAAGAACAAATAATTAAAGCAAGTGTCCACCTTTCCAATTTAAGAAACACCTCTGAGTCTAACAATTTAATAGTTAGACTAACTCTAATGAAGCTAAGCACCCCCAAACTCAAGAGACACCTGGCAGGAATCCTTAAGGTGCCAGCCAACTCAAACGGTTAAGTACGGATCATTCAAGCACCACTGAGCACTGCCATGCTCCTCTTCCTAATTACCCCTCCGAAACTAAGAATACTGGCACTTAGCTACTAAGTTCCATTCTGTTCCTATACAATAAGAGCAGTAATTATTCTAGATTGGGATCCTTTTCTTATAATTGAGAAGACTAACAGGATGGCTTTGAACAGAAAATTCCACTATGGCTATGGAACTGAAGTTACAGTTTGAACGAACTGGCATATGCATTTGCTCTTCTCTTTTTGTTAAGGATAGAGCCACTTAGATGAGGGTCCTTTATACACAGATTCATGTTTTGAGACTTCAGTACTATTTTTAACAGAGGAAGTGTCCTGGAGATCTCAGCCATAAATAATGTTATTTACTTTTGAAACATTTGTGTCCTCACGGGTATTTACTATTCACGGATATGGGGAAGATATTTGCACAGGGATATATGATTCACTACGCTGAAAATCTGTAAAGGCAAAGGTCTGTCTTCGGCACTTAGCCATTAAAAATGTCTCATCAACGAATATGACAAAGGCAGGTGAGAAATACACTCTAAAGAAGAGAAAATCCCACGGAATGCACTGTTACCCTTCGAATTTCTACAAGTGAAATGGCGGTAAAAACGAGCATGCAAGGCTTTCAAAGGAAAAACAGTTCAGAACCTTGATGCGAGATTTATGTGGATGGATCAACTGTACGTACTGTATGCAAATGAGCTTCAGATATGTCTAGCACCACTGCGCAGCCACACATTCCCTCCATTCAGTGCCGGGGGTAGGGAGAGTAGCCACAGAACAGGTTGGGGTCTCAACCTAGTAAACTACAAAGGGCTCAGAGAGAAAGAATTGTTCAGCGGTTTCTGTCTACAGGTCAGTGAGCTACCCAAGAAGAAATGGGGCGAGCAGATAAAGCTGAACTCAGTTATCTGGATAAAGAAACGGAGCAGGAAAGAGAAGTATAAGGGGTCCACCGTCGGCGAGCGAGCAGCTCACAGTGATTACAAAGACAGCAAGTCACAAGAACTCAGGGATGCCAGGCTTGGTGGTCTGGTCTTCCTGAAAGGGGTAGGCGTGAGTGACGTGGCCGGAGTGGGGCGCTCCAGGCACCGGGGAAGCTAGGGCGAGGCGCCCGCATCCCGTCTGTTCCCTTAACCCCGCATTCCCTCCACCCTCCCACTCCCCGCGGGACTGAAACAACCTTCTACGTGCTCTCCGGCAGCCGAGAAAGCTTTGGCTCTCCTGTGATATGCGTGGCGGCAAGCTACGTCCACCTCCACCCTCCCGCCTCCGGCTCACCGTCTGCTGGGGGGACGCCTAACGCGGGAAGCTGGGGTGTATGAGTGAGAAAGAAGGGATGCTGAGGGCTCCAGGAGACCTGCGACCACCCAAGACCAGGCCCGCGGGCCCTTCTGCAAGCTCCGGGCTCTAGCAGACGCATCGGGACCCAGGCGCGCAACCCTCTGTGATCCGGCCACAGCCAGAAAATTACCCGGGCAACAGCACCCGCGGAGCCCCGGATGTGGTTGCTAGGGCCTCAGCGGGAGGGGCGGGGCCAGCCTCCAGGAGAGGGGCGGAGGAGGCCTCAGGGGAGGTGCGCTGGCACCATCGAGATGTGGCTGGGCCGGGCCAGATTGAGGGAGAGAGAGGCCGTCCAGGGCTAAGGACAACGCTACTTCCGGTCTCCTCACTTCCGGCTCCGCTGCTTTCAGTGTTGGTGCTGCAGGGCCGGTTTGAGAGGCTGCCGGTCTGAGTGTCCTCGGCGGTTGGTCAGTGTGAGGCTGTGACAGCTGCAGTTGCTCCCCGCCCCCGAGGATCCAAGGTGCGTGGGGGGAGGGGAAGAAGGAAAAGGCCCAGGTCGCGTTTCCGCTCACTTCGTGCCAGGTTTGAGGCGATTCCAGGGAGCAGCGGCAGGGATAATCCTCGACGTGAGAGCTGCAGAGTTCCCTGCAGACAGGTGAGGGCGGAGCCGGCCCGCAGGGCAGCGGGGCGGGGGGGAGGAGGGGGGAGGCAGGCTCGTCTGAGGTAGTTGGCGGGGGCGGACACGTTGTCTTTGGAGCTTGCCATTCCGGACTTTCGCTAGACACTTCTGTCCCTGGTCTGTGCCGTATCTACCTAAGTATTCAGCCTTTGGTTTCTGCCCCGACCGCCTGTGTCCCCGAAACAGCCGGTGAAAAGCGGGGGACTGGTCCTTGCAAGGCTGCACTCTCTCATCCTTGCATGCATTGGGTGGGAAAACGGGTGGCAGGATCCAGGTTTTTTCTCCGCTAAGTCTCGGGGTGGGCCGCCTTCAGGTTTGATGTCCAGTCTTTTTTTCCCCGGCTCTCTGCATCCCCTGCTTCCTCTCTCCCTCAGTGAGAGGGATGGTGATAGTGATCGTCCCTCCGAGACGTTCATGGGACAGTGGTGCAGGGAGGAGCCTTGCCTAAGAATGTCCCAAGTCTGACTGTGCCTGTGAGGACTGCCAAGGAATGCTGGAGTTTGGGAAGGAAGTCGTGCTGTCGTCTTCTCGTCCGTTCCTTTTTTCCAAGTTACTGTCTACGTGTCTAGGAAAAGGAAAGAGTTTTGGGTTTGTTTTTTTTTACGAAGAGTTTCTAGACGCTTTTCCCTTTTATTTTATTGCTTCCCTTGTTTTGTTTTTATCTCCCTCTTGAACCCTTTGATCTCAAAAAGTTTATAGTTTACACTTCGTACAAATCCTTAAGCCATCCCCTTTTAGGATTTCTGTCTCCTCCCTTTGTTTTCTCCTAAATTATGTAATTTCTCTAATTCGGTTCTTATCTTTTTCGTTTTCCTTGCTCAACATGACCAGCACCCTCTTCTAACCAGGTCTAACACTCCTTATCTGAGAAAACAAAATATTTCGAATCTTACTTTTTGAATGAAAATCTCTGCCTCAGTTACTTTCATTCCTTTTCAGATTAATAAATTAGTTTGCCTTAGTCCTGCGTTATGCCTTGGGGTCCATAGTCTAGGAGTTCGTAATTTTCAGGGGTCTTCTCATCCCCATCCCTGAAATTCTGTGCAGAATTTTGTTTGAGTGCATGGGGGTGGGGAGGTGGGAGTTGTGGGAGAATGTCCTCTTAAAAAAATCACATTCTCAAAGGAGATTTAAATCCTCCAGATAGATTAAAAACCATTCCTTAGTGTCTTGTTCAAGTTAATGACAACTTTTTTTGTGGAGCTTTTATTTTTACAAACTGTAAATAGCTTGTATTGGGAGAGTAGAATGCAGAGGTTCTAGCTTTATACTGAAATCTCTTTACTTCAGAATGTCAGTGTTTCTAAATTCTTTCCTAGACCTAGAGAAGGAAACAAGACTGCCTACTTATTTAGTTCCTGATTTGTGGTTTTGAGGTTTCTTTTTAGGGATAGCTGTTTGTGGCCAATGCTGTGGAGATCTGATGGATTTATAAATTAATGTGTTTATATTATTATTTAATACATATTAAATACCACCAACCTACTAGGCACAGTTCAGAATAAAAAATTTAAATTTTGATTGTCCTTCGCTTTCATTTTCTTGTTTTTACCTTAAGACCTTCGCTTTGCTAGGAATGGCAAATGTTTCAGGAGTGTAGTTCTTTAATTTTTGATATGTTGCTGCTTATCTTGTCATCCCCTTTCCTTCTCTATATTAGGTATTTTAATGATTCTTCTTTCATGTGAATAAGTTAGTATCCCTCCAAACTTAATGTGAGTTTAGACTGTGTACTTACTGATTTGGTTGGGAAGTGTTTATTGGTTGAGGGTTGAAGTTCTAAATGTTTGACACTTGTTTCATAAAATGTTAGAACTTGAAGAGACCTCTACAGCTTATCATAGTTTGTGTAGAGTAACCAGATTCTTCTGCTCACAAAATTATTTTCCTGCAGTCTAGCATCACTGCGGGGAGCAGAAAACATAACTTTTAGAGTAGATTATGCTGAATTAGTTTCTTTCTAAGCTAATGACAAAGCAGATAGGTTATATCTGACACCATACCAACAATTAACATTTGTTTGCTTACTGTGTGCCAGGCATTATGCTAAATGTTTTACATGACTATCTCATCTAATCCTCACAGCAACTTTATAAGATGGCTAAAATCTCCATTTTTATAGATGAAGAAACTAAAACTAGGTGATTAACTGAAGCCCAAGTAATCTGTTCAGAAGCACACTGTTGGAGTCAGGATTCAATGTAGGTTGTTTGACTCCAGACTGAGCTCTTAACTACTACCCCAGACTGCTTCTACCATATTTCCTTTACATCATTTTTGGCACAACTTGGGGATATCTCTCCTTACTTCCTATCAGCTGTTAAGAAAAGATCTTTTCCCTTATTAATCTTCAGTAGGTGAACAACTTTTTGAATGTCATACCTTAAAGTATGATGAAAAGAAATGAACTTGGTGAAAGGCTGTGGAGTGTTTATTTGATAAGAGTTTTCCCATGGGGATGGATATAAATCTGTGTGTATGTAGAGTGTGGGGGTGTATTATGACAGGAGGAGTGGAAAGTGAGAAAAAGGTTTTAAGTAATAAACTTGGCTTTGTTAGAGTCTGGAAGTATAAATACATCCAAGAATGATAAGTTTGGGATGGAGTAAGGAATAAACTCCGGATGAAGGAAGGAATAAATTCAACAGGGAATTTTTTTTTTTTTAAGATTCATTTCTTTATTTTTAGAAAAAGAGAGAACGAGAGGGAGGAGCAGAGGGAGAGGGAGAGAGACTCCCAAGCAGATTCCACACTGAGCGTGGAGTCTGACTCAGGACTCCATCCTGCGACCCTGAGATCATGACCTGAGTTGAAACCAAGAGTCAGATGCTTAACTGACTGAGCCACCGGGTGCCCCTCAACAGGGAATTTAATATAATATGGCTATGGATGAAAAAACTAACAATATATGTACAGACTGGAAAGAGCTGTTCCACATAATATAAAAGATGATGACTTAAGGACCATGACAATCTGAAAGTCAGATATGCACCAGCATTATTTCTAGGGTGTATGAAAAAGACTATAAGACAAAAGAATCTGAAAATAATCTTGTTATCTTTGGTCTACTAGCTTTAGGCAGCCATGGAAGCCACTAAATAGCTCTTGCAGATTCTCAGCTATTGTCTACGAAAGTATATATTTTCTTTTTCTCTTTCCTTTATTCCTTTGCTCTTTCTTTTTCCTTCTGTCTCTTATTCTTCTCTTCTTCATGATTTTTAAACCTTTGTCTTAGGGTGGTTATGGCAGCTGTTGCTGGAAATAGCTCAAATCTTTTGTAAAAATATGGCAATATCTTTGCCATATTCTCATCTAAGAGTTTTTATTTTGTTTTCTTTTTGTATATCTGTGATAGCATTGGACTAATAGCTCCTTGATATTCAGGCTTGATTTTCTTGGCCTTTTAGGGAACTGTGATGCAGTTTTTGAAGCAGGATCATAATTACAGTGGAGTTGCTCATGAGGCCTAAATATCCAGAGGAGTCAGTTGGCCAACTCCAGTTTCTGCTAGCATGAGATAGTATTTTAGAACAAGGTTTCCAGACTTTTCTGCATCGTGGCAGAAATGATTTACTTGTATGGCAGACTATACTGGCTCTCCCTGGCTCCCTGAAGGCTGAGGGAGGGGGTCCATATTTCAGCACATTTATAATTTATTCTTGGCACACTGGTTGGAAAGCTGTGCCTTGGAGAAGAGGAATATGTTACTCTTTGTTTAATACCCTCTGTTTATTTAGCGTATAATAATTTACAAAGCACTTTCGTACTTCAGTTTTTTTCATCCTCAATTTTACTCTTAGTTTTACTGCAGCCATATTAAGTAAGTGGAGCAAATAATATTACCATGTTAGAAATGAAGAAGTTGAGGTTTTAGATAAAGTGCTTTGTATAAGGTCACACAAGTAATAAGGGGTGGATCAGAAATTCAAATCCCAGGTGAAAAGAGTCCCTGGGGTTTAAGTTAGTGGCATGTAACCTCCAGGATGGCCAGGACCCTATTTGTTTTGTTTAAATGCTACCTTCAGGGCATCTAGGGCAGTGCTAGGTACATAGAAGTCCATAATAGTTGTCATTTATTAAGTGCTACTCTGGCTAGGTATTATGTTTTATAGATGCTATATATTAGGTATTCTTATCTTCTATTAACAAATGAAGAAACAGGTATAGAAACCAACAGAAGTAATTAGTCCAGAGTCACCCAAGCTGTAAAGGAGAACCACAGACTCATAACCAAAATTGCTTGCTCCAAAGCTTGTATCTTTTCACGATAGTGACTGAATGATTTCATGACATTGTAGGGTAGAGATTGGGTTCCAGTTAAAGTGTGTGACATTGGTGGCAAAGGGGGATGGTGATGGTGGTAAAGGGAGCTAGGCAAGTGGACTATTAAGTGTTTATTTTTGGCAGTTTTGAGGTTGAGTTCTAGAGATGGTGCCTGTCTTTTTAAAAAGATTTCCAAGGTGTTTTGGGATGGGGGTGGGATAGAAGAGTAACGCGATACAACTCAGTAACTTGGCCCATTGGTGCTATAGGTGCTTCTAACAAAAGGGCTAAAAATACAGATCCTCTTCATATATGACTAAATATTAATTATAGATTATTTTTTAAAGGTAGGTTTACTGAGTATTTGTTCTTTCTGTATTTACCAGTTTTTCTATATGGCATATTAATGACTTTTTAAAATATTTTAATTATACAAGTAATATATATTCTTCAAATTAAAATTCAAATTATGTCATAAGCAGATGGAATGAAAGTTTCTACTGCTCTAATCCCTCTGTCACCCACACCCACTGTCAGTTAATTTGCAGGGTAGTTGCTGGGAATTAGACGAAATAGATGAGGAAGCTCTAAACCAGCTCTAATACTGTAGCACTAGCCACGTGTGGCTATTTAAACTGGTTAAAATAAAATAGGAATAAAAATTTAGTTCCTCAGTTACACCAGTCACATTTCAGGTGCTCAGCAGCCACATGTGGCTTAGTTGCTACTTTACCGGGTAGCGCAGGTATAAAACATCCCCACAACGTTGGCCAGCCCTGCTAAAACTTTAAAACACTACATGCTTAGTGACATAATTGCCGTACTGTTGAACCAAGATGTTAAAAATCTTTGTATTCCCCATGGTGCCTAGCAGTTTTTGTTTTAGCTGATGAAATGTTATTGCCATATTCTCTCCCAGTTTTTTGTTTTAACTAAATCCAGATGGTCAGAGTCTAATGTTTTCCTTGGATATTTGGGGATTATAGTTAGCTACTTTTCTAGGATAAAGAAGACAGCTTTTCTAAGGGTGTGTTTTCTATCTCCTCTGAGCTCTAGACCTGTATATTTTGCTTTCTAGTTGGCGCCCTCTCTTGGGTATATTAAAGGTATCTCGAATACAACATGTCTAAAACTAAATTGATTTCCCCTTCACTCCCACCCCCCCAAAACAACAACAACAACAACAACAAAAACCCCAAAAAATCCCAGAATGTTCATCCTCTTTCTTTGTTCCTTATTTCAGTGAGTGACTCCATTATCTTTTTAGTTGTAAAATCCAGAAAACTAGGAGTGGTTCTTAATAACTTCCTCTCCTGGTTACATCCAGTCTGTCAACAAGTTTTATTAATCTTGCTTTCTGAATATCTCTTGAATCTGTTTACTTCTTCCCATTTCCACCACCACCACTTTAGTTTGTTACCATCATCTTGCTTAAAATTTCTACAATAGTCTCCATTCTTGTCTGCCCATTTCTATTTTGGCCCCTCTCTAATCCATTAACCATCCTGAAGGCATCATGTTTTATTTTGAAACACACATCTGATTGTCACTCTTTTCTCTACCTCCCTAGTCTATGGCTTCCCCTTGCTTCGAGGATAAAAATAAAATCCCTTAACAATTCTTAACTCATCCTCACCCTCCAGCCTCCTCTTTTACCGTGTTCTGCCTAATTCTCCACTTCAACCATTCTGGCCACCTTTTTGTCCTTTGTACTTATCTAGCTCTTTGCCATTACAGAGCCTTTGCACACGCTTTTCTTCCTGTCTGGATCACTCTTTAACATTTCACTTCTCTTGTTAGCCCCTAGCTATCTTTCACACTTCAACAGAAGTTTTGTTTCCTTAGGGAATACTCTAACCTCTGAGATTAGATACCCTGACCTCCCAGATCACACGTTTACCACAGTTACAGTTTACATTTTGCGTGTGATTATATGATTGTGTTTCTCTTCCATTGCCTCCAAACTCCATGAAGATAGGGACCAAATCTTTTTTTCTGTTTTGGCTCATTCTTAAATACCTATGACCTACCTAGCTCAGTACCTGCTATGAATATTGAAAACTAATTATTATAAAATGTAGTACAATATTCTTAAATTATATTATAATAAACTCTTATTTTAGAACAGTTTTAGATTTATGGAATTATTGCAGATAGTGTAGAGATTCCTGTATACCCCATGCTCAGTTTCTCCTGTTATTAACATACTGTGTTAGTATGGTACATTTGTCACAATTGATGAACTGGTGTTTATATGTACTAATTGTGTTCAGATTGCATCAGTTTTCTCCTAATGTCCTTTTTCTATGCCAGGATACCACCTTACATTGAGTTGTCATGTGCCCTCTTGGTTTTCACTGGTTCTCAGACTCCTTGATTTTGATTATAAGTTGATAGTTTTGAGAATTACTAGTTAGGTATTTTGTAGACTATCCCTTAATTGGGATTTGTCTGATGCTGTTCTTAGGATTAGACTGGATAATGTGTTTTGGTGAAGAAGATCCACAGAGGTAAAGTGACATCCTCATCATATAAAGAATAAATACTATCAATGTGCTTTACCACTGTTGTTAACCTTGGTCACCGGGCTTGAGACAGGGTTTATCAGGTTTGTCCTCTGTTAAGGTACTCCTCCCCCCACCTTTGCGTATTGTACTTTTTAGAAGAAAGTCACTATTAGATGAAGTATGTGCTAAAGAAGTAGGGATTTATGTTCCATCTCCTTAATAGTGGAGTATATGTGTGAATTTTTTGAATTCTCTGCAAGGGAAATTCATCTCCTTGTCCTCTTTTATTAACTTAATCATTTATTTATACAAATATTGACTCGTGGGTATTTATTTTATACTGTGATTTATAATCCAGTACAGCTTTATTTTGTTGTTCAGATTGCTTCAGCTTTGGCCATTGGGAGCTCTTTCAGTTGGTTTTTATATTCCTTTGACATATCCCCATCATTGTGAGGATTTTGTTGTTTGGTTTGGTTTGTTGGTGGTTGTTTGGTTGTGTTTTGGGGGGTTTTTTTGGTGTGGTTTTTTTTTTTTTTTAATAAGCACGTCTTTACTTTCTGGCACTACAAGTCGTTCCAGTCTCATCTTGTGTATTTCCTGCCCCAGTCCTAGAATCAGCCATTTCTCCAAGGAGTGCTGGTTCCCTTTATTGGAGAATGGTATTAGAAATCAATATCTGGGAACTGTGTGTGCTCATTCTTGCTGTGGTTGCTTCTAAAAAATATACACCAACTCGTGTAAATACACATATCTATAAATACTTCTTTAACTATCTGTATCTGTGTTTAAGCTTTATTCTTAGATTATTTACTCTGAACTTTTTTCCACTGAAAACAATTACCTGTGAATATTGAATATAAAACTATATTTATATAGTTTTGGGACTTTAGTAACAATTAAAGTACTCTAATTCTTTTGGTTCCTGGTTGGCCTCACTGCAGTGTTCCGGAACTCAACCAGTCATTTTATGAAGAATGAGGCCACAGTATGTTGAATAATTTAGAGTTTATTTACAGCTGGTTTTCTTTTCAGGGCGTAATTTAGTTTTGAGAGTCTTACCATTTTACTTCTCATTAGTTTCTCTGTAACAATCTGAATGGGGAAAATAAGACTTCTCCAGTGAATTTTATTACTTGGTTAAAAGTTAGTAATGGTGGTAGGGATGGGAATAGTTGAATATTGATTTTTATTTTTTAAAGTTTGTTTATTTTTATTAGTAATCTCTACACCCAGCATAGGGCTCGAAGTCATGATACCAAGATCAAGAGTTGCATGCTCTTCCAACTGAGCCAGCCAGTTATCCCTGAATATAGATTTTTAAATTGTTTCCCATTATTACATATAATTGAGAATTAACTGTATTTTGTCATAGCTTTCTATTTTTGATTTATCTAGACTGATGTGTTTATCCTATGAGCAACTTAATCTTAACTTCTCACTATCCAAAAGGACTTAGAGGTATCTAGCAAAATAGCTTTTACAGATACAAGGTAATTGTTGACATACAGACAGCAGCATAATGTAAATGATTCTTCATTATCTTCCATTTATTTGGTTGTTTTACTTAGGAAAAGGAATGTAATTGTGTTTTGAACAGATAGTGTGGTGGAAACCATTTTTAGTTCAATATCATTGGTGTTGGACAGTGGGTTAAAGGATTTTTTTTCCTTATGTTAAGAAAACTACTGTCATAAAAAAAAACTTTTAAATTGTTTTGAAGCAGAAAGCTTCTGTATTTTGGATATTATTTTTCAACTTTAAAGACATAGTTATTTAATGTAGTCACTATGTATTTTAACTATTTTTTTGTAAATAAGTTCAAATTGAAAATTCTTTTAAATCATGAAATTAAAACAAGTCTTACCATTCTCTTTCTGTTTATCCATGAGCAAGAAAAGATAGATATATTCTTATAGATTCCATCAAGAATGAAAGAAATAGAGTCACTTTTCTTTAATAGTTAGCCTGGTAACCAATCTCTGGAATAGCAGCCATGTGGTAGTCTAAAGAAGCTAAGCAAGTTTAGACTAAAGCAAGCCCGCTTTGCTACTTTTTGTTTTCGGTTTTCTGTATTTACTTCTTAGCATTGTCTTTGACTCATCAGTCAGAACTCCTTGGTCCGTATGTTATAACTATTTATAGTATTTCTCCAGCTTTTTTGCTTGAAAGATGTATCCCTCTTCAGATTTTTTTTTTTCAGATGTTTCTTTGGAGACTCATATTTTATTACGAAAATCAAGAAATTCCTTAGAAGACTTATGTATATTGTTTAATTCAAATGAATTTTGCTTTAGATCCCATAATACAGTACTTATTTTATTTTTATTTTTTTACAGTACTTATTTTAATAAAAAGAATGTAAATTCTCATTCTAGTATGATGTGCCATGTTTATCCTGTTTATGTCTGCTCTATTTATATCTGCCTTCCTGTGCCTTGATCATGCCATTTCATACTCTGTGTGGTATGTGAGTATTTTAATTTAAAAAACTTATGGTTGCTGTTCCACAACACTTATCCCATGCATAGATCTTTTAGTGTTAGACTTCCAGTCTTTAACTCACTGGCATCATGGAGACTGTAAATGCAGTTTTTCTTTTCTGGTATCCATGGAGTCTTTTGTTTCCTCTTCCAGTATCCTGGCAAATCTAGTGCTTCCTGGCTTCTCTTTCTTGGGTCCTAGGAAGAATCTAAATGCATTTAAGTATTGTAGGGCATAGATTTCTCCCTCAGTAAATTCTGGTTAAAGTTCTCATGTAATTTCCCTCTGCATAGATGTAGTTTATTCAGTTTATGGAAATTAAAATGTGATTTTAATAAATAAAATCAAAAACAATCCCAAGCAGTTGGATGAATGATAAACTTCAAGTGATATTATTTATGCACTTTTTACAAATGCTAATTAATATTCACTTTATAGGTCATTTGTTCTTACACTCATTAGTTAATGAATACCTCTGGCTGATTTATAGAATTATAGCCCCAGAGATGACGTGAAGCATTTTTGGCCTGCAGTACAAACTGGCCTATGAAGCCTGGGCATTAATGGTAGTTTTGTAGTAGTAATTTATCATTCTATTTTGAAAACAGTGTTTGTTTAAATTGTATTTATTCATTTGAGAGAGAGAGCATGTATGCGCACAAGCAGGGGGAGGGGCAGAGGGAGAAGGAGAAGCAGGCTGCCCACTGAATGGAACCCTGGGATCATGACCTGAGCCAAAGGCAACCGACTGAGCCATCTAGGTGCCCCTATTTTGAAAACAGTTTTTAAAGATAACTGAATTTATGTAAAGATCAAAAAACTTAACTTATAACTTAAACAGTACACATAAACAGTACAAGTTGCAAGTCATTAACTTTTTAAATCTTTTTGTTCCCATGTATATTAGTTATCAAAGTTGTGTACAGACTTCTAAAAAATAAATGTGAAGGTTAGAGCATTTAAAGAATATGAATAAAACACAGATTTAGTACTTACCTCTGTAATTCTCAGAAATTTGATTTCTTGTTTCCCTATATGCCTAGGGTTATTTGGTCTTTTCTTGAGCTGGATAATAATGATATATTTTCCTAATTGGTGCTGCTGTTGAGAACGGGGGGAGCAGATGATAACTCCTATTTCCTAAGAAAGTGTAAGACAACAAAAGTGAATTGCCTTAACTTTCTTCTGTTTTCTGTTCCACTCTTTGCTATCTGCAGGGGTTCCTTCCTCCTTTCATTCTTCCATCAGTGGAAGAGATTTCCTCCTTTTATCTGAGGGTAGTTCCACTGCCTTTGTTCAGAATTTCTTTCTGTTTTTAAAAAACTTTAATTTCCGTCTCATTTTAGACTTGCAAAAATAGTATAGTTTCCTTATATTCTTCACCTCACTTCCCTGAATGCTAGCATCTTACATGACGATAATATAATTATCAAGAATAGAAAACTAATACTGGTATAATATTATTAACTAAACTATAGACTTTACTAGAATTTCACCAAATTTTCATCTGGGTTGGTTTTTTGTTTTTCTGTTCCAGGATCCTATCTAGGAAACATGACACTTTTAAAGAATATTGATCAGTTATTTTGTGGAAAATCCCTCAGTTTTTGTTAGTCCAGTATTTTCTTGAGATAGGACTGAGCTTAGCATTTTTGGCAAGAGTATCATAAAAACGATGTTGTGTCCTTCTCAGTGCAGTGTTTCAAGGGGATTATAATGTTATGTCTTACTACTGGTAATTACTTGGTTAATTAGATCTGTTGAGTTTCTTTACTATGAACTGTGATTTCCTTCACTTTATTACCTTTCCTTTCCAGTTAGTAAGTACCTTGTGAGAAATACTTGGAAATTATGTAAATCTTGTTTCTCTTCAAATTTCTGCCCTCTAATTTTAGCATCTATCAGTGGATCTTGTCTGCAACATTTATTACTGTGATATTTGCCAGGTGGTGATTCTGTTTCCCTCTCTTCTCTTTATTGATTGAGATTCTGTAGTATGGAAGTATTGTCTCTTTACTCCCATTTACTTATTTATTTGGCTGTTTATTTATATCAGTATGGACTCATTTGTTTTAATCTCTGGGTCTAAATCCAGTACTCTCATTATTTATTTTGTTGCTGAGTGTTTTCTGGCATTAGCCATTAGGGACTCCTTCAGGTTGGCTCATGTGTTCTTTCAACAGGCCCTCATCTTTTTTTTTTTAACTTTTCCTTGACTTTCTGACACCAGAAAATGTTCCAGGGTCGTCTTGTATTTTCCCTGCCCCAGCCTTAGAATCAACCACTTCTGAAGAATTGTTTCTTTATTGGAGAATGGTATTTAGAGACCAAGATCTGAGCACCAAGTATAATCATTATTGCTGGGTATCAGTCTTTCTAGGCCCTCTCAGTGATTAAAGCTTGGAAACCTATAGCTTTAATCTGTAGCATGCTAACACACACGTATACTCCATTCTTTGGATGTACCATAGTTTATTCAGTCATTTTCCTATGTACAGACTTTTAGGCTGTTTCTAATGTTTTACATTTATGAAGAATACTGCAATGTCCATGTATTTTTATAATGTTGGAGGTGTATTCCCAGGATAGATTCCTAGAAATGAGATTGCTGGGTCCAACAGTAAATCCATATGTGATATTCTTAGGCATCACCAAAATTCCCTCCGGAATGGTTGTACCAATATGTATTCCCGTCAGCAATGTATGAGAGTGCCTGTTTTTCCTTATTTCCTCACTAACAGAATGTTTTTGTTATATTTAAAATTTTTTTGCCAGTCTAATAGGTGAGAGAAATGGTATCTTGGTTTTGTTTTAAAATTGCACTTCTGTAATTATGAATGAATTTGAACATTATTTTTGAGGGCCATTTTAGTATCTTTTTTGTGTGTGTGAATTTTCTGTTCATATCTTTTTCCTGCTCTCAATCTGGTTTTTATGTTTTTTCTTTAAGAGTTCTTTACAGTAGTCTCCCCTTATCTGTGGTGGATATATCCCAAAACCGCCAGTGGATGCCTGAAACTGTGGATTATACCAAACCTGGTATATAACTGTCTTTTTCCTACACATACATATCTGTGATAAAATTTAATTTATAAATTAGGCATGTTAAGAGATTAATAACAGGGATGCCTGGGTGGCTCAGTCGGTTAAGCATCTGCCTTCCACTCAGGTCATGATCCCCGGGTCCTGGGATCGATCCCTGCATCGGTCTCCCTGCTCAGCGGTGAACCTGCTTCGCCCTCTGCCTGCAGCTCCCCCTGCTTGTGTGCTCCCTCCACCTCTCTCTCTCTCTCTGATAGATAAATAAATAATATGTTTTTAAAAAGGGAGAGATTAACAACAACAGTAATAAAGTAGAACAATTGTAACAATAAACTGTAATAAAAGTTAAGTGAATGTGGTCTCTCTCTCTCAAAATGCCTTATTATACTATACTGTACTCACCTGCTTCCTGTGGTGATGTGAGATGATAAAATGCCCATGTGATGAGATGAAGTTGAGGTGAGTGACATAGATGTTGTGACATAGTTTAAGTTGCTGTTGACCTGAGAACATGTCAGAAGAAGGATCATTTGCTTATCAACCACAATTGAAACACAGTAATATCCCTAATACATGCAGTAGTCCCCCCTTAGCTGAGTTTTCACTTTAGATTCAGTTACCCAAGGTCATGATGAGAAATTATGTTGAGAAAGTCTCCCTTAATTCATTTCTCCTCGAGTGTTGCATTTTGAATGGATGTTGAATTTTGTCAAATGATCTCTCAACATCTGTGAAGAAACCTATATTTTTAGATTTATGAATACAGTATATATTAATAGATTTCCTAATTGAACTAGTCTTGTATTCCTGGGATAAATCCCACCTGTTCATTTGTGCTTTCCTAATGTGGTATTGGGTTCGGTTTACAAACTGAAATTGTAAAATTGTTCCCTCCAGTGTATTTCAAAAGTAAAAATTTGTTTCTTTGTATTGCAGTACCTAACATGGTGCCTTGTAATTATTTCTCTGTCTCCTTGATTAGATTCAGAGTACTTATAGAAGGTGAATTGGATTTTGCTCTTATTTCTCCTTAGTGCCTAGCAGAGTTCTTCATATATAGTTGGCATTCTCTAAGTGTTGTGGAATAAGTTAGAAGCAGAAATAGCCTATTAACAATTTTCTTTAACTAAACTTCTATTTAATGAAATCTGGCTACAGTGTTTCACTCAGAGAATGAACAGTCATATCTGTGATCAATTCAAAAGAGCCCTAGCCAGGGAAGTAGAAGAGGTCTGAGTTCTGTTCTAAAAGCTTGGTTTATGTAGGCCATGAATAACTAATATTTTGGCTTCAGATATCTTTGGATACGAGTTTTTTCATCTGTCAAATCAGGTTGGACCCTCTGATCTTTTAAATTTTGTTTCATATCTAAAATAATTATGTGAAATTATTTCTTAATCATTGAGGTCTGTATTTTTACATTCTGCATACTTTTTTGAATTTTTGCTTTTTAGAATTGTTTACCTGTCAGTCATAGATATTCATGTGATTATAGAGCATTTTGCAAAGCACATTCTGACTGCAAATCAGTTATGTTAGAGAATATTTGTTAAGAATATTGGTGAGATTATACAGCTTTTTTAACTAAATTATTTAATGTGTGCTTAACACATTTTACTTTTAGGTATGTCTGACAGCAGCAATGATACTACAGCTCTTGGTGCTTCTAAAGCAGGCACAGAAGTCAAGTCTAAGTCTGAGGTGATTGGGTGGTATTTCTATGGTTTTTTTGAAATCAGTCCATCTCAATCAAAGTTTTAGACTGTCCAAACTGACTCATTTGATCTAAACACGTGCCATTCTGAATAAACTCTTTTACACACATACACGCGGGAAAGGAGTGGGAAGAGAGAATTCTTCAATAACGGGAAGTAAGTTACTATTTACTTTTGGGCATCTGAAATTCTAGAATATACTTGTCACATAAAGATGAATGTAAAAGTTGGGGTCAAAGTATAGCTTTTAATTTAAACATGAAATGAGGTTTCTGTTGAAATAATATAGTAATAGGTTCATATTTGAACTTGTCTACTCCCATATACTGTCTTTAGTTAGGTATGCATCAAAATCCAAGTACAGAGTTTTTAAAAAAAAAAACCTGAGCTCTCGACTTTGCTTTTGACTCACTGAATCTGAAGCTACAGTGATAGGCACCAGGCCATGCGGGGTTTTCTTTTTTTCTTTCTTTTTTTTTTTTTTTTCTTCTTCTTTTTGGAAGTTCTACAAATGATTCTAACCACTTCTTTGATGGTTCAATGACCCCACTAGTTCATTAAAGAGGAAGATATGAAAAATTAATTTTATATTAAATTCAAGTTATCAGATGTTTATGAATACCTAATACTACTAAAACCTCTCATGTTTATAGTGCTTAACGATTTACAGAGTAACACTTTCATATTGTCCCGTTTTGAACCTTAGAACAATTTGGTATCGTTCAGTTAGGTACTAGAACAACTGTTACTTTCCCCCTTTATTTGTTGAACATACTTATCTTTCAGAGATAGTAACTGACTTAGAGGAATTGGCAAGGCTGGGACACCACGTGGGGTCTTCTGGTTCCAGATGCAGTGTTTCTGAACCAGGTTGTCATCAGTATGTATGCACAAATGCCAGGCATAGTATTTCTTCAACTAAGCCAAGATACTGTGAGTCTGTGTGAAAGCTTTAATGTGGGATTTAGAGCTAGATAATTTAATTTTAGTCCAAAAGTCAAGGATGAGTTTTGGTTGGCAAAATATGTATTACCTGTGGAAGATTCAGGATTCTTTGTGATTGAAAATAGTTGGTTATTTACTGTTTGTCAAAACAATGTTTTAATTACATTTAGTTCAGAGAAACTAGGGATTTATGTATATTTTATTTATCTTAACTCATGGATTTGAGTTTTTATGATCAGATCTGTGAGTCTGTACTGTTGAGAGATGATCAGAGGAAATTTGATGCTTGTGAACTACAGGAAGGATTGGCAGCCCAGCCAATGATAAGATTCATAATAAGTGAAAGTACTGTGTTCGTGGTTTACCACTAGTGTGTTTCGGCTGTGTGAATGTCACTCACATAGATGTAAACTAGAAATTTCTTGCTATTGTAATAGACAGACCTGAATGACGATGATCTGAAGGAAACCACTGCCAAGTAATCGTTGTGAAAATTTGTATATATATTAACATTAAAATCCATGTTATGCATTCCCTGCATTTTTAGCCATACCCAATGTGCAGTGTTCAAGGAAATATTGTGATTTAAAAAAAAAAAAGATCAGGTGTGTGAGTACGGTCTGAATTTATGTCCAAATTTAAAAGTACTATGTGAGTTTACAGTTAACCAAAGAAGGATTTAGGGGTATTTTTTACTTTAAAATTCCCTGTTTATGGTGTGCCTGGATGGCACAGTTGGTTAGGCATCCGACTCTTGGTTTCTTCTCAGATTGTGATCTTGGGGTTGTGAGATCGAGCCCTGCATCAAGCTCCATGTTCAGTGTCGAGTCCTTTTAGGACTCTCTCTCCCTCTCCCTCTGCCCCTTCCCTCTGCACACTCACTGTCTCTCAAATAAATAAATTAATCTTTAACATTCCCCGTTTACACTGGGTATTACATAAGATTAATGAATCACTGACCTCTACCTCTGACACCAGTAATACATTTATATTAATTAATTGAATTTAAATTAAAAAAATAAATAAAATTCCCCATTTATTAGTATTCTACTAACTTGAATCTGCTCTTTTTCAAAATCCAGATGAAAAGATTTTTAGGGGGTCAGATTTTCTTACAAGAATTTTTCTTTGAATATATCTTTAAATGTATTATGGCCGTTAACTTCTTATATGTTCTGTGCATCAGACTTTTCAGTAATTCAGACTAATCTTCAAGCTTGGTGCATCACTGGTGGTCAGTTTGATGAATGAATTCTTACTCTACTATTATAAAGGATATATAGATATTGGTTTCTTAGAAATAGAATATTGAGGACAATGGTGATAGTTTTGATTTCTTTAAAAGCAAAGCAAAACAAAACAACAGCAAGGGGGACCTGGGTGGCTCAGTCAGTTAAGCGTCTGACTCTTGGCTTTGGCTCAGGTCATGATCTTGCTGCCCTGGGATGGAGCCCTGCATTGGGCTGCGCTCTTAGTGTGAAGCCTGCTTCAGATTGTTTCTTCCTCCCCCTCTCCTCCCCGCTCTCTCTCAAATAAATAAATAAATAAATAAAATCCTTAAAAACAAACAAACAACAGCAAAAACTTACATTGTCAACCCTGAACAAGAAGAGACTTAAAAGTTCATTTAGGTTCTGTAAGGTGAATTGCCTTGCTCACGATCATTCAGCTAGTTAATTGTAGAATCTAGGGTAATTTTCTAGCTCTCAACCAAATGATCTGTCTGTTAAAATATCCATCTCATCAGTGACCATAAAAATGCTTTCTTCTTTTATGTGTGTGTGTTTCTTAATAACATCAGTTTTTTTCTTTTTAAATTAAATAAAAGAAGAAAACATGAGCTTGGCTTGCTTTGTACTCTAGTCCAGTCTTGATTACAGCAGATGAAGGTGGATTTTGTTCTTTGTGTTTTTAATATTTAAAATTTATACCTTGAAATGTGTTTAAACTGCTGATTATGTATCTGGAGAAGAAGTAATGGTTTAATAGGCACCATTCACAGAGAGTCTGTTAAGTGCCAGACACTGTACTGAATTTTCTATATGTATTATCTCATTTAATACTGTAGTAACCCTGATTGCATTTGAGGTATTCTCCCTGTGCAAATAAAAGTGTGCAAATAAAAGTGCAAAATATGAGTAAATTTAAGAAACTTAAATAGGGAAAAAATTATTTAAAGATAGAAGCAAGGATATTGGGAAAAAAGCATATAAGGTATATTTTTAACAAAAAAGGAAAGAAAGAAAAGTAAATGTGTTAGGTATTAGCATGTTCTAGGGGTATCGCCTGAATTCTTTTCTGTCTGCCCTTCAATATAGTAACACTAATACATATACCAATTTCGAATATCCAAAAAATATATACAGATATTTGCATTTTTCTTTTATGATGCTACAAGGGGAATGCAGATCCTGCATTCAAGATACATGTTGATTAATAGAGGAGATTTTAAAATAAATAAAATGTAGAGTAATAATGTCTTCAGAGTGATACAAATAAAGAACTGTGGCAGTTCAGAGGAGTATCAGCCAGGATCATCACTGCAGGTGGCATTTTAAACTGAGTCTTAGAGTGTGAGTAGAATTTGAGTATATGAGTGATGATGGTCGCTGCTTGAGCAAAGGCATAGAGAAAGGAAACTGAGTGACATGTATGGGAAAATGTGAATAATTAAGTTTGATTTAATAGGGTATCTGAAGACGCATAGTTGGTGGAAAGAAGGCAGTCCAGGTCATGGAAGGATTTTGAGTGTCAGAAGGAGTTTACTTTTATGTTGTAAACATATTGAGGAGGGAGACAGATGTTAAACATATACATAAATAGAGGCACCTGGGTGGCACCATTGGTTAAGCATTTGCGTTCAGCTCAGGTCATGATCCCAGGGTGCTGGGATCTGGCTCTGAGTCGGGGCTACCTGCTCATTGGGGAGCCTCCTTCTCCCTCTCCCTCTGCCTCCCCCCCGCCCCCGCTCTTGTGTGCACACACACACTCTATCTCTGTTTCAAATAAGTAAAATCTTTAAAAATATATATGCGTAAATAATCTTATAATGTAGTCTTTACTGCTATAAAGCAGGTTAAGGGGCTGAAGAGTGATGGAAACTGCTGTTCTGCCTGCCTTGCTTGGTCAGAGAAGGTCCTTCTTAGATGATGTTTTAGCAAAAACTTGAATGCAATGAGGGAGAGAGTCATATGAAAATCTGGGAGTATGAACTTTCCAGAAAGAGGAAATAAGGGCAAAAATAAGATTGGTGTGTTTGAGGAACAGTGGTGAGGGCTCTGTGGCTGAAACTGAGTGTCAGTGAGGAAAGAGTGGGAGGAAATGTGGTTCAGGTGGTAGCTGGCAGCTGAGATTGGCTTGATACAGAAAAGAGAATGACAGAGGATGAGAAAGTTGGAGGAAGATTTGAAATGCATTGGTCAGGTAGCACCTGGTTGAAAATATAAGACAAATTAGGTGTTATACCAATATATTAAAACATTTTTAAGGGAGATTTGCAACATATGAAACAAAGGTTAAATAATAAATGGATTTGCATATACGCATCATCCAGATTCAGTAATTTTCTGAATTTTACCACATTTGCTTTAGCCATTCCTTTATAATAGGTTTGAGAGTCATCTTCCTTTTTTTTTTTTTTTAAAGATTTTATTTATTTGTTTGACACACACACAGAGTGCACAAGTGGGGGAGCAGCAGAGGAAGAGGGAGAAACAGACTGTCCCCTGAGCAGGGAGCCTGATGCAGGGCTCAATCCCAGGACCCTGAGATCATAGCCTGAGCTGAGGGCAGACACTTAACTGACTGAGCCACCCAGGCGCCCTGTCATTTTTCTTTTAAAATCATGAAATTGCCAAGATAGAATAAAATAAAAAAGAACAGAGCTACAAATAACAACATTTGGATTCAGTTTCAACTGTCTTGTCTGTTTTAGAAAAGTGTAGTGAGGATACCCATAGTGAAAAAGTCAATATTAGTGTTGGTGGACCTATTCTAGTATTTGTCCTGTTGGAGCTGAGCTGAAAGCAGTGTGCTATAATTATGACATCTTTATGTAATATGGCGTTTTCAGTTTTCCAAGCAATTTCTTATTTGATTCTTATGATACATAGGTGAGATTAATAATCTCATTTTATAAGGAAGAAATTGAAACTTAGGAAAATAAAGTGACTTTTATAAACTTATGAAAAGGGGCAAGGCTAGTCCTTAAATCCATGTTTCCTGATAATGCTGGTGAGTTCTCCAGAGACTTTATGCAGGAGGTTTATTCACCTAATACTTCTGAACCATGCTGAGTTAACACTTTATAATAAATACATTAACTAGTTTTTAAAGAAGGTCGTATTTTTACTAATGCAGAGGAAGTTTCAAAGACTATTTGAATTATGAGTTTAATATAATTGCTTTCTTTTTTTTGTAGGCAAACAAAAATGTAAATAATTTCATCTGACAGAAGGCATTTGTGCTTTTTGGTATTGGAACAAAGTATGGTCTCTGTTGACATGCATAATTACTCCGCTAAACACTGCGACCTTCATTGTTTGAAGCCATAACTAGAACAATTAGAGTTAAATATTTGTGGCTACTTTCTCTTCTTCTTTCACGCTGTTCACTTCCTTCATTGTTCTTTTGTCTCAGATTGACTGGAATTAACAACTTAGTCCTTTAAATTAGCAGAAAATATAGCTACGTGACAGAACATTATACCTACTGAATATATGCAGCCAGTGAACTGAGCCCTGGAAATATTTCACAGTACTTTTTAATGAATTTTCAAATACCTTTTTTTAAATGGCACATATAAGAAAGATTTGGAAAAACTTCAAGCTTATTATTATATCATTTTATTTTTGCTTGCTCAGTGGTAAATTGGAGTAAAGAACAATGTTAAATGTGTATGTTTTAGGAGATATAGTGCCTTGTGTAGTTGCAGAAGTCCAAGGCTATGACAAGTTCTTTTACATCTTTTCTGGAAAGTTTCTACCTTGTTTCTTAAGCATTGTAGAAATTAGGTTTTACCATTAATAATGTAATTAAATTGATAACAGCAAGAAATATATTTCCAGTATGCCTTCTCTTTCATTATTAAGATAGGTTTTTAGTCTGGGTGAATTTTTGTTAATGTATCTTTTATTTTCCGTGGGGTATTCACTTATAAATGCTGACTGTCATATGTCAAACCTTTTTAAATGTTAATGTCAAGATATATTTTGAATTAGAATTTGAAAAACATCAGTTGTGCCAGAAAAAAATTACAGGAGCTTTTTTTCTTTTAGCCTGGGTCTTCGGTAGCTACAGGAAAGGCTGTAGACTAGGAGTTGAATAGCCAGGGAGAAGAGTTACTGTGCATCCTGAAGGTGAAGATGACGTTAGGAGATACTTGGTTGCCTAATTGGCTGAGTTGGAGGAGAGAATGGTATGAGAAGCAGCTAAAGGAATAGATAAGGTCAGACTGTAAGCAGTTTTATGAACCATGTGATGGCTCTTGTAGTGTTGAAAAAGTTTGCTGGAGTGATGGACAGTGTTAAGTGCTTCACCAAAGGAGTGCATCCCCCACCCTAATGCAGTTGGTCTCATGCTTTGGAATGGGTTATCTCTGTGACATTAAAGTGAGTAAGTATTAAGACTTATGGGACCCACTAGTGTAAGAAGCAGTTTATAGCATCAGGCTATTTACAGAGTCTTTCAGCCTTGGCACTGTGACATATTTGGCTAGATGATTTTTTTATTGTGGGGGATTATCCTGTGCATTGTAGGATGTCTGGTAACATCCGTGTCCTGTCCATTCAGGATTCCAGTAACACTCCATCCCTACCATAAGAACCAGAAATGTCTCCAGACATTGATAAATGTTTGGGGGAGGGGGTGTGCAAAATCAGCCCTGGTTGAGAACCATTGAGTTATTAGGATCATTGATAACACATACATATTTTCTGGCAGTTGATGCCTTTTGCAATAACAGACTTAGTATCCTGAAGCTCCTGATTCACACATGTCCTAGCTTAATTCTGTATTTGCCCACAGTGGGGAGTAGGAAGTTCCAGGATACAGCTGTCCCTAGGACTCTGGTGTTAGCAAAAGACAGCACTAATGATGTAATTGGAGGCTGATGTTTCATTCTCAGTTGTTGGAAATGAGGGTCAGATAAAGACAATGCTACTCTTTAACTGTGCATAATGATATGGAAATAGAAGAAACAGCAGTGCGAGTTGTCAACATTAAGAAAGCAGTAGGTTTGACTCATGTAGATATCTGAATGCATATATATTGGTTGGCATGGCCCAGTGATGTATTTCAGTCACCTTTGGAAAGGTAGTATAATGTAGAGGTTAAAATGGGGTCTCTGAAGCCAGACTGTCAGATTTGAATCCCAGTTCATCACTTGCAAGATATATGTCATTAAGCAAATTTCTTAATCTTTCTGTTTTCTTACCTATAAAACAGGAATAATAATGGCACATACGTTAGAAAGTTGTGGGGTCGAATGAGATAATGCACATAGAACAATTAGAACTAAATCAGTTAATTTATGAAAAACACAGGATAGTGCGTGACACATGGAAGTACTCGGTAAGTGTTAGCTCTTAAAATTCTTGTAGGGCCCCGTTTGCAAGAGGATACATTATTTAAATTATTTAAATTCCTTACCCTTCCTAGTCCTCGGTTTCCTCATCTGTAAAATTGGGAAAATCTCATCTACTTCACAAGGCACCTGTGAGGATTAAATGAAGTAATTAATGTGATGTGCTTCGCACAGTGCCTGGCATGTAGAAAGCAGTTGATAAAGATCAGGTTTTCAGTTATTGTATTAGATTAGGGAACCATGAAGCTATCAAACAAGTTTCATAGCATTCTGACTTTCTGAAAAGTTTCTAAACCATTTCGTAGTTTTCACTTGATACTCAGAAACATTCATAAGACCATTTTCCATTTATTCAGTTCTTGCAGCTCTGATGTCAGGGTCTTATGTTGCAAGCAATGCAATCAACTCCAGCTTACTTACAAGGAAAAGACACTAAGAGGATATGAGGTAGCTTACAGAATCATCCGAAAGATTGGAAAACCAGAATCCAGGCTTCATACCTAGGCCTCTACCCAAAATCATGATTCAGCATTGTTTCAGTGAGGGTCCCAGTGCTGCCATTGCCCAGCACCAGATGGAGCAGCTTGTACCGCCAGTCCCCGAGCTGTGGTGCCGGGATGTTACCACTAGCGCTGTGGCCACTGCTGACCCAGAATTTGATCCTGCCGCAAGTTATAGCTGCTCCAGAGGGAGTTCCTGTCATCCGTCTTTCTTCTTATCACTGGTTTCTGATTCCAGGTCTGGAGCAAGTGCCTTTTATTTGACAGAACCTAGGTCCTATGGCAGTGTCCCCAGGGCTTGGAAAACAAATAATAATAACTTACATAGTACTTCCTATAAGTCAGGCACTTTTTAAAGTACTTCATATATATATTTCATTTTACTTTCATAACAATGCTACGGAGTAGGTACTATTATCATTTTACAAATGAGGAAAGAGAACTTCAAGAAACTTGCCTAAGGTTACATAGATAGTATGTGGAACCCAAGTAATCGGGCTCCAGATAGTTGCTTGATTATCTGGTATTTTGAGCTTTTTTATAGTAAGACATAGGCTCTGTCTTTCCCTGGCCTTACAGTGTGGAGGCTTTTCCCAATATTGGAAGTAGGCTGTGGCTGGGCAGCCAGAAAAATTATATATACACACACACAGACACACACCCCCCCAATACTTGGCTAGAGTCTGATTTGGCAAACTAGTTATTGTCTCGATTGCTGACTTAAGAGATGTAGGAGAAGGGTCACTGGATCTGAGAAACAGGGATTTTTTTTTTTTTCCGGTGCTCTGCCATTTTTTAGATACTCTGTCAGAGTGCGGGTGCTTATGATTTTCAGACTGGCTTAAACAGGGAATATATATCTGTAAATGACACTTAGGACTGTGTAGTGATTTTTATAGTGAGAGGGTATTGGTCTAACATATTTTTGTCATGGAGACGTATTTTGGAAAACAAAAAACTTCATTTGTTGCTAGGTTCTAGAGCTGCAAGTCAGTCCTTCCTTAAAGGTGGGTACTATGATCAGGCCATAAGCCTCCCCCCACCAGATTGGGCTCTCTGGGTGGATTTGGGGCTAACAGGATCCCCTACCATTAGAGATGATAGAATGAATTTTACCCTTTCTTTAAAAAAGAAAACAGTTTGAGATAAAATTTTCATACAATAAAATGTATCCATTTAAATATACAGTCCAGTGAGTTTGACGAATGTATAAACTTGGGAAACCGTAATCATAATCAAGATAGAGAATGTTTCCATCATCCTAAAGTTTCTGTGTCCCTTTGCAGTCAATCCTCCCCTCCCCCCTCTCAAGGCAACAACTGATCTGGCATAACAGATTTTGTATGTGCTACAGTTCTACATAAGTGGAATCATTTAGTTTGTCTTCTTTTTGTGTCAGGCTTTTTTTGGCTCAGCAGAATGTTTTGGGATTATGTAACAGTTACTGTGTACATAAGGAATTCATTCCTTTCTGTTGCTGAGGAATATTACATTATGTACACATGCCACAGTGTGTTTATCCATTTACCTGTTGGTGGACACTTTTTTCTAGTTTGGGGCTCTTATGAATAAAGCCGCTGAGAATATCCTTATTAAAGTCTCTTCTGGACATTTGTTTTAATTTCTGTGGTGAATGATTAGGTGTAGAATGGCTGAGTCATATGGTCAGGTGTATATTTACTTTTATAAGAATTTGCTAAACATTTCTCCAAGTGAAGTACTTTTTTACATTCCCTCCAGCATTTACATTAGGCAAATTTCAGCTACTTTTCACCAACACTTGTCAGTCTTTTAAAACTTCAGCCCCGTGTAGTGGGTATATAGTTGTATCTTAATTTGGGTTTAAATTTCATTTCCTAGATGATTAGTGATGTTGCACATCTTTTCATGTACTTAACTCATCTTTCATATATTTTCTTTTGTGTAAAGTGCCTGTTAGATTTTAGCCGTATTTTGAGTTGTCTTCTTATTACTAAATTGTAAGACTCATATATTATTATATTCTTATATACTTATTTACATATTTTGAATACCAGTCATTTGTCAGATACATATATTTATTCTCTTCCAGTCTGTGGCTTGCCTTTTTATTTTTTTTTTTAATTTTTCTTTAAAGATTTTATTTATTTATTGACAGAGAGAAAGACACCCAGTGAGAGAGGGATCACAAGCAGGGGGAGTGGGAGAGGAAGAAGCAGGCTCCCAGTATAGCAGCCTGATGTGGGGCTGGATCCCAGGACTCCGGGATCATGCCCTGAGCTGAAGGCAGACGCTTAATGACTGAGCCACCCAGGCGCCCCATGCCTTTTTATTTTTTTTTAATGGTACATTTTGAAGACCAGTTTTTAATTTCGATGAAGCCCAGGTTATCAGTGTTTCTCTTTTATTATTTTATGCTTTTTGTGGTCATAAGAAATATTTGCCTCCTCCAAGATCATTATTTAGTCTAATAAGACCATTTCTGTTATAGTGATTTTGATCTCCAGCATTCTTTTTGGTTCTTTACTATGATTTCTGTATCTCTGCTTATATTGCCCATCTGTTCGTGTGTGCTATCTGCTTTTTCCATTATAGCCCTTAGCATATTAATCATAGTTGTTTAAATCTGATAATTCCAACATCCTTGCCATATTTGATTGTGATGCTTGCTGTGTTCAAATTGTGTTTTTTGCCTTGGGTAGGCCTTACAGTTTTTTTCTTGATACTCAGGATGTAAAAGGAATTGCTATAAATAGATCTTTAGCAATATGGCTGTAGAGTATGGGAGAAGGGACACATTGTATAGTCCTATGATTAGGTCTCAATCTTTTAGTGAGCCTGTGCCTCCAGACTGTGAACTTCACCAAGTGTTTCTCAGTTTTTCTATCCCTTGCTTAGGTGGGACAAGATACTAGAGTGTGCTGGATTTGGTTACTTCCCTTCCCGAGGTCTGTTAGGGGCTGGTTATATCCAAGCAGGTTGGATTCTGGTTTCTCCTGAGGGTAGGCCTTGTTAAGAAGAACAGAGTGGTGGGGTGCCTGAGTGGCTCATTCGGTTAAGCGTCTGCCTTTGGCTCAGGTCATGATCCCAGGGTCCTGGTATCGAGCCCTCCATTGGGCTCCCTGCTTCTCCCGCTGCCCCTCCTGCCACTCATGTGCATGCCCACATGCTCTCTCTCTCCCCCCCCTTCTCTCCCTCTCTCTCATTCTCACTCTATCTCATAAATAAATAAAATCTTTAAAAAAAATGGCAAGTAGATTTAGTAGTAGAGGATCTTTAGAAGGTTTTAAAGTTAAGAGAAGTAAAGTGTGAAAAGTTGATTGGACCCTACTGTGAAGGACCTTATCTTAGTCCATTCTGGCTGCTATAGCAAAACACAGCCAGGGTGGCTTATAAACAGCAGAAACTTAGTTCTCGTAGTTCTGAAGGTTGGAAGTTTAAGATCCAGTGCTGGCAAAGTCAGGTTCTGGTGAAGACCCTCTTCTAGAGAGCCCTGTTGGGTCTTTAAGAACACTAGCCGCATTCATGAGGGCTCTACTCTCGTGACCTAAGCACCTCCTAAAGGAGCCACCTCCGGATACCTTCACATTGGGTGTTAGGATTTTAACATGTGAATTTGGGTAATGGGGGATACAAACATTCAGACCATAGCAAATCTTAAATGAATCTTAGAAGAGATTCTAATTTTATTTCTAAAGGACGTAATTATTCCCCAGAGCCTTTTGTATAATTATTTTGAGTGTTTAATTTAAATTTAAATTCAAATTCAGTTTCAGTTTAAAGCATGAATGAAGTACTGTGAATGGCTTTTATCCAGGGAGATGATGTGGAGTTTTTGGTTTTGAGCCCTATTCTGCCAGTTTTTGTATTGGCTATTAATTTTCATGTCTATAATTAATGTTTAATAAATGATATTTCTAAAAGCAGGTCATTCTTTGTGGGTAAGAGAGTAAACGGATAACAGCTGGAATATTTGTATATCTTTAGGCAGATGAATATTCCTGTTACCTGCTTTATGGCATAAAGTTGTATTAGTTTATGTACTTTTCATTTTCAGAACATTTCTTATAAACTAAAACAACATATAGGTTTACTGTTACAATTTTCTCTGCTGTGTCTTCATCATGAACTATTTGTCCCTCCCCCATCTCTTTTGCAGTGTTCTCTGCCCTTTAATGTTCCACTGGATGCTTCTCTTCAATTTCTCTTGTCCCTCTTACCAGTTCATGCCATCAACATCCCTGTTGTATTGATAATTCCCAGATTTATGTGTTCAGTCTGAGGCTCTGGGCCTGCATTTTGAAATTCCTGATGTACTGGTGGACTTGGATACCCCACATTCTCAAATTCAGAATGTTTACAACGCAACTCATTTTCTGACCTTCCCAAAGCCAAATAAACCTCTACTTTTCCCACTTTGGTGAGTGACACGTTTGTCTTTCTAATTGTCCAAACCACAAACTAGGTATGAGGCAGGAAGAGGCATAGGTCATCCTAGATGTTTCTTCCTTTTTTATTTTCCACAATCCAATCACTCTGTAAGTCTTTTCTGCCTCTTTTTTTTTTCAAGATTTTATTTATTTATTTGAGAGAGTGAGCATGAGCAAGAGGGCCAGAGGGAGAGGGAGAGAGAATCTCAAACAGACTCCACGCTGAGTATGGACCTCAACTTGGGGCTCGATTTCACGACCTTGAGATCATGACCTGAGCCGAAATCAAGAGTCTGATGCTCAACTGACTGAGCCACCCAGGCACTTCTCTTCTGCCTTTTTTTTTTTTTTAAGATTTTATTTATTTATTTGACAGAGATAGAGACAGCCAGCGAGAGGGAACACAAGCAGGGGGAGGGGGAGANGTGGGAGAGGAAGAAGCAGGCTCACAGCAGAGGAGCCTGATGTTGGGGCTCGATCCCATAACGCCGGGATCACGCCCTGAGCCGAAGGCAGACACTTAACCGCTGTGCCACCCAGGCGCCCCTCTTCTGCCTTTTAAGTAACTCTTGAATCCACCTTTTTCTATTCCCACAAACTTAATTTAGATCATTATTATTTCTTACTTGAACTGTAAAATAGTGTCTTAGTTTTTCTATGTGGAGTCTTTCCTTCTTTCCCTTCAGTCTAACCTCCCGTGAGACTGTTCTCTAAATTGATCAGGCTCTCCTGCTGCTTTCTCCTTATCCCTTTCAGGATGAAGTCCATGCTTTGGCATTATGAAGCGCATCTTGATAGGCTGTTGCTAATTTTCTAGCCTCTTTGTTATTTTTATTTTTAAAAACTTTTAATTTTGATAAGATTTCATACTGAAAACTTACCTCTTTACCCAGATTCACCAACTATTGTTTTGTCCCATTTACTTGAACGTTTTCTCTCTCTATGTACAAATTCCTTTTTGATCCATTTGAGAGTGATTCACAAACATCATGTCCCTTTTTTCCTAAGAACAAGGACTTTCTCGTATATAACCTCAGTATGTTTGTCAAAATTAGAAAATATAATTAGAAAATTGATACAGTACTATTGTTTAATCCACAGTTGTTCCAATAATGTCCTCTGTAGCTGTCTTTCTCCTTGTTTGTGAGCCAATCCATATTGTACATTGTACTTAGCTGTTTTTGAAGTCTTCTCTTCCACGCAACATTTCATCTCTTTCTCATGAGCTTAAGCTTGTTGAAGTATACAGGCCAGTTTTTGTCCTATTTCCTTAATTTTTGGTGTTTATTATTGTTTCCTTCCTAGTGCTTACTTTGAGTTTAATTTGCTCTTTTTTTGTTTTCTTAAGGTGCATCCTTAGATCATTGGCTTAAGATCTTCTATTCACATGTAAGCATTTAAAGCAATTAATTGCTCTCTCAGGTGCATCCCACAAACATTATTGTTTTTGTTATTCAGTTCAACATATTTTCTTTCTCTCATGATTTCTTCTTTGTCCCATTAATTATTTAGAAGTGTTATTTAATTTCCAAATTTTGGTGATGGGGTCATGGATATCTTATTGCAATTGGTTGTAATTTAATTCTACTGTCATCAGAGTAGATATTTTATATGCTTTTAGTATTTTAAAATTTATTGAAGCTTATTTTATGGTCCCAGATATGATCTGTTTTACTAAACATGTCATGTTCATGTGAAAATAATGTGTATCCTGCCATTATTGAGTTTACTGTTCTATAAATTTTAGCCAAGGTGGCTGATTGTATTCAGATCTTCTGTGTCTATGCATATTTTCTTTGTCTAGTTGTTCTTTCAATTGCTATGAGATAGGTGGTAAAATCTCTAACTGTGATTATGGCCTTGTGTGTTTCTCCCTTTAATTCTGTCAGTGTTTGTTTCATTTATTTTGAAACTCTATTATTGGGACCAACATACACATTTATGATTGTTACATATTCCTGATGAATTGATCCTTTTATCATTATGAAATGTCCCTCTTAGGTCCGGTAATGCAGCTTTGACTAAAACAAATACTAATAAAGCTGCATTGACTTTCTAGGTCACCATCATCTCTTGCTTAGATTATTCTGTTAGCCTCCTAATTGTTCTCCTTGCTGATGCATTTGTTCACTTAGTTTAATTCATTACAGCTGGAAAAGAGTGATCCTTCTAAAACATAAGTCACGTCATTTCATTCTTATGTTCAGAACCCTCAAGTGGCTTCTTACTTCACTGAAAATAAAATCCAGAGTTCTTATGATGGTCTTTAAAGCCACACATGTTCTTGCCCCTGGCTGTATCTTGACATTTCCTCTCTTCTTTCCTTGCTCTCTGGTCAAGCCACATGCATGGCCTTCTTGTCTTCACTTGAAAAGCTGAGCTGCTTCTCACGTTCTCGTCTTTGTATTTACTATTCCCTCTGCCTAGAATGCTGTACTCCCAAATATTTTTATGACTTACTCCCTCACTTTATTCAGATATTACAAAAATATTAAAACCTCTTCTGAGGTTTTCCCTGACCACTCTGTTTAAAACAGCACATGCATGAACACATGTGCACTTATACATGCCCTTTAGCACGTATGACTGTATGACGTGCATATTTATTTGTTTTTTCCCCCAACTAGAATGTAAGCTCAGTGAGGATAGGGAGTCTTGTCTGTTTTGTTAACCACTCTGTCTTGTGTGTCTGAAATTGTGCCTGGCACATCAAAGCGCTCAATAAATTAGTTGAACCAGTGAGTATATGAATGAGGAATCACCATTCTAGCCAATTTGCTTTACTTGCAATTTCTAGAATATACCAGACTCTTTTTCCACTATGCTCCTATTATTCCTTCTATTTAGAATCTTTCCTTTACTGTATCCCAATCTGTTATCCTATAAGATTCAGATTCAAGATTAAATACCATTGCTGATTAAGTTTTCCATCTTAGTCCTCACCACATTGTTAAGTACTTCCCTCTGGTGTTCACCCCACTGTATTATAATTATTTTTTTTTTTTGTCTGCAATACACTTTAGGTTTATGTAACCCTAAGACCTGATTTCTGTTTTTGTTTCATCCCATTTACATTGTCTAGAAGATAGTAAATACCTGTTGAATCACCAGCTGTTTTTAGGAGGAAGAAAGTAAGAACTTACCTTACAGTTTGAAAGAGTGATGATTATTTAGATAGCTAGATCTTAGTCTTCCAGGTTGAATTAGAGACCAAATAACTAGTGTCTCTTATTTGCAAGAGGCAGACACCTAATTCCAACAGTCACAAGTAATCTGGGTGTATTGTAAGGATGCAGTAGCAGTGAGGAAAATAGGAATCTCAGAAGAATACAAGATACCAAGAATATTCAGTGGAAAAAGGAAAATCTCTTCAACAGATGGTGCTGGGAAAACTGGATTATTCACATGCAAAAGAATGAAGTTGAACCCTTATATACAAAATCAGCTCAAAATGGATCAGAGATCTAAATATAAGACCTAAAACTGTAAAACTCTTAGAAGAAAAAAACGGGAAAACTCTCATGACATTGGATTTGGCAAAGAATTCCTGCAGATGATACCAGAAGCACTGGAAACAAAAGTAAAAATAGACAAATTGAACTACATCAAAACTGAAAACTTCTGTGCATCAAAGGACACAATCAGCAGAGTAGAAAGGCAGCCTGTGGAATGGGAGAAGATATTGGCAAACCATATTTCCGATGTGGTTAAATCCAGAATATAGAAAGAACTCCTATAATTCAATAATAAAAACACAACCCAATTTAGAAAATGAGCATAGGACTTCAATAGACATTTCTCCAAAGATGATATACAAATGGCCAACAGACATAAAAAAGTCCTCAATATCACTAATCATCAGAGAAATGTAAGTCAAAACCACAATGAGGTATTACTTCTTACCTGTTCCAATAGTTACTACCAAAAAAACAGTAAATATTGTTGGTGGGTGTATGAAGAAATTGGAACCTTTGTGCACTGTTGGTGGGAATATAAAATGGTGCAACCATTATGGAAAATAGTATGTTGTTTCTTCCAAAATTTAAAAATAGAGTTACCATGTGATCCAGCAATCCCCTTTCTGGGTATATTTCCAGAAGAATGAAAAACAGAATCTTGAAGAGCTATCTGTATACCTGTGTTTATAGAAGCATTATTCACAATAGGTAGAAGCAATCCAAGTGTCCATTGTTGGATGAATGGATAAATAAAATGTGGTATATACCTACAATGGAGTATTATTTAGCCTTAAAAAGGAAAATTCTGCCACATGTTACAACATGGATGAATCTTGAGAACATTATGCTAAATGAAATAAGCCACTCACAAAGTCACAATACGATACAATTCGATTAATGAGGTGTCCAGAAAAGTCACATTCATAGAAACAGAAAGGAGGATGATGCTTGCCAAGGGCTTAAGGGTGGGGGGGACATGGAGAGTTGTTGTTTAATGTGTGTGGAGTTTCAGTTTTGTAAGATGAATAAGTTCTGGAGATTGATTATACAACAGTGTGAATATACTTAACACTGCTGAACTGTACACTTAGAAATGGTTAAGATGGTAAATTTTATGTTAAGCATTTTTTATCACAATTTTTAAAGAAGAATCTGAGAACAGAAGATTTTCATAAGATCAGAATTCAGAAAGGAACTAGCCACAGATAACAGTCAATACATTTTGACAAGTTTGATTAACACTTGTCAACTAGAGTTTGTTAATTTTTAAGTAGTGACTTGTCACTGACATAATTCTGCCTTTGCTCTTCTTCTGCCCTCATTTGTCTTCCAGTACCCCAGTTGGCTAATTCTCTCAGCATCCCTAATTTACACTTTAAAACGAGCCTGATTAGCTCAGAAGATTTCTCTTTCCTCTGTTGAGCGATACTTTTCTAACCCGATCTTCTCTTAGCTTGTGAACTGTGGATCAGCCAGCCCTGTGTCTTCTTTGGTTCAGTTAGTGGCCACTCCTTAATTGGGGACTATGAAAGAGATAGTTTTTCTTAGTAAAAATCAGTGAATTTCTGTAAATTTATGCATTAAGTAGTCAGATATCCTCTTAACAAGACATTTCAGGTTCTTTTGAAATAGATACTACTTGAGGGGGCCTGGGTGGCTCAGTCAGTTGAGCATCCGACTCTTCATTTTTGCTCAGGTCATGATCTCGGACCTGAGATCAAGCCCCGTGTCAGGCTCTGGAGTCTGCTTGTCCCTCTCTCTGCTCCTCCAGTGCATGCGCACTCCCCCTGCCATGAATGAATGAATGAGTGAATGAATGAATGAATGAATGAATGAATGAATAAAGCTATGTTAGTAATAAGGAGAATATAGTGGATGCTGTGGTGAGTGGCTGAGTTACTCCCTTTGGGGCTAAAGCCCTCATTCCAGGAGTATTACCTGCTGAGGGCTCATAGCTGAGTCTTCCCAGTAATTGCCTCTGCCAAAGACAGTTGCCTTTTATCCATAGGTAGGGTTATAGCCCTACCCAGGGGATAGCCTGCATCTAATGATCAGGGGTACAGATGTCGGGGTACAAAGGCCTGGCCTCCTTGCCTTAATTTGGACAACTTTAAAGAGCTGTCTCAGCTTCATTGCTCCCTCTGGGATTGGCCAAGGTCTGTAATGTAACAATAGCATTGCCACTCTGTCCAATCTTACTGGCCTCTACTGAAGTACTTTACTGGAGGACTCTTCAGTAGGTTGTCTGCATGCAAAATTCTCTTCATTAAAAGTGACTTGCACATAACAAGCTTTCACTAAATGTTGGTTAAATTTGTCTATACTTTTTCAAAGTGTGGCCTGGAGGTTTTGAAGGACCCCAGGAATATTTCAGGGAGTCTACAAGGTAAAACTGTTTTCAATAATAGTGGTAAGACATTTGCATTGTTTGTGTTTTTCGTTACTGTGTCATTTGCACTGATGATACACAAAAATAGGTAAATAAGGGCATCTGGCGGCCCAGTCAGTTAAGAGTCTGCCTTCAGGGACACCTGGGTGGCTTAGTCGGTGAAGCATCTGCTTTTGGCTCAGGTTGTGAGCCCAGGGTCCTGGAATCGAGTTCCGTATCAGGCTGCTTGCTCATTGGGGAGCCTGTTTCTCCCTCTGCCTGCTGCTCTCTCTGCTTGTGCTCTCCCCACCCCCAGGCAAATAAATAAATAAAATCTTAAAAAAAAAAAAAAAAGTCTGCCTTTGGCTCAGGTCATGATCTCAGGGTCCTGGGATTGAGCCCTGCGTCAGGCTCCTTGTGCAGCAGGGAGTCTGCTTCTCCTTCTCCCTCTGCCCCTCCCCCTGTTCATGCTCTCTCTCACTCTCTCAAATAAATAAAACCTTTTTTTAAAAAGTAGGTAAAACTGCTGGTGACCTAGTAGGAATCAAGGTGGTTCTCCCAAGCTGCAGTAGTAGTCCTGTTCTCCACCTTTATGTACTTGCATTTTTAAAAAAATACCAACTTCATTTAAGAATGTCTTTAATAAAGCAATAAAAGTTTTATTTTTTATTTAATGATTTTTTTAAAGATTTATTTATTTATTTGACAGAGAGAGAGACAGCCCACAAGTAGGCAGAGTGGCAGGCAGAGGTAGAGGGAGAAGCAGGCCCCCCGCTGAATGGAGAGCCCAGTGGGGGGCTTGATCCCAGCATGACCCGGGCCGAAGGTAGATGCTTAACTGAGCCACCCAGGCGCCCCACAGTAAAAGTTTTAAATTCTGTTTTATTTTTTTTTAAGTTTATTTATTTAATCTACACCCCAAGTGGAGTTCAAACTCATGACCTCGAGATTAAGAGTCCTGTGTTCTTCCAGCTGAGCCAGCCAGGTGCCCCAAAATTCTAAATTTTGTTGTCTTTTTAATATTCTGTGGGATAAAATGGGAATATGTATAAAGATCTCCTGCTATACGACAAAGGTCAGTTTTGTTGTCTTGAGGAAAATCACATGTGTGATTCAGTTGTTAGCTGAACTAAACCAGTTTTTTTTTTTAATGTACCACCATTTTTTTTTTTTAAATTAAAAATGGCAGGCAAACTGTGGCTGTATTCAGACTTGGGTATTTGAGGGACACTTTTGGAAAACCTGTTACTTCAAGTAAAATAACTGACATCATTTCTTGCCAGTGGTCAAATTCAAGTTTTCAAGCAAAAATTAGAATTTTGGAAAATTTATACCCACCAACCTGAGCTTGATGGCTTCCCAGTACTTAAAGACTGTTTTGATAAGATCAGATATAAAAATAAGACTTTTTATTATATAGGGAACTACATCAGTGTTTGGATGATATGTGTAAGTCACCAAACTGTTTTCTAAATGACCAATGCATGATGTTACCAAATCATGCATATGTAAAAGATGTATTCAAAGTACAGGGTAGACTGATGGATTTTAATGCTGTAGATTATGAAAGAAATTTATCATTATAGTTTATATTCCACATTTTAGTTAGCTTTTAAGAAATGACCGCTTGTCAAGTTTTGATATAGTATCAAAAAAGTATGTCCACAATTATTTGAAGAGACAGTAGTCACGTAAGCCATATTTTCTTCATATACTTGTACCAAAACAACATATTGCAACAGATTGAATGTGGGAATAGATATGAGAGTCCAGCTGTCTTCTTACAAAGGCAGACATTATAGAAATTTGCAAAAACGTGAAACAGTGCTACTGCCCTTACCAAGTTTTTGTTGTTTTAAAATATAATTATTTTCATAAAAAGATTTTATGTTAACATATGGTGGGTGTATATTTATTACTTTAAAATGGATTAACAAATACTTTTTTAAATTTACACAATTACTTTATAATATAGTAAACATTGATAGATATAAACCACATAAATAAAGGCTTTTTGGGGTACTTGATGATTTTTAAGAATGTAAAGGGGTCCTGAGGCCAAAAAGTTTTGAGAATTACTGGTCTGTAGTGTTTTTAATAGATTAGTGTAAGTCCTACCTCCATATACTTGACAGTATCTTCTGCCTTACATACTTAAGGATGCACAATATATGAAAAATATTGTTAGGTATCAGTGTATTAATAAGACCTTTTTTGTTTCCTCAAAGTAGAGACTAGGCCACAAACCTATTTGCATTAATACTTGGTTTTAGTAGTATGACTTACCCTAGTGTAATTCTCTAAATTATAAAAGTATAGTGTGATTTTTTTTTTTTAAAGGTTCCTGGCCTCGAAACAGCCCTTAACGCCTCAAAAACAAAATGAGTAATGAGTGAGCTAGGTATGACAGCAATATCTTAGTTATTTTAATCTTTAAAAAAAAATTCTTCCGGAGAAATCTAAGAATCTCTTAATGCTCTCGACAGTAGATTCAGGTCTGTAGATTAAGCATACACACACACACACACACACACACACACACACACACACACATTTTAGTTGTTTGGTTGTGGTAATTCTGTGCAGTGCAGTCAGGGATAGCAGCTGGATTCAGGATTGAACATTAGAACACATATTGTTAGATATTGACTGTGTTCTTAAGGAGTCTTTATTTTAGTGGGCACTGTTGTTGAAAGTGTGTGTGTGTGTGTATAACACTTTTAAAGCCATTACTGGTTTAAAAGGGAGAGGGGCTGAGAGGAGAGGGAGTACTTGTTCTCTGTGAAAAGTGGAATAAATGGTTAAGCTATTTACTCTGAAGTTTTTTTAATTTTTAAAATGAGGGAAAATAGCTAATTTTTAAGATCCTTTTCAGGCATAAATTTTTCATTTTAACTTGTAGCCGCATATGCTTTTTATAGTCAAATACAATTGGAGCAAGGAAAGTTTTTACCAACCAAAATTGCACTTTCTGTTACCGAGTAACCATGTTAACTTTCTGAAAGACGTTTATATTTTATAGAAAACATTATTATAAAATTAAGGAATATATTTTTTAAACATTATTTAATTGACTTTTTTAAGAAGATTTTATTTATTTATTTGAAAGAGAGAGGGAGAGCATGAACAGGGGAAGGAGCAGAGGGAGTGGGAGAAGCAGACTCCCTATAAGCAGGGAGCCCAGTGTGGGGCTCAGTCCCAGGACCCTGAGATCATGACCTGAGCCGAAGGCAGACACTTTACCAGCTGAGCCACTCAGGTGTCCCAAACATTATTTGACTTTTAGAACGGTAAAGTCAGAGTGTAAAACTAGTAAAGAGATTTAAAGATTTTTGTTACGGGACACCTGGGTGTCTCAGTGGGTTAAGCGTCTGCCTTTGGCTCGGGTCCTGGGATCAAGCCCCATGTTGGGCTCTTTGCTCAGTGAGGAGTCTCCTTCTCCCTCTCATTCTGTCTCTCTCAAATAAATAAATAAATCCTTAAAAAAATAAAAATGAAAATTTTTGTTATATCAGGGAAACTCTTTAGACAAAAGCTGACCTAGAAGCCCCATTATGTACAACAGGAAAAGTAGAGCTGCTGTAGTGGGATTAATAATCAAACTTGGCTTTCTGTGATTTTTTTTTCAGTTGTAACTGGTAGTCTATTATTATACTATTTGTGAGGCAAGGATATTGCCTGCTGGGATCTATAAGTAACATTTTTTTAAACTTAAATTGACTGCAGTTTTAAATGCCGGATGAATTTTTTATTAGATTAGTATCATGTTTATTATGCGTTAGGTTGTAATTATTTTTTTAAATGCTATAATAGTGGCTTTTAAGTGCTAAACATGAATAGTCTTTTGAGTATTTGCCTTTTATGATTTGGTGTTATTTACAACTGTTTCTTTTCTTCCTTTTTTTTTTTTTAATAGGAGTCTAGCATGGCTCAAGAATCTCCCAAAAATTCAGCAGCAGAAATTCCAGTGACTAGTAATGGTGAAGTTGATGACTCTCGTGAACATGGCTTTAATAGGGTAAGAATACTTTTCTTTCTCATAATACAGAGAATCATGATAAGCCCTTAAATGTTGAGATGAAAGTAACAGAGTTTAATATAGGAATATTTTTCTTAGATTGGCTGAAGTGTTAGGAATCCGATGTTACCATGTCGGGATGTCTGGGAGGGTCATGTTACTGAGTTGTCAAGATTAAGCTCCTAGCCAGTAAGCATTTAGGCTTTGATGTTATCATCAGTAGTTCTGTTGTATGACCAGAACAAGAGTATATCTGATGACTTTGGCATATAACTTTATAAAACTATTTAATTTTATTTGTGATAAGAAAAAATATTAACTGTAGATTCTCCTTTCAAAAATTGGCACTGGTTTCTTTTCTATGTGTCCTTCGTATGTAATTCCTAAGTAGGCGTCTCCTGACTTTGCTATTCACTTTCTAAAGTGGCATATTGACTCCGTGGAAAGTGAAACTTGGGGAGCTTTTAATTTTGATTTGACTCTCATTTGAAATTGAAATTTAACACGTTTTAATGGAAATACCATGGGTTTGGAGATAATCTGGGTGCAAATTTCCACTATGCCATTTCTAGCAGTGTAATCTTAAGCAAGTATTTACTTAATCTCTTCTAATTTTTGTTTCTAATCACTATAAATGAGAATCTTACTGTCATGGGGATATTGATATTAAATGAGATAAAGTAAGTAATGTGCCTAGGATAGTCCTAGAAATGATAGTGATGGTTATTATTTCTGGAGATATTTACATTAAATATCCCTTTTTATGACATGTGATACGTGCGTACAACTTTACTTTTTTTTTTTTTTTTCCAACGTTGGGCTTGAACTCGTGACCAAGACCTGAGCTGATATCAAGAGTGGGATGCTTAACCGATTGAGCCACCCAGGTGCCCCTGTACAACTTTAACTTTAAAAATATAGTGTTCATACTTTTGAAAAAGTAATAGTTGAAAGAGACTTGAATTATTTTATAGTTTAAATAGGACTCTCTAGTTCATACGCTTAAGAATAAAATCCTTTATTTTTTAAAATCCTTTATTTTAACATAAGGTGATATTTTAGATCAGGATTTCTTAGTCTCAGCACTATCAACATTTTGGGCTGCATACATTCCTTGTTGTAGAGGGCTTAGCAGCATCCCTGGCCTGTTCCTACGAGATAACCAGTAGCATCCTCCAGTTGTGACAAACAAAAATGTCTCCAGACATTGCCAAATGACCCCTAGGGTTGAGGAGAAACTAGTTTTAGATAGATTGTTTTAATTGATTTTAGTAAATTCCACTGAATTTCACTTATTTTTGCCTTAGCAATTTTTTGGAAGCATGAATGTGTCTTCAGACTTGAGGTTTATTTAATTTTTTTTTTTAAAGATTTTATTTATTTATTCAACAGAGATAGAGACAGCCAGCAAGAGAGGGAACACAAGCAGGGGGAGTGGGAGAGGAAGAAGCAGGCTCACTGCAGAAGAGCCTGATGTGGGGCTCGATCCCATAACACCAGGATCACGCCCTGAGCCAAAGGCAGACGCTTAACCGCTATGCCACCCAGGCGCCCCGAGAGTTCTAGTTGTTAAACGTCCTTACCAAATCTTAGTTTTCTCACACCTTTTAATTTTAGCCATTCTGATGGAGGCATGATGGTTTCTCACTGTGGTTTTCATATGCATTTCTCTAATGACTAATGACTTTGAGCGTATTTTCATATTCTCATTGACCATTTGAATATTATCTTTTACGAAGACCTTTTTCAAGTTTTTTGCCCAGTTTTCTGTTGGGTGCTTGCCTTTTTCTAATAATTTGTAGGAGTTTTTATATTCTAAGTCATTTGTTCCGATATATATATATGTTTCAGATATTTTCTTTCTGTCTGTAACTTACTTTTGCACTCTGTTAATGATATCTTTTGATGAACAAAAGTTGGTAATTTTTACTGAAGTACAAGTTATCAGTGTTTTCTTTTAGTGACTTTTGTGACCCTTTTGAGAAATCTTTACCTATCCCCATATCATGTTTTCTTCTAAACGGTTTTTGTTTTGCTTCTCACACTTACTCTGTGATTTATCTTGAATTAGTTTTTGTGTGATGTAGGGGTCAAGGTTCTTTTTTTTTTTTTCCTCATATGAATATCTAATTGCTATTCACCGCTTATTGAAAAGACTATCCTTTCTGCACTGGAAGCTTTTGCTGTTAGTCAGGTAACCATACATGTGTTCTATTTCTGGACTCTGTTTTATTTCTTGGTCTTTTATCCTTATATTATCCTTGTAATAATACCACACTGTTACTTAATTACTACAGTAATTAAGTCTGGAACAAATATTATGTTTAACTCTAATACCTAGTAGTTAATTCCTTTAGCTCTGTTCTTTTTCTGGGTTGCCTTATACTTAAACTTCTTCATGACTCTTTGCTTGAGAACCTTTATTTGCCTTTGGGGGGCCTGGGTGGCTCAGTCAGTAAGCATCCAATTCTTCGTTTCAGCTCAGGTTGTGATCTCTGGGTCCTGAGATCAGCCTTGCCATAGGGCTCTGCGCTGAGTGCAGAGTCTTCTTGAGATTGCTCTCCCTTTCCCTCTGTCCCTTCCCCTACTCGCCTGCACACATGCTCTCTCTCTCAAATAAATAAATAAATAAGTCTTTTTAAAGTCGGGTGGTGTCGGGGAGGTGTAGTCGGTTAAGTGTCCAACTCTCTATTTCAACTTAGGTCATGATCTCAGGTTCATGAAATAGAGCCCTGCCTCAGGCTTTAGGCTGAACAAGGAGTTTACTTGTCCCTCTCCCTCACCCATTTGTGTTCTCTCATGTGTTCTCTCTCTCTCAAAATCTTAAAAACAACAACAACAAAAAAGCATTTAACTTAAAAAAAAGAACCTTTATTTGCCTTTGAGTGGTACTGAAAAAAGTTTTTATCTTTTCAAATTTTAACTTTAGAATCGAGTCTTATTAAAGTGAAGTGAATTAAACCATAACATATCTGTATAAGCTCCTTGCTTATATGGTCAAAGCCAGCTAACTTGCTGCTTTGTAAGTTTATTCATTGGTTAACATCAAATTTTTTTTTTGAACATTCCCCTGAAGTGTAATTTCACTTTGGGGCGGTAAGAGAGAGAAAAAAGATGTCCTCCTGAAGGTCTCCTTTTATTGGATGAGAACTTTACCTGTGGGCAAGGTTCCTTAAGAAGCAGTAATCTACTTCAAGTAGTACACCCCACTTCACCTCCCTGAAGAAATTCAACATTATAAAACTTGTTTCTGTTTGTACCTGCTCTTATTAGAAATATATTCATCACAAGAGTCTCTTAGATATTTAAAATCCTTTAATTAGGGGCACCTGGGTGTCTCAGTCGTTAAGCGTCTGCCTTCAGCTCAGGTCATGATCCCAGCGTTCTGGGATCGAGCCCCGCATTGGGCTCCCTTCTCCCCTGGGAGCCTGCTTCTCCCTCTCCCACTCCCCCTGCTTGTGTTCCCTCTCGCTGCCTCTCTCTCTGTCAAATAAATAAATAAATAAAATCTTTAAAAAATAATAAAAATTAAAAAAATAAAATCCTTTAATTAAATTAAATTGACTGTGTGATCCCTTTCACCATGAGTGAAAACAATATTTCAAAAGCATCTTTCAACCATTTTGAATAAATTATTCTCAAGATCTTGTAGGCATATTATTTACCTCAATTTTGTCATACTTTCTGTCCTTTATTTTTCTGAGCAATAAAAGGAAAATTGCATTTAACCTCAGGTCCATGTTCATATTTTAATATTGATAAAAGTTCATGTGGAAAAATAAGTGTGAATGTGTATTACTTAGCATTAAACTGTATTTTATAGACTAGTAAAGATGTCTCATGTAAAACTGGATCATAACCAGAGTTTTCTGAGGTATTGTTCTTAAATAAATCTTTCTTTTATACCTTTTTTTGTTTAAGATCATATATTGGCTTTTATTTAAAGCATACTGTATAATGCACTTTAAAAAATATGAAGTCTTGTATAAAATTAAGTTGGTAGTTTATTAAGTTGTCATATCTTGACTGGCCAGTTGGTGTCACTGTGGCACAGGCAGTGAAATCGTAAATGTTTCTGTCCTGGTTTTTGTGTCTCATTGCAGATGTTTCATTCTATTTGGCTTCCCCTCTTAGTCTGTCCTACAAGAGGCCCTGGTTGGATGCTAACTCAACATTCACATTCTAATTGAGATTGTAATGAAAGAGCTTGTCCTAGAAATCCCCTGGCAGCAGCTTAACATATGTTAATATTTTGAGGCTTGTTACTGTTTTTCTTAAGGTAAAGGGCAACAACTATATAGATAGAGGATAGAATAATAGTCTTAGTATTATCATAGTTTTTTACAGCAGAAGTATTTTTTTCTAAATAAAAATTCTTGTTTTTTAAAGATCAGTAAAGTTTAATCTTAGAAGAATACAAATTATTCTTTGACTTATAAACCATATATTATTTTTAATTTATTCTGTTAAAGCTCTAGTCAGAATATTAGATTAAAAACATGCAATTCGTGACATGTATTAAAGAGAAGAAGCAAATATCAGCTCCACAAAGTTGACACTTCTTGTTAATTAAGTTCTACTTGGCAGATTTAGTGAAATTATCTTAGTAGATATAGTTAAAAAGAAATTTTTTCTGTGGTAGGCCCAAAACTAAAATCTGTAATTTAGTTTTTTCACCTCCCACTACTTTATTTTACAGTTGAGGAAAAGGACCCTTGAGTTCGTCATGAAATTACCCTTATAACTGGCTGTACCAAAGGCTTATGTGACTTGATTATAAGTAAAGTGAAGGCAAAAATGTTTCCATTCATTCATTACCTTATCTGCAGTGCTGCCACATAAGAGATAATTAAGTCTTTAATTAAATGTTTGGTGAATTAATGAGTGAATAAAAACACATGTTAAAGTTAGGACTAGAAACACATTTCTAGACTTCTGTGGAACAATAGGAAGATGTACTGTACTCTTAGATTTGATATATCCATCTTGTGTCTTCAGTTTCCCAGGATGCATCATCATCGTTGTTGTTGTTGTTGTTATTTTGTATACATGGTCTTTGTTGTTACTGTTCTAAGGCTTTTATTGAACTAAGTAGTTTCTCCATTCCCCTGTACTTAACAGTCTGGATAATAAACTCTAGCAGTCTGGAGAAGATTTGGGAAGGAACATAAGAATGGAAATGGTCAGAACACTTGTTTTGGACCTATTTCCTCCCCTCACCTCAGTGTCGTAACTGCCCATTTACTTATCTGTTTTCCCCAAGAGATTGAAATCAGCTTTAGGGCAGAGACAGTGTGTACACAGCAGTTTATTATTTCATAGTAGTTGCTCAATAAAGGAATGAATTCCAGTATAAGGACTTAAAAAATTTGGGGCGCCTGGGTGGCTTAGTTGTTAAGCATCTGCCTTCGGCTTGGGTCATGATCCCAGCGTTCTGGGATAGAGCCCCACATTGGGCTCCCTGCTCAGTGAGAAGCCTGCTTCTCCCTCTCCCACTCCCCCTGCTTGTGTTCCCTCTCTTGCAGCCTCTCTCTGTCAAATAAACTGAGGGTTTCAGAGGGGAGGGGGGTGGGGGGTTGGCATAGGCCGGTGATGGCTATTAAGGAGGGCATGTATTGCACGGAGCACTGGGTATTATACGCAAACAATGAATCATGGAACACTACATCAAAAACTAATTATGTACTGTATGGTGACTAATATAATAAAAAATTTAAAAAGAAAAAAGAAGAAGGAAAAAGATATTTATGAATATAATAATAAAAAAAAAGGACTTGAAAAATTTAACGTGTTTTCTACTTCCAACCATCCTATCCTAGAGTTCGAATAGCATGTGATGACAGTTTGTCTCCGTACTATATATTATTCAATATCACATTTCTGCATTACTCACATCTGAAAAATTTAGTATCTCCATCAGTGGCAATATTGATTTGATGGGGACTTTTTCCAAAGGCCAGTTTTTACCAAATATATATCGTGGACCCTTTCAGAGGTATGGCAAATGTTTTTCAAGGATTGTTTAACCCATGCATATCTAGATTCATTTTAATATTTACTTTTCAAATAAAGAATATATTCTTAGTACTGTTATCACAAATTAAGTTTTTAAATATACACGTTTATTATATATACATCCTTTAAATTAACTCTGGATTGGAATTTCTATTGAAAAGTGTGAATAAATATCATTTTTAATGAGGGGCTGAAGCCTTATCTATCTTAATTATGAGATATTGTGCCTGTAAAATAGATGGTAGATTCTGCCTTTATTTATAAGCAAACTCTATCATGAATAAGTTTTTTGATTTCTGGTAGCAATTGTTTTGAATGTAGATATATACAAATGTTCCCACAGTGATAAGTCTTTGAATGAATTCAGCATTCCCTTGATGGAGATTGGTACATGATTTCATTCTTACCAAATTTTAGTACTATTTAGAATCTAAACTAAGGGGACATGGGGTGGGGGTGAGGCCAAGAGGTTAGGCAGAAAACTTTCAAAAGATAGTGATTCTGTAAGTTCCTGTTAAATGTTTGTTGACTGAATGAGAGGGGAGGAGGGAGAGAGGAGATTGAGATCGTGTGTGTGTGTGTGTGTGTGTGTGTGTGTGTGTTGATAAAATGGAGAAAATAGATGAGTCGGGAGATTTGCTAACTTGATCAAGTGGAATAACAGATACAGGAGGTTGTGACCAAAAAGTGAGTTATTAGACTTTAAAATTCCAGAAGTTTTGCTTCCTGAGGTATGACAAGATCCCATGGCCATGGGAAGTCGGGTGGCTTAAGTAGAATGGGGCATAAAAGATGAAAGGAATTAGAGATGAAGAGGTTAATGAAATCTGAGACAAAAGTATAGGTTGGATTGTACTTCATTAGTCTAGTATATCTTTTATCTGCCCTCACAACTTTTTTGGCCCATTGTCCAACTACAAATTACCAAACCTGTATCAAACTACAACTTTGGGCTTCCTACAAGTATACTAAGGAGAAAAAAAAATCGTACACCTTTACAGATTGTTAATTACTACCACCCATCATTCTGTATCAACATAGGGTAGGCAAGCTCATGCAATAGATTTTATTTCATTTTAAGTATTTCTCAGTTTGTATTAAAAAAAAAAAAAAGCAACAGACTACATACCGTGCCATTATAGGCTATGTTTTTGATGAGCTATGAAAACTCAGCTTGTACCTTATGTATCAGTTTGGAAAGAATTACAAACTGAACATAGAATCATTTCATTCTCTGAAAGTATGTCCAAGGGCATGCAGAAGGTTGGGGAACACCCAGAATAATGGTAAGAGTTGGGGATAGAGCAGAATGGATGTGCCAAAGCCCTCAATAAATATATGGTATTGACTGGAAAGAAGATAGATGGCCATGTTAAGGTGGGGAAGAAGGCAGTGAGGTAATGTGGCCCACAAGGAAATGTGGGATGGGAGTCAGTATTGTACAAGTATGCAAAAACAGTTCTCTACAACAGAGTTCCTTAAAATGTAGACGAAGGATTAGCTGCATCAGCACCACCTGGCTTATTTGTTTGACATTCTGGCTCCTCGGCTTCACACTCCAACAACGTAATGAGAGCACAGTGGACGGCTGAAAAGAGTCTGAACTTCAGTAGGTTCTCAGGTGGCTCTTACCCAAACTAAAGTTTGAGAACTGGTAGTCTAGCAGTAGCAGTGGAGAGCTGAGAAAATGCTGGCCCTGCCATCTATTCGCTTGATAAGTAGAATGTTGGAGAATAATCATCTTTGTCATGTAATTGTGGAGAGGTAGAGAGGCCACTGCGAGGAGGTTAGAATGTTGCGATAGTTCACAGGATTGGGGATGTGGAGATCTGTTTGAATACTAGCTTTCCTTCTGGCAGGTATTCCTTATGGGCAGCTAACTGTTAAAACAGCAAAGAGGATCATGGCGGGGGAGGAACAGACTCCCTGTTGAAACGCAGAGCCCAACATAGGGCTTCGATCCCAGCGCAGAGCCCAACATAGGGCTTCGAATTTGATGCTTAACCCACTGAGCCACCCAGGTGCCCAACAAAGGGGATTTAAAGTTACCAAAATTCATAGAATATTTAACAAACTCTTTAGTTTGTTTCTTTAAAAATTATGTAAATGTTTTGGAAGGTTTTATCCATTTTGAGGAATGTTTAAATTGAGAAAATTCCTAGTAAATGAAATATTAGTATTATATCTGCTAGATGCTAGGAATGAAAACTAAAGGGGACAAGATAGATAAGCAACCTGGTCTTAGCTTTTACAGTATGCAAGAAGAGAGAATATAGAAATTAATTAATTTACAAATTAATTTTAATATCAACTGAAAAGTAATATACTAGGCCAAATATAGCATGGTCTGAGAACTGGTAGGAAGAGTATGGAAAGATTACCTGAGGAATTGCTAAGCAAGCTGAATCTCAAGGATGAGCTGGCCAAATGAAGAGGGGTGAGGGATGTTCCCCATCAGAGGCAACTACAAGGAGGTGAAAAAGGTGCAGGACTATAGAATTGAAAATTTGCTCTTGTTAGAGTGGAGAATGTGGGGGCAGATATGTGAGAAATGAAGCTAGACGGATAAGTAGGGACCAGAGCCTGCAAAACTTTAAAATCATGTTGAGGAGTTTACAGTATTACCTAAAAGGCAAGGGGCGGGGGGACATGACTAAATGATGTAAAAATGGAAGCGTCGCAATCAGATTCACATTTTAGAAAGTTCTCTCTGTGGGGCGCTTGGGTGGCTCAATTGGTTAAGCATCTGCCTTCAGCTCAGGTCATGATCCTGAGGTCCTGGGATCGAGCCCTATATTGAGCCCCACATCTGGCTCCCTGCTCAGCAGGGAATCTGCTTCTCCCTTTCCCTCTGCTGCTTCAGCTCCTTGTGCTGTCTCTCTCTCTCTGTGTGTCAAATAAATAAATAAAATCTTTAAAAAAAAATAAGAAAGTTTTCTCTGCCTACAGTTTGAAGAATGAATTTCAGGGGTGACAAGATTTAGAGACACAGGAGATGGATCAGTTAGATTTCCAAGGGAAGTGGGGAAGTGAGACTTAATACTTTTCTCTTGTAGGGGAGAACCTAGAACCAGTAAAGAACACAGACCATTTTAAAAGATGTAGATAAGAGGAAAACAGGGAGAACGTGTATAAGGGAACTAAGGGACAAGAGAGTTCGTGTGATTTATAGCGTACTTGGAGAATCCTTACAGATGGTTACAGGACACACTTTGAGAATCACTCCTTTATTTAAAATTTCTCCTCTCACCCTATAAAAAGGGGAGCATTAATTAATAAATCTCTCGTTCTGCTTATCTATTGTAGTGTTATGCATCTTGTTAAGGACGTGTATTTTAAAGCAAATTGGCTAAACATTTTGTGTTTACTTGCTGGTTTGCACTAACTAGTTCAAAAGTAGATTACCATGTGAAATTATAAATTCTAAAGTTATGTTTTTAGCCTCATTCCTGTTCTTACCTCCATGAAAATGTGCAAAATGAAGGCATTTTGGTTGAAAATTAGCACCCCTTCACAGCTTTATGGAAGCTGTTACTACAAATATTATTTTGTATCTTCTCAAAAGGACTTAAAATGCATATGAAACTTTCTTACTAAAAGCATTATATTTATTGTTTTAGCTTAATTGTTTGAAAATTTGTTTTTAAAATATTAAATGCTGAGTATTAACCTAATGTTTTAAGAAAAGTTAACTTTAGGTTTATTCCATTTTATTGTATAATTGTTAAGCATGACTTTGCTAAGTCCTAAACTTTCAATTGAATGTCAACGACATAAAAATGCAAATTAGGGATTTTATGTTGTTGGTTATAGAGGGCTCATTGTCGCTGAAATACATTCTGGAAACCATAGGGGTAAATGCAGTAGCAGATACTTAAAAAGTTACTAAGCTGGGCACAGCCTTATAACTGAGACACTTTAAAAAAGAAATTAAGGATTGTGTAAAGGCACATTTTAGGTTTTTGTGAGTTATGAAGCTAAATTATATTACTTAGAGAATATTTTACAAAAAAACAAAAACAGTCTACAAGCTCATAAAATACAGAGCGTTACCTCACATGTCCTGCTTTCCTCTCACATAACCCCGTATCACTTTGTGTTACACTCAGCTCCTAGACAACTATCAAAATGATAATTCTGGTCAGAATCTGAATGGACCCATTTGTACCACTTTTGGTTAGGTTCCTTCTGTTAGTGACAGTTGAGGCATAGAAAGGCCTTAGTGCTTGTCAGATTTCACAGCTGTTTTACATAAAGGTTTTTTTTTCTGGAAGAACTTTTGTTTGTTGAGTAAAAGACCCCTAGGAGATCATTGGGAGGGGTCTGAGTGAGATGTAATATCCTGAGAAAACTGGTTTCTTCCAGAGGCCATGCATGAGAAGATGGAAGGCATCCCTGTAACTTCTTTAAAACTTAGATAATCAGAGATATCCATCATATGTACTGTGTAACCCCTTACCAGCTACTACTACTATATCTCTTTTCTGGGAATTTACACAATATTTTGTGATAGGACAGATGATTCAAATGAGTAATATTCTTTTCAGAGAAGTTCCAAGAACACAGCAAACACAACTGCTCTGGACCTGTATGCTATTTTTGTTTTGTTTGCATGTGCTTTTTTTTTTTTTTTAAGATTTTATTTATTTATTTGACAGAGCACAAGTAGGCAGAACAGTAGGCAGAGGGAAAGGGGGACGTAGGCTCCCAGTTGAGCAAGGAGCCCGATGTGGGACTTAATCCCAGGACCCTGGGATCATGACCTGAGCCAATGGCAGATGCTTAACCAACTGAGCCACCAGGCTCCCCGCTTGTGCTTTTTTATTCCTTAGATTTTGAGGGATGTCTTTGATACTTATTTTTTTAGGGAGAGCTAAAAAGTTATCAAGACTTTGAGCAAAGCAACATTCAAGAAAACCATTCCAAAAATAGGTTGACCTTAATGACCAAACTTGCAAAGTTTAAAAAATGTCTTGGTAGCTTTACAGTATTTATTTTTTAAGTGATATATTTGTCTTTCAGAGAGAAAAGATCATCTGGTTTTAATGTAAATATGAATAAAAGGATCATTAATATTTAAAACTAGAAAGCACTGACTTAGTATATTAAAAAGTAAATTAGAAAGGTAAAGACCATTTATTCTGTGAAATGAACAGACTCAGAGATATGGTTTAAAAATAGGAATTAAGGGGCGCCTGGGTGGCGCAGTCGTTAAGCGTCTGCCTTTGGCTCAGGGTGTGATCCCCGAGTCCTGGGATCGAGCCCCACATCGGGCTCCTCCGCTGGGAGACTGCTTCTTCCTCTCCTGCTCCCCCTGCCTGTGTTCCCTCTCTCACTGGCTGTCTCTCTTTGTCAAATAAATAAATAAAATCTTTTAAAAAATAAATAAATAAATAAATAATAAAAAAATAAAAATAGGAATTAAATAAAGCTGAGTGTAATGATTTTTCTTTTTAATTCTAAATTCAGATGAAAAAGATTTTTTCCTGTGACAAGAGGTTTTAAGTGACATTAGGAAATAAGTGATAAGGAATGAAAAAATTAATTTCTTTTGTACTATTAGGAAATTACAAGTTGAGAATGTATTTGTATTAGTGTTTAAACTTCAGCCGATTCTGAAATAATGATTTTTAAAAGGCATTTCTTTAAATCTTTTAGAAAACATAGGAACTAAAATAAATTCTAAGTCTCTAATAAATTGCTTGTAGCTATTTACATTTACTGTACATCACGGTTAATATTGTTTCTTAAAGCCTAGTCCTAACTGTATTGCTAGTTAGTTAGTAACTAAATGACACATTTTTGTGTCCCAGTTTTTTCATTTGTAGAACAGTAGTGATAGTACCACTAAGAATTATTGTCAATGATGCCAGTCTCCCAACAACACATCTCAGATTTAAGTCTCCATGGTATATTAACTGTAATTGAATAAAGGACAAACTTCACTGCTAGCGTTGGAGTCCATAAATCACTATGTGAATAACTGAGGTGAATCATGATTATCGACTAACCATGTCACTTCTTTCACAGTCTCTTGGTGATTGTTCACTGCATACCTATTACTCAGTTTATACAGACAGCAGACCTTATGTGGTAGACCTTCTTGTCTCCTGGTCATAAACTCATGTGACTTTTTCCAAAAGTGGATAATCAAAAGGGAATGGGTGAATAAAGATGGAAGTACAGCAAATAAATGAAAAATGATAACACTGGAAAGAGTGGAATTCAAATCAAACCTAAATGGAGTTTTAGAAGAAATAGCTGGCTATAGGGATGTTGATTGACACTGCCACTGTTGGAGAGACTCTAGATTTGATCCGAAAGAACTTAGTGAATCCTCACTGATTAACATAAATAAGGAAAGAGCTTTGACATTGTGACAAGAATTTTTAAAGGTTGTGGAAAAACTTTGTATGGTTTCACCTTGCTTGATCATTTTTACAGTCCTAAATTGTAATGCAAAGTGAGGACTGCCTATACGTTAAAGTACTTATTAGAACAATTCCTAGCACATAGTAAGTGTTCAAGAAGTGTTTTTCACTGTAATTATTAGCAATAGCATTAATTAGTTATAATGATGATTATAGTAAGGGAGAGGGATGCCTAACATTAACTGAGTGCCTAAAAATATGTATGGGGTGCTTTGCCTATATTAATTGTCTCACCTGATTTTCATAGATTTCATAGAACTCTGAGGTAATGTTTAGCCTCTTTTTACAGCTGACCAAACAGGGACTAAGAAAGTTTTTAAGTACTTGTCCAGGATCACATAGCCACTAACCAGGAAAGCTGGTATTCCAGTGAGGTCTGTCTGAATTATCTTTCCAGGTCTTTCATGTTTCTAGTAACAGTTGGTTCTTGATGAGACTGTGATAAACTTTAAAAAGTGATTTAAGAGTCTTTGCTATTGATAAACATCTTTAAAATATGCCAGAAAAGATTCAAAAGGTAATTCCATGGGGAATTCTAACTAGGATGAAGAAAGCAAGAATAAATCTTTGCAGCTTACTTGTATATATTATTGTATTATTGTGCTGTTATTTTATGTTTATTTTTTTTTGTTTGTCCCCATAATGATTAGCAATAAGACTTTTTAAATTAAAAAAAATTGTTATAGCTTTACTTGGATAACAGAATAGGTACCTTTTTTAAGGCCAATTCAAAGGGATGTCCCTGGTAAAACTAATGTTAATTGGTTTTCTATTTTGGGGTAGACCTGTCACCTCCATTGGTTTATATAGCAGTTTCTTTTGGTTTTGCTAATGAAAAACTCTGGATGCCAAGTATGCATAGGTTTTACCACTGTTTTTTAATGTTTTTATTAAATATTAGATATAAAAGAGTGTTGACACAAAATATGTAAGATATAAAGAATAAAAATACAAATAAAAAGTATCAAGATTGGAAAGGAAGAGATAAAACTATTTCTATTTGCGAACAATGTGGTCTTGTATATAGAAACTCCTAAGGAATACACGCACATACACTTAAACACAAATTATTAGAACTGATAAGTTCAGCAAAGTTGTAAGATACAAGAAGCATTATTTCAAAACCCACTTTATTTTTAAGGAATAAATAATGCAAAAACAAAATTAAAGAAATTTCAGTACTCAGGAATATGTGCAAGACTTTTACACTGAAAGCTGTAGAACATTGTTTGAAAAAGTCAAAGATCTAAGTAAGTGGAGAGATATCTCGTGTTTATGGATCAGAAGACTTAACTCATTAAAGTGGCAGTGCTCCCCAAATTGATCATATTCAACCTAATCTCTATCAAATCCTGTTTTTTTATAGAAATCAACAAACTGGTCATTTATAAAATCAAGAGATCCAGAATAGCCAAAAAAGTCTTGAAAAAGATGAACAGTTTTAGGGCTCACTTATTTGAAAACTTACTACAAAGCTGCAGTAATCAAACAGTATGGTACTCACATAAGGAAGACATAGGCCAGTGGAGCAGAATTGAGAGTACAGAAATAGACCCTTGTATCTGTGGTCAGTTGAGTTTCACCAAGGGTGGCAGGAGTTTTCAGTGAGGAAAGGATAGTCTTTAAGATGGTGCTGGGACAACTGGATATCCGTATGCAAATAACGAAGTTGGATGCAGACCTCACACCATACTCAAAAATTAACGGGCGCCTGGCTGGCTCAGTCAGTGGAGCATGCAACTCTTGATCTCGGGGTTGTGAGTTTGAACCCCACCTTGGGTATAGAGATAGCTTAAAAATAAAATCTTTAAAAAAATTAACTCAAAATGAATCAGAGATTTAAATATAAGAGCTACAACTATAAAATTTTTAGAATAAAAAACAGGTATGAATTTTCATGACTTTGGATTAAGCACTTCAATTTCTTAGATACAACACCAAAAGCATAAGCAACAAAAGAAAAAATAGATAAATTGGACTTAATCAAAATTTAAAACCTTTATGCTTCAAAGAACACCATGAAGAAAGTTAAAAGCAGTTCACAGAATGGGAAAAAGTATTTGCAGGTCGTACATCTGATAAGGGAATTGTCTTAAAGCTCACATGGCTCACTCCCTCTCACTGCTTCTGGGAATCTGCCCAGCCAGAGTAGCACTCCTGGCCTGTCACTCTGTATCTCTCTTACCCTGCCTTAAAAGAAAAAACAAAAAAACAAAAAAAAAAACCCTTATTTACTACTTGTTACTTACAGCACTTATTACTGACACAGATTTATTTGTTTACTCTCAGGCTCCTTTACCTTCCTCCCCCGTGTGAGTCTAATTTGGGCAGAGACTGTTTCCTACACTGCTCTATCTGTAGCTAGAGCAGTGGCTGTCGTTGGTGTTCATTAAATGTTGGGACAATGAATAAATAAATCCTTTATGTTCCAGAGCTCAAGCAGTACTTTCTCTTTTCCTGTTTGGTTCTCATAGATTTAGTCCCTATTCTGAATTCCTCCTATATCTATACCTCCTATACCCATACCTATACCTCCTATACCTCGTCTTTACTTTGGCAACAAGTTCAACTTTTACATTAATATCTGTATATCTTGTCTCTCCGGTGAGGCAAGGACTGTACCTTACCTTTTTCTTTGCCTAGAAAGTCTAGCATACAGCAGAAGCCAGCAGATACTCATTAAAGTTAAAAATAAACCTATTGCTATAGCAGCTTCTTAATCTATAAGGTGTTGAATCACAAGTCCTTTCAACAGATTCATTTATTCATTCGACAAATTTTAGTGAACATCTGTATCTCAGGCACTATTTCAGGTGCTAAACATATAGCAGTAAACAAAATAGGCAACATCCCTGCTTTCATGAAGCTTACAGTATACGGAGAGAAGAGAAAAATAAACACAAATACTGAGTGATACCTGCTGTGAGAATACAACAGTAAGCAGAATAAGGAGTTCCATTGGGAGGTTGTGAGAGTTGCTATTTTATTTTATTTTTAAAGATTTATTAATTTATTTTAGATAGAGAGTGGGGGGAGGAGGGACAGAGGGAGAGAATTTTAAGCAGACTCTCTGCTGAGTGTGAAACCCAAAGCAGGGCTCAATCCCATGACCCTGATATCACGACCTGAGCCAAAACCAAGAGTTGGACGCTTAACCGACTGAGCCACCCAGGTTCCCCTAGAGTTGCTATTTTATACATTTTTGGGGGAAAGCCTCTCGGACTAAAGGAGCAAGCCATGTAAATATCTGGTAAGAAAGCATTCTGGGGGAAAAAAACCAGGAAGCACAGGGCTCTGAAAGATAGGTTTATTGTTTTTGAAGTAACTGTGTTGCTGTAGGGCTGAGGCTGGTAGAAGATGAAGTCAAATCATGTAATGCCTTGAGAACATTTAACAGTCTGGGTTTTCTTCGAGTGAGATGGGAGACTATTGGAGAGTTTTTGCATGTGGGATAATTTTGGGATGTGTGGATTTAGAGGTGTGTGTCTTGGATAGAAGCAGGGAGACCAATTAAAAGGCTCTTGGAGTAATCCAGTTGAAATATGGTGCTAGTTTAGACCAGAATGGTAGCAGTGGAAGTGGTCAGAATTGGTTTGATCCTGGATATATTTTGAGAGTAGATCTGATAGAATCTGCTAATGGTGTGGATGTGGACATAAAGAGAATCAAAGATAATTCCTAAGATTTCGGCAAAGATTTTGGTAGTAGAGATGCTGTTAACTAAAAGGAGTGAAAATATAGGTAGTATTATTTTGTTTTGTCTGTGGGGAGTTGGGGATTTACTGTGGAATCGTTCAGTTTTGGACACATTGTTTGAGATGCGTATTTAATTTCCGAGTCAAAATAAGTATGTGATCAGATATATTGGAGTTAAAGAGGGAGGCCCAGGTAAGACACCTAAATTTGGAAATAGATGGTTTTTAAAGCCGGAAGAATCAATTAGATCACCCAAGAAGTGGCTATAGGAGAAAAAGTCCTCTAACTGAACCCTGGGGCACAGAATTTGGAGGCTGGGGAGATGAGGAGGAATCAGCAAAGGAGACGGTAGAACGTTAACAGATGATGTAAGAGGAAAGTCAAGAGTATCTGAAACTAGCTGGGGTTGAAAGTATAACAAGGAGAGAACATAAAATTATCCATGTCAAATACTGTTTGATAAATGATAAATTTGATTACTCAAATGCTGTTTGATAAGAATTGACTTCATTAGTTACTAATTCAGGGTCCACCATATCAATCAAACAATTGCCTAGGCAAAATTAATGAGCTTCTCAAGAAAAACCCTTCTCAACACTTGCCAGTTATATATCTGTTAAATTTAGACTTTGCTGGGGAGCCTCAGTGGTTCAGTCAGTTAAGTGTCCGACTCTTGTTTTCAGCTCAGGTGGTGATCTCATGAAATCAAGCCCTGTTGTCAGGCTCCATGCAGAGTCTGCTTAAGATTCTCTCTCTCCCTCTGCCCCTCCCCTCTTTTTTTCTCTCTCAAATAAATAAATAAATAAATAAATAAATAAAATCTTTTTAAAAATTTAGACTTTGCCAATTAGAAAATTTAAAATGTTAGTCCTGAGTTTTCAGATTATAACTGTACATTATGTGTGATGTGGTACCATAATAAGAAAGGATTTCAAAGACATATTTTTGTTTTAGTGCATCATTCATCATTATTGTTGGAAACCAGTGGAATCCATTCATAGGCTCTGAGTATGAAAATTGGGTAATTCCTCATATCCAAGCCGGAGGAAAGAAAGGACTTTTGGAAATCTGTGTTTCTTAGCTTTCTTTTTTTTTTTTTTAAACTATAAGACGGAATATGGAATATTATATTTATTACAGCTAAGTTCTAATTAGAAGCTAATTTGCAGTTGAGGCTGACTAATATCAGTGTTTAACATAAATTTAAATAGCAGAAAATTTCCTTTACCTCTCCCTGATTGAAATCCAGGAAGCCTTGCTTACCTAGCTAACCTTGAAATCAAAGGAAAATTAATATTGCAAGTAAATGATTTGTTTATCCTGACCATTAGCCAGGCTCATCATGATTGTATCAGACATCAGTTTTTACATAATGAACAGACTTTTTGGTCATCTTAATTCTGTTATTTAAAATGATTTTTCTGATGTATCAGTAGCTTAGGAATTTGAAAATTGAAGTTTATCATCTGCTTGATGCTTAGTTCTAGAATAATAGAAGTATTTTGTATTTGACATACACCATACCTCTTAATAGCAAATCTTGCTGAGTTTGCTGCTGTTTGTACATTATAGAATGCCATAACAGCATTCTCTACATAGTAGAGAAAAAGATAGTTTTAAGTTGTGGGTAAAAGGACACCATTATGCTGAACTGCCATGTGGTGTGAGATATTTTATGAAGATTTTCTCTTTTATTCAAATGTTGCCAAGGATTTGAAGCGTTCATTACCAGCTGGACTTGGCCTCTCAGAAACCCAAATTACATCTCATGGCTTTGACAGTACCAAAGAGGGGGTTATTGAAGCAGGAGCATTTCAAGGTAAGAGCCCACATATTTTTAAAGATGGCTGGGGTGGAGGATGGGAGAAATCCATCAAAAGCTACCTTTATCAATAAAGCATAATAAAGTCTTTTGATTCTGTGATAAAACACTGATTTTATAAGCATAGTTTTTTCTCTTCAATTTAAATAATTTAGGAATTGTTTTAGTAGTCTTCTTTATATAAATAGATCAATATGCATAATTTCACTGATTATTAAAGAATTGGTTTTAAAATACTAAAGTAAAAACTGAAAAATTATATCAAAAATGCAGATTTAAATTATTTTAGCTTTTAACTACAAAATTTACAACTATAAATCAGTATTTTATATAAATACGTATTTCCTATTTCAAAGCAATTAGAAAAATAACTTTTATTTTTCCTATTATACATTCTGTCTAAGAGGTCTCCCAAGGCCACCCTTAGATTCAGTAATTTGCTGAGAGTACTCACAGGCTCAGTGTATAGTCATACTCATGACAATGATTATTACAGGGAAAGTATACCAAACACAATTAGCAAGGGCAAACGATGCCTGAGGCAGTCTGGCAAAACTAGGCATAACTTGCAAAGGTCTTCTCTCACAGGACATTAGACAGCAGTCATTAATTATGCTTAATTCCCCCAGCAAACTATGGCAACATGTATGAACTATTACGAACCAGGGAGGCTCGTTAGAGCCTCGGTGCCCAGAGTCTTCATTGGAGATTGCTTGTATAGGCACCCTCTGCCTAGCATGTATCAACATTCCAGACTCCCAGAAGGAAGATATAGTATAAACCACATTGTTTGTATAAACATTTTAGGCGTAGTGAACCAGTCTTACCATCCTAGGAATGGAGGGAATCTTCCCAAATTTAAGTTTCCAGATGTCAACCAAGAGCCAATTGTGTAAGCTGGTCTCTTTAAGGATAAACAGACCTGCTATGTTAACTCTTTTCTGCACACATTTCATATATAGGTCTATTTTTAATATAAGGAAAAAGTGTCCTTTTAATGCTCTTGCATATAATAACCTTTTTCAAGTGTTTTTTCATGTTCATGTGAGTGAAAGTAAAACCATGTAAACATTTGGATATAAAAAATGAATTGTTTTCTTTCTTTAGCTATAGTTAAAATAGTTATATTTGATGTTCAATGAAGTATATTAATTTTAACACTTCATTATAATTTAATAAAATGAAAAAAAAACCCTCTGTGACTTTGCTATCCTTAGCCCTCTTATAGATAATAGTATTCTGTATTTTTATTATACTAATAGCTAATACTTGATTCAAAAACAACTTATATTTTGAAATATATTCTTTCCTAAATGGATCTTGCAAATAAGCATTTAAAATAATCCAGAATAACAACCTCTGCTGTAGGCTATAAAATGAATGGGCTATCTAGTGACATCATTTTTTTCCCCTTTTCATCCTTAGGTTCGGAAAAATAAAACCATAGAAAGGTAGCATACGTGTCAGTATCTCAGTTACTATGTAGCATTCTAGCATATCTTATCTAGGGGATACTTTTGATTTTGAAAGGGTTGACTGAGTGCCTAAAATTATGAGTGCTTAAAGAAGGATAAAAGGCTTGCATAATGTGACACCATTTTTGGACATCACCAATTTCCAAGTTTAAATGTCAATAGAGAATTAAGAAATGCTTTTACTATTTAGATGTTTTAAGTATTCTCAATGAAATTATTTAACTGATATTTGGTTTAATCTTTTTCCCCTTAAGTAGAATAGTAGTATACAATGATTGAAATCAACTGACCATTATAAACTGTTGTGCATAAGCATGGAAATGCGTTAAGGTTCACTTGCTTATTGGTATATCCTAGTCCTTCAAAGTGGAATAAAAAATATGTTTCATGATAATGGCAGTAATTTATGTCTCTGAATTGGCTTTATATAATTCTTTAAACGTAAGCTACATTGTTGATCAGTGTATTAAAAAGAATCATTCTGCCATATGCAGATTAGTTAAGCATTTATTAGAAAGGTGTAGTTTTTTTTTTTTTCAGAAAGTTGTAGTTGTTTTAAGTATCTTTGTTTTAAAGGATTTACAGGTAAATTGGAATGAACATGAGAAAAAACAACATGATTAAAATTTATGAAATTGGTCTTGTGAAAGAAATGTTAAAGGAGTTGGGGCAGTTTTAGCTCTCCGGAAAAATGACTGAATAATAACTTAATAATGACTTTATTACTTGAACAGTTGCTTCAAGAAAAGTATTAACCATTTACTTTTCCATCTCTAGAGCGAATTTAGGAGAACTTATACTAAAGTTTAGCCTACCAACAGCAAATAATGAAATCTACCTAACAAATACATTGCAAAATTAATAATAGTGGAAATCATGAATAAATCAAAGCTCATTAGAGTGAAGTATACTTGATACTTTAGTTTTGTTTTAGTGGGGTGTTGATCATTACCTGCATATATGCATATTACTAGATTCCTGTTATTGAGGTGAAATGGAGCTAATTCCTCAAATTTAGTCAATAAGCAAGATTTTAGATTTTTAAGAATTATTTTTTATTGGATATTAGAATTGGAATGATTGTAGTAACTAATTTAGTCTAAATTAGTGGTTTAAAGGGTTGAAGATAAAGAGAGGTGATAATTACCTGTGAAAGGAGAAGGCTGAAGTACCCAGTTACCAGAGCAACATGTCTTTTGCTATTTTAGTTTGGAAGGTTCTGTATCATTTATTATATATATTTTACAACATCTCCCTCTGTGTCATGGGGTTGTTTCTTACGCAGGATTAATAAACAGTAATAGCTAGAACAACAGAGCTCTGTTCCTGGGATCATCAAGAAGTGGAATTACAGTAGTCGTTTTTTTTGTTTTTTTTTTTTTAACACTTGCTTCTATAACAGAAACCCTTGTGTCTTGGATAATAGAGATAGTCTTTGTTTAAAATGGTGATTGGATTGGATAACCTATTAAAATGCCTTCCAACTCAATAAGTAACTTACGGATTGGTGTTTTCTGTATTGAATTTAATAATGGAGTTTTAGGGTGTGAATTCAGAGCATCTGAGCCTCTGATAAGCTGTTTTAACCCCTCTGGGTTTTATTTCTCCTATGGTTTAATGTCAGACTTAGTCGATTTCTGTCATCCCTTCTTGTTTTAAATTTTATAGTTCAACAGATTTAAAGAGATAATTATCTCTCACTTTGAAAGATATTGCCAGTCTATTTAGGTCTATTGTATGTTTGGATTTTAATGTTAGATCTAGTTCAAATTAAGGTTTTCATAATATTAAAACTGGTAACTGTTTCTCCATCAGAACTGAGTATATCTGGGATATAACCAATTATTACTAACTCTAAGAAATTTGATCTTGATTTCTGTCCTTTTAGAATATTTTAATTATAAATTTGATTCATTGTATGATTTCTAGGGAACTGGGAGAGAATGTAGTTGAAATAAAAGTATCTTACAGACTTGAAAATATTCTTAGCTGAATGTGGAAGGATCTTAAGTTTTTCAGCTTTTTATTATCATTCCCTTAAAGATGTACAGACTTCAGAATTTAAAATAAAGAAAGCAATTGAAGTTATATGGTTTTCTTTGGTTTAGTGCTGGACATTAGAACAATGTTGGATAGTCAGTTTTCTCACTTTGTAGATAACTAAGGCTCAGAGATGTTAATTAATTTGCTAGGACATTCCTGATACTCTGGTTCAAATGCAGAGTTAAGAATTTAAAATTCAGTTGTGTTTCATTCAAAATTTGTTTTTTTCTATGATTCTCAAACTTAACAGTTGAGTTTGAGAATAATCTGAGTGGCTTTTAAAAAACCACAAATGCCTAATGTACAGCATAGTGACCATAATTAATAATACTGTATTGTATACTTGAAATTTGCTAATAGAATAGATCTCATGTAACCATGGGAAAGTAACCAAAAGAAGTGATGAGTTTGTGGTAATCATTTCACAATATATACATATATCAAAACATCACACTGTACACCTGAAATATATACAGATTTTTTTGTTTAATAAATAAAAACAATTGAATCAAAAAGGTAAAATGGGGGGGGCGGAACCAACCTACAGATACCTACTGATGACCAGCAGATCTCGTGGAGCTTCCTGGCTATGTTTTAAAAGCTCCATTCTTCCGCTTAATTAGAATAACACTCTATGTCAGCACTTCTCAAACTTCAGAATACATACAGATCACCTAAGGATCTTGTGAAAATGCAGTTCTAGTTCAGTAGGTCTAGGACAGGGCCTGAGTTTTTGCACTTTTAATGAGCTCTCAGGTGAAATTCCTGATACCGGTCCCTTGCATCCATACTATGAGTAGCAGTGATCTACACTATGTGCTATTGGGTTTATGTTGTGAAATTTTGAACTACAATTCCTGTGAACGCTGTGACTCGTTCACATTTTGTGAATTCTAATTATAATTTTGATACATTACTACATACCTTTGTTTATCTACTTAAAGAGCTTTCCTTTGAAGTAGGTGTAGCGGGTTATAAAATATTTACTTAAGCTTTAAATTGTTCAGCTGTGGAACTTTAATCACATTCTGTTAATTGATTTGGAAATAGCAGAGTCCAGGTCAAGTCCTGTTTAGACGTGATCTTGCCTAGTTTCTTATACGCATTTTGTTTGGTGTCAACAGTTCCATGAAAAGTTTATACAAGAACTCTGCCTGGTCGCATCCATTTAATTTTTTTTCCGTTCCTTCAAGAAAGCAAATATATTCATTCCAGTTTTTAACCCTAGTTTTTGAATATTTTAAGGGCAATGTCAGTAAACCGATATTCAAAATATGCAATATGTAGAGGAGAAAAAGGATTTTCACAGTTAAATGTCTGCCCTTTCCAGGTTCCCCAGCACCACCATTGCCATCTGTTATGTCTCCTAGCAGGGTTGCAGCTAGTCGACTGGCTCAACAAGGAAGTGATTTAATTGTTCCTGCAGGTATTCACTGCACTGATTGGATAAAGCCCTTCTTGCTACTTCTGAAACTAAACTAATTCACTCAGTTTCATAATCCCTTGCTTTATGTTCTTAGGTGTGTGTAATTCTAGCTTTTTTGGGTGGCTGCTTCTTTTTAACAATAACGGAAATAATCTTTCTAGGCATACCTATTTTTCTGGCTTTTCAGCGTTGTTAACTATATATCTTAAACCTGAAATTTAATTCACTTTAAGATTGATAAACATTGTAAAATTGGATTCATTTTAAATCATGCTTTCTTAGCTCTGGAAAATGTAGATTCACTTATTTGATCCCCTCAGCTTTGCAGCTCTGCTCTCTGTTCTCAGTTAAACAAAAAAGGAGCCTTCAACAATTGGGTTGTTCATTATTTGGAACGGGTCAAGTAGAAAATGTTGTATCTTCCTATTTTCAACCACAGTTTACAGATAGCTTGCAGATTGCAACAATATGATATGTAATTTGTCAGTTATGCCCAGTGAAAAACACTTGGGGAAAATGCATTTTTTTGCATTGAATTCACTCTATACTTCAATATTGCTGGACTACAAAAACAGGAAAAAGTTGAACTACATACTCCTTTTAACATATAAAATGTTAACATTCTGTATTTTGTTTCTATGAGAATTTTGTAAATTTTAAATGTATTTGATTTTCTATTCCATTCTTGACCTTAAATTGTGGTAAATTTGTGGCAAGGGCTGGTCTGATTATAGGAGTAAGTGAGAAAAGAAATTTTTGCTCTGACTTTAAAGACCATGTTTTAGAACTTTTTCTCTTCTCCTTATTTCATTGTTCTTTTTAAATTATTATAAAGTTTTTATTCTAAGTCATTATCATAGGTGTTTAACTTTTTTCTTTGAAAAATATTTTACTGTAGAAACTCTATAGGTGTAGAGTTGCTTTTATGTCATAATTTCTTAATGATTGGAGCAATACATTGTCAGGGCTTTATACTGCCTTTATTAATTGTGGCTCTTTGCAGGAGGGTGGGTGGTCTCTTAAAAAAAAAAAAGGTACAGTGTAGGTCTTGTTTTAGCCTAGCCTTTCATACTGGTGGTAAGATATTTTTAATGACTATTTGAAATTTGAATTATATTTTCAAATCCTCCAAAATTACAGTAACCTCTGTTTTGTTGCTCTGTTCTACATCGTATGTTGAAGGGAGAACACAGTAAAGAGTACATAACCTTTCCAGATTTTTACTGACACAGTGTTTTTTAGGGTCATTAGGTTATAAGATTAATTGTAGAAATTTTGTTTTCCAGAAGTAAAGAGCTAATTTAGAAAAGAAGGCTGGTTGCAGCATTTTTTTTAAGACGATAGACAAAGCACAAAGTGTTTGTGTTTAATTGGCAGAAATATTTTTTAAGTGTTTAGAAATTGTCCGCATTGATTCCTGAAAGTTCTAGTCCTTAACTGTGTGGAAACCTTTTTATTTTTAAATGCATAAGTAGTTTAATTTGAATAGCATCAATGGTTTGATGTTTTTTCCCCTACTTGTCTTTATTTTTGTCTTCTGTTTGTGTTTTGTCTTCTGTTATGATGATGCAGGTGGCCAGAGAACACAGACCAAAAGTGGACCAGTTATTCTAGCAGATGAAATAAAAAATCCTGCAATGGAAAAGTTAGAGCTTGTTAGAAAATGGAGTCTAAACACCTACAAGGTTTGTATTTTTTTAATGTTTCCACCCTAACTGGCTCTAAGAATTTTCATTTATATGTTGTTCACATTATTATTGGCAATTATATGAATATATAGTAGAGAATAATGCCATCTAACTATAAAAATACAATTAGAAAATGAAGTAATTTGTTTTATTGATCTCTGCATAAATGTAGTTTAAAAAGTCAGTAGCAAAGGAGTAAAAAAGGTGCAGAAATGCTTATTAATTGATTGCACATAGTTGAAAGAAGAAATATATTGCCTTGGAATATGTTTGCCTGTAGAACTGCTATAGACATGTCTATCCCTACCTCCTCTTTTTGATACTTTATTGCAACTGAATGTCAAAGAGGTGTAGTCATTTTTCTGAGTTGGAATGCTCTGATCTTATTGTAATAATTAAGCATTAAATGTACAGACAGCACCACATAGCAGATGAGTTGAACTTCAAAATTTATTGATGTTGTTACTTGCATTGCCTCAGAGTAATTGGTGGCTATTTTTTTGTATGGTCTCTGTAAAACAAATAAGCAAATTATTTAATCTGTAGTATATTTGATGTATTACAAATAGTTCAAGCCACAAATCCACTTAGTACCTTTGAATCCTAATAGAGACAAAACAGTAGAATTTAAAGAACAGTTAGGGGGGCGCCTGGGTGGCACAGCGGTTAAGCGTCTGCCTTCGGCTCAGGGCGTGATCCCGGTGTTATGGGATCGAGCCACATCAGGCTCCTCTGCTATGAGCCTGCTTCTTCCTCTCCCACTCCCCCTGCTTGTGTTCCCTCTCTCGCTGGCTCTCTCTATCCCTGTCAAATAAATAAATAAAATCTTAAAAAAAAAAAAAAAAAAGAACAGTTAGGGGTGCTTGGGTGGCTCAGTTAAGTGGCCGACTCTTGATTTCAGCTCAGGTCATGATCTGGGGGTGGTGAGATCGAGCCCCATGTCAGGCTCTGTGTTCAGTGTGCAGTCTGCTTGAGATTCACTTCTTCTCCCTTTGTCCCTCCCCCTGCTCACACTCATGCTCTCTCTCTCTCTCAAATAAATAAATAATCTTTTTTAAAAAATAGTTGAAAGAACAGTTAAGTGGATGAAAAAAACCCTAGCTACTCAAGTTAGATATTTGTGAATTATTTGTGGGTGTAGTGGTTTGTAAGTCAGTAATTGTCTATATTTTTATACAGAGTACATGTCTCTTATGTGTCTTCTCAGGAGTAATAGAGAAGTGAATTTATTCTTTCAGTTAATACTTTTAAAATATCTGAAATCATCTACAAAAGTACAGGTTTCCTTAAGATGATAAAAGTGCCCCGAGACATGTTCATGAATCTTTCCAAAAATTCTTTACCTCATGCCAGTGTAGCCCTGAGAAATGCCAGTGGGAGTCGTCAAACATTGATGCCAGCATAAACTGTTCTCATTCAGGACATTGTTTAATTATTGCTCCTTTGTTATCAATGATGCAGATTCTCTCTTTCCATGTATTGTTTTTGCCTTTTGTATTCCCTCATATCACAAAAATTCGCCCAGATAGCCAAATTTCTACTTCATCTTCTCATCGATGCCACGTATCTATTATCATTAAATGGACTTTGCCTCCTTACTATTGTTTGACTTTATCCCTTTTTCTCCATTGCAGCTTTCGCAGCCATAGTCCATGTCTTTGTTACTCTCACACTACTGAAATAGCTTCTTGACAAAATCTCTTAGACTGCATATTCTGCGCTGCCTGATATGGTTCAGTCTTGCTTGATATTGTTCAGTTGATCCCCATTGTCTTTCAAATGGTGTGGATCTGACCCATCTACCTTGCCAACATTATCCCCTGTTGCTCCTCTCTCCCACCAGTGGATCCAGTGATCCATACCAAATTATCCAGAGATTTCCTAAACAAACTGTGCTTTCTCACATGTCTGTAACTTTGTTCATGAGACTGTATCTGCCCACTGCTTGGAATTCCTCTTTTTGCTCCCTTTCACTTATTTGTCTTTCATACCAAACTGAGCTCCATTTGTTTATTAAATTTATTTATTTAACCATTCCTTTGTACATTATTTATGAAATTGCCTCTAACTAGTAACATTCTGCGATCACACGTTGAAACCTAAAGAATACAGGCCTTAGCAGTGCCTGTCGGGCTCAGTTGGTAGAGCATGCAACTCTTGATCTTGGGGTCATGAGTTCAAGCCCCACGTTGGCTGTAAAGATTACTTTTAAAAAAATAAATAAATAGGGATGCCTGAATGGCTAAGTTGGTTAAGTGTCTGCCTTCGGCTGAGGTCAGGGTTGTGGGATCAAGCCCCATGTCGGGTTCCCTGCTCACTGGAGAGTCTGCTTCTCCCTTTCCCTCTGCCCTTCCTGGCACTCGTTTTCTTTCTCTCTCTCTCTCTCTCAAATTAATTAATTAATTAAATATTTCTTAAAATAATGAATAAAATAAAAATAAAAAAAATAAATAAATAAATAAATAAATAGGGATGCCTGAATGGCTAAGTTGGTTAAGTGTCTGCCTTCGGCTGAGGTCAGGGTTGTGGGATCAAGCCCCATGTCGGGTTCCCTGCTCACTGGAGAGTCTGCTTCTCCCTTTCCCTCTGCCCTTCCTGGCACTCGTTTTCTTTCTCTCTCTCTCTCTCTCAAATTAATTAATTAATTAAATATTTCTTAAAATAATGAATAAAAATAACTACCACCCTAAAAAAAAATAACAGGCCTTATTTCTGAACCATGTCCTAGTAATTACCAATTACAAAATTTAAGATTTTGTTCATTTGAGCCTTGTGTCCTTTAGTTCATGTTTCCTTCATTCCTTTTTTTCCTATATGCTTATTATCTGTTCCCCATTTTTTGTCTTTTTCTTTTATAATAATTCTAAGTTGAATCATTATTAAGATTCTATATTTATCTCTTATATTAACATACCACATTCAGCCTTTTTGTAAGTTTGGGTTAATGAGTGGGTTAATGAGTGATCAGCCTTTAAAAAATGTTGCACACGTGGCATAATACTATATGAAGGAGATATCGTTCTCCTCAGAATGTTTATTTTTAACTGAAAATTTTTTTCATCAGAGCTTAACTGGGAAATTGCAGCCTAAATGAGAAGAGCGGGGCACCTGGCTCGCTCAGTCAGAGCTCGCAACTCTTGATCTTGGGGTTGTGAGTTCAACCCCTGTGTTGGACCTAGAGCTTACTTTAAAAAAAATTAGGCATGCCTGGGTGGCTCGTAGCCTGCTCTTGATTTTGGCTCAAGTCATGATCTTGGAGTCCTGGGATTGGGCCTCCCGTTGGGCTCTGCACTCAGTGGGAAGTCTGCTTGAGGATTCTCTCTCTCCTCTCCCTCTTGCATGTACTCTCTCTCCCTCTTTCTCTCTCTCAAATCTTTAAAAAAAAATTTTAAGTGTATTTATACTTTAAAAAAATAAATAAACAGGGGCACCTGGGTGACTCAGTTGTTAAGCCTCTGCTTTTGGCTCAGGTCATGATCCTGGGGTCCTGGGATCAAGCCCCACATTGGGCTCCCTGCTCAGCAGGGAGGCTGCTTCTCCCTCTGTCTGCTGCTCTGCCTGTTGTGCTCTCTCTCTCTGTCAAATAAATAAATAAAAACCTTAAATAAATAAACAAACAAACAGAAGAGAGAAAGAATGTTCTAACTTAGATGATTTTAATGGAGTTTATAGGCCGTGTGTCTGGGCTGGCATATGCTTCTCAACCGAAACAAGCTCAGAGTAAAATGACTTATTGGGTCTCCTTGACTCTGTTCTTATGGCTCTTTTACCTTTTCATTCCAAATTATGGGCTGTATAGGACATTCATTGTCATTTGGATAATCCTTCAAGTATAGATTTTGATTTGGTTGATTTAGGTCTGTACTCGTTACCCATTTTACTGTTGAGCAACTTGATTCTAGCTAGAACTTTGATCTATTTCTTGGTCTTCAGTTCTTGCATGGTTTTCTGCCTTTAATCTCTCTCTGTTTCTCTTCTCTAGCAAACACTGAATAATTCTGGGGAAGATTCATGAGCATGTTTCAGGGCACTTTTATCATCTTAAGAAAACCTGTACTTTTATAGATGATTAAAGGTCATATTTTAGAAGTATTAACTGAAAAAATAAATTTACTTCTGTATTACTCTTGAGAAGAGACATGTGCTCTGTATAAAAATATAGACAGTTCCTGGGGCGCCTGGGTGGCTCTGTCGATAAACATCTGCCTTCGGCTCAGGGCATGATCCTGGAGTCCTGGGATCAAACCCTGCAAGGGGCTCTCTGCTCTGCTAGGAAGCCTGCTTCTCCCTTTCCCACTCCCCTTACTTGTGTTCCCTCTATTGCTGGCTATCTCTCTGTCTGTCAAATAAATAAATAAAATCTTTAAAATATATATATAAAGTATATATAGAGAGAGAGACAATTCCTGACTTACAAACCACTACACCCACAAACACTTACAAACCACTACACCCACAAATATAGAGAGTGTTAGCCAGTGCTCTGACTTGAGTAGCTAGGGTTTTCATCTACTTAACTGTTCTTTAAATTCCACTGTCTTGTCCCTGTTAAGATTCAAAAGTACTAAGCGGATTTGTGGCTTGAGCTATTTGTAATACTTCAATCAATTACTTAAAGGCTTTTCCTCACAGAGACTATTTAGCACTTTTTTATTGGTTGTTAATTTGGGCTCTAAGAACAGGCTGGTGATTTAAACCAAATATATAATGGGAACTATTTTAAGTTTAGGCTCTGATATATCAGTAAGTATTGTTAAATATTATTTTAATCTACCTGATTTTATTCATAAATTTTGAATCCAAAATTTATTTATTTTCTTATTTATTCTCATCCGCAGGAATTCTCACCCCCAAAAATAAAATACATTAAAAAAAAATTTTTTTTTAAATAGAGTAGGGGCACCTGGCTGTCTCGGTCAGTGGAACATGCAATTCTTGATCTCTGGGTTGTAAGTTTGAGCCCCACGTTGGGTGTAGAGATTACTTAAAAATAAAAAAAAATTAGAAAAAATCTTATAAAAAAAGAAAAAAGAATAGAGTACTTTTAGAAGTCCATCCTATTATTATTATTTTATTTAAGAATAATCTTAGTTTCAGCATTCAGAGCTATTCGGCCTATTTCCCAAACATTAAATACTTTCATTAGATGTTTAAGAATTTGCTGTCGGTATTCACACCTTATTTAATTAATCTTTGTTGCCTGTAAGCCAATATCTTTTAAACTTTCATTCTTGTTTTTCTTATCGTATTGCCGTATTCATTTACTGGTTGACCTATTCCGCTTGTTCAGTTTCTGGTATTTTCTTTTTTTTTTTTTTTTTAAGATTTTATTTATTTATGCGACAGAGATAGAGACAGCCAGTGAGAGAGGGAACACAAGTAGAGGGAGTGGGAGAGGAAGAAGCAGGCTCATAGCAGAGGAGCCTGATATGGGGCTCGATCCCATAATGCCGGGATCACGCCCTGAGCCGAAGGCTCAGATGCTTAACCGCCGTGCCACCCAGGTGCCCCTCTGGTATTTTCTTTTATGCTCCCTTCTTTCCTATCCTTCACCCTTAATAACTCTTTAGTATCTGTCAGCTTTTGCCATGAAATTATTCTTTTCCTTGCACTTTTTGGTATTCACAGAAAAAGTTCTTGATGCTATTTAAATACTGAGAGTGTACAGTGACTATCTTATAAATTCATGACCTGTACAATGGTGATTCATAGTTATTTTTTTGTACAGTGTTTATCACTTTATTATATGCACTGTCCCCCAAGTAGGAAATCTACATAGAGCAGTAATTTACTTTTGCTTCTTCCTGTCCCTTTAACCTTGCTCCATTTGTCTTATGATCAGAATGGGTTCTTAATTTATAAGTATGGAATACTGAACAGGACTGTCAGCTCATTGTAAGTCATCTGCATTTTCAGCAAAGTAGGCTATCTGGAATCCTCTCACTTCCAGATTACTTGGATTGTCCTTAAGAGTGTACATTATCTGTATCAAAATACAAGGTGGGAAAGATCCGTTTCAAAACTTGTTTCCAGTGTCAAGATTTTAACATGCTTCATAATCAATATTGCCTTATGCTCCTTCTGCCTTGCCTTCCTGGAAACAAAAAACATTCCCTCATTAAACCTTTGACCCCACTGTCTGCTTGTAACCATTATTTCTGGGAAAAAATGGCCACTTAGACAACGGTAGGCATTTCTTTCATTTTGCCCGGTCTGCCAAGTTTCTTCAGTGAATTCTAGCTTCTTGACTTTCAACAGACTATTTTATCTGGGTTGCTATGAAAGGTACCATATGTTTTGGCTTTCAAATGGAATAAATCTCTGATAATATTGCATAGGAAAACTCCTGGTGTGGATAAAAAGGGGTACATTTCCTTTATCTTATTACCATTTCAGGTATTATTTCTTGCTAATGTTTCCCTCGTTAAAATGATAAAGTCTTCAGTTAACCTTTTCTCTTGATGTGATTTTCATCTCCTAAGGCTGTATGTGTTCGTATGTTTTCTGTAGAAATAATTTTATCTCTCTTCTGTGAGTTTAGTCTCTCACCTTTCCTATCATTTTCTATGTAGTTAATTTCTCTACCTTTTAAAAAAGGAACTTAATTTTTAAATGTTTTTTCACAAAGATCCTTAATTGATGAGAATAGAGAATATGTCAGGGAATTCATTTCGGTTTTAAATAGAAAAACATGAGTAGTATATAATATACTAATATTGGATAACTATGCATTTATATGTATTGACAAGGAAAAATCTCAAGATATTTGGTCATAGGAAAGATAAGATACTATGTATAGCATAGCACAGTCTCATTTTTACTTGAAAAATATTATATATGTGAGAATAGAGCTTTAAGGAAGAGTCTAGACTATCCATCAGACTGTTAATAGTAGTTCTTTGTTATTTAGTGGGATTAAGGGAAGGAAGAGGAAATTCACCTTTTATTTCATTCATTATTTTAATTTTTGGAATAGATGGCAATTCTGTAACCAAAACTGTGAAAGAAAAGATAAAAGAGCAAATTTGCAAATTTAAAAAAATTGCCATATTTATTACTTTTTTAGAATGTTTTAACTTTAAATGATGAAGAGTATGTTAATGCCCTATATATAGGTTACTCTCAAAATTCATTATTGAGTAGTGAAGTTGCTTATAATTTTTTAATTGTTAACAGAAATTTCCTCTATCATTATTTCTGGGCCAGGACAGAATAACAATTTAATACTATTCTTTCTGGACAGAAGTAAAAATTCAGGAATCTCTCATCTCTACTTCTTTCTCTTTTTCCTCCTTCCCTCCCTCTCTCTCTCTCTCTCTCCCTTCCTTCCCCTTCCTCTCTCCCACCCTTGCCACCCCTCATCTTAACTCTTTCTCCTTTCTCTCTTCCCTTTATTCCTCCTGCGCGCGCATGCGTGCGCGCGCACACACACTCACACACACACACACACACACACACATTTAAGAGGAAGATAGAAGGAAAAAAAGTATTTGAAAACAATAGGGAAATAGAATTTTGGTATGCTTATTATTCCTATATAACAGCCCATTCACATTCTTACATCGATGCCAGGTCTCTCCGTTGTTGTAAATAATCTACACAAGTATGCTAAGCCTGAAATACGATTATGTGAGGAAGCTCATCTAGTAGTATATAAATTAGCTCTCTCTAAGTCTTAAAACTTCCTCTGATTAGTTATAGTTATTAGATATGTCTGGTAAGTTTATTTTGAACCTTGATGAACTTCTAAGTTGGCTGACAGTTTTCAGTTTTTTAAGGGTATATGCCAAAAATGGTAAATGCCAAATGCTGTAGCATTTGTACTTTGGATCGCTATATTATTCTTTTCTCTTTTGTTCTTTTTTTCCTTCCTAAACAAAGTGCATCTTTCCACTTTTAGTGCACTCGACAAATTATCTCTGAGAAGCTAGGCCGTGGATCAAGAACTGTGGACCTTGAACTTGAAGCTCAGATTGATATATTAAGAGATAACAAGAAAAAATATGAAAATATTTTAAGACTGGCTCAGACATTGTCAACTCAGCTTTTCCAGATGGTGCATACCCAAAGGCAGCTTGGAGATGCATTTGCTGACCTGAGTTTGAAGTCACTAGAACTCCATGTAAGATTATTTTAAATAACTGTTGGAGAGTGTGGAGGAGGAGAATGGCAATAGTATTCTAAAATGTAATTTGTTACATTTCTGATTTATTTAACTCTTAATAAATTCGGAATTGGTGTTCTTTTAAGATATTCCATGTAATTTTTAAGAAGGCCCAAATGATTGGAGATGTCAGCTGGAGGTTTCAGGAGAAGGGAACTTGGTTAGGACAAAGGAAAAGGAAAGTACTCAGCCTTCCTGAGTCTAGGAAAATCATAGCTGTGTGTATGTGAGCTTGGGGAAAAGCAAATTCAGGTACCTGTTGAAAATCTCTTAGCTATTCTCCAGGTGTCTTGAACAAATAGTAACTTGCTTCACTGGATTCATGATCTTGTACTGAAATCATTAATATAAATTGTGAGCTTTAAAAATTAAGAATTTTAGAATAATTATAAAATTATTTTTCTGCCTGTATCTCTATAAAGTATTCAGCAAAGCATTCCTAAGATATGGTGTCTTAAGTGACTTCTTTGATGTCTTTTTTTTTCTTTTTTTCCTCACCTGAAGCCAAAAGGTGAAATCCCTTGCATATAGACTTTTTAACTTGAAGAGTTAGATAATTTAGAGCATTAAATTATTTAATAATATCTAGAATCTTGGAAAAGAAAGTTTGGCTAGAGATGGCAATATATCTCATAATAGTGAAGAATACTTAGATTCAATTCTGAGTCACTAGATATACAAAAGAACTAATCTAATATTTGGGAAATTGATTAATCATAACAACTGTAGTTATTGAGTGTCCACAATTTCGGTGTAATGGGCTAGATGCTTTATAGCCATTATATCATGTAATTTATCTAACAATCCTACAAGAAATGTTATCCCTATTTTATGAATGAGGAGAACTAAAGCCAAGAGAGGTTGGGTAATATTTATAAAACGTAGAGCTGTGGGGCACCTGGGTAGCTCAGTAGGTTGAGCATCCGACTCTTGCTTTTGGCTCAGGTCATGATCTCAGAGTCGTGGGACAGAGCTGGTATCGGGCTCCGAGCGCACAGCCACGAGACTGCTTAACCCTCCCCCTGCTCATGCATGTGCCTGTGTGCACGCGCACACTTGCTCGCGGGCTTGCTCTCTCTCAAATAAATAAATAAATAAAATCTTTTTCTAAAAAAGGTAGAGCTGAAAATTATATATACTTTATATATATAATTTATTTATGTTTTATATATACAAACATACACATGGATTTGCTTTGATTTTATAGCCAAGGACATGTACAGACAGTGAGGACAGGAGGGGGCAGCTCTGGGTGGGCCTCGCCTGGGCGTGTGCTCAGGAAGGAGCTACACCAGACTTGTCTATGTTTCTCCATGATCTCTTGCTTTCTCTTTAAGTGGAATCTTTAGAGAGAAAAATCCCCACAGTATGGAAAGAGTTAGCTAGGGTATAGAGTCTGGGGAAATGTTGCAGCAGTATTATCAGTGATGTTGCACTCAGTAGACCCTGTTAAATTATAATAGTTAATACAGATTGGGGATTTACAATATGCCAGATACTGTTCTAAGTGGTTTATATATGTATTAGCTCATTTAATGTTCAGTCTTAGCTAGGAGGTACTTTCGTTATCTTTTCTAGATGTCAAATCCTTTTTTTTTTTTTTTTTGAACAGAACTGAGAGGTTAATCGTCAGTATTCAAGTCTGTTAGACCCAGTTTTAGTTTTTGAGTTTCTTATTTGCACAGCTCTAACCCTTTGTAAGGATTGATAGTTCATGAGTTTTATTCCAATGAGAAAATTTACTTACTTTTTTTAACAGAGTACAACTTTTTTTAAAAGATATTTTATTAATTTGAGAGATTGAGAGAGAACATGATGGCGGGGGGCAGAGGGAGAAGCAGGCTCTCCACTGAGCAGGGAGCAGGACGCAGGGTTTGATTCCAGAACCCCAGGATCATGACCTGAGCTGGGCAGACGCTTAACCAACTGAGCCACCCAGGCACCCCCAGAATACAACTTTTTATCTTGCAACTGCCATATGGGTCCGTTGGGAATCAAAGACACGGTATGGGATTTTAATAATCTTAAAACGTTTTGCTATTTCATCATCTTAGGAATTATTTCATCATTACACATCTGTTATTTCCAACCATGTTAAAAATTACTAAGATGATAAGAAAACAAAAGAATGATGGCATCACCTAAAAAAATAATAGGTAAATACTCTTTGTAGTCTTTTTTTTAATGTTTATGCAACGTAGTTAAAAATTTAGAATTTTTTATTTTTTGCCCATATAATGGCAAAGAGAAGACAGTACCTGTTTCACAGTTATTAGACAAAATCAGAAGATGACTGCAGAGAGTCAGCAGTATTGACTCAGCAGTGGTGGCAAAATAGTTAATACAAGTGAAATCCCAGTCTGAGTCTTTTGATGATGATTTCTTAGGTGAATTTTCTTAAATTCAAGAGTCCATGAATTTTTAAGGACAGAAAGGAAATATGGTACTGTATTAGTCAAGTTCTGTAGACAAACAACCAAAAGGATATGTAGATACAGAGAGATGTATTTTAAGAGATTGGTTCACAGGATTTTGGAGTCTTGGTACATGTAAAACCTGTGGGGTAGGCTGGCAGACTAGAGACTCAAGGAGAGCTGTAGTTCGAGTGAAAAGGCAGTCTGTTAGCAGAATTCCTTTTTGCTACAGGGAATTCAGTCTTTTTTCTGTTAAGGTCTTCAGTTGATTGGATGAGGCCCACTGCCATTATGGAGGGCAGTCTGCTTTACTCACACTCCACCAATTTAAATATTAATCTCATTCAAAAAACACCTGCACTGAAATATCCAGAGTAATGTTTGACCAAAATCTGGACATCATGGCCTAGCCAAGTTGGCATGTAAAATTAATCATCACAGGTATTTTTATCTAGTTAGTCATTCAATAGGCACAAGTCCATCATGCAACATTTTTTTTAAAGATTCTATTTAGTCATTTTAGAGAGAGAGCACACACGTGTGCACACGCAAGCACACACAAGTGTGGGGAAGGGCAGAGGGAGAGGGACAGGCAGACTCCGTGCTTAGTGCAGAGCCTAACTCAGGGCTCAGTGCCACGACCCTGAGATCATGACCTGAGCCAAAATCAAGAATCAGATGCTTAATCAACTGAGCCACCCAGGCGCCCCCGTGCAACATTTTTCAACAAGAATTTGGACTATCCTATTTTGCTAAAAAGACATACTATATTATTTTATGATGACTTATACACCAAAATATACTTGATATAATTTGTTAGTGAATGAATGCTAAAGGCAAATGTGTATGCAGAAGTGATTTGAAGGAAATAATGTAAGAAATAGAAAATTTATTGTATTGAACATTCTAATCAGTGTTTATAAATATAAAAATAAGGTCAAACTAGAACCTACTGGAGACTGTTTGAAATTTGGAGTCAGTATTTACAGCATCGATGTTTTTGTATCAGTATTTTCCAGAGAAGCGAAACTGGTAGAAGATAGGTACCTAATACACACACACACACACACACACACACACACACACACACACACACACACACACATATATTTATTTTAAGGCATTGACTCCCACAGTTGTGGGGCTTGGCAAGTCTGAAATACGAAGGGTAGGTCAATAGTCTAGAAACCGAGGCCAGATTTCTAATGTTACTGTCTTAAGGCCGAATTCTTCTCCAGGAAACCTCAGTCTTTGCTCTGAAGGTCTTCATCTGGTTGAATGAAGTCCACCCACACATTCTGGAGGATAATCTCTTTAAAGTCAACTTTAAATCATATCTATAATGTTTATCATTGCAAATGTTAATCACATCTACAAAATCTGTATCTTCATAGCAACATCTAGACTGGGTATATGACCAAACAACTGGTCACTTTGGTCTAATCAAGTTGACATATAAAATTAACCATCAAAGTCTACCCTTTGTCAGTTTAGCAGCACTTAAACACATATCCTTAAACCATACTTAATCTCCAAATAAAGGCAATAGCAAAGTCTTACTTTCACCTAACATGACATAACTATTCATACTATCTGTCAAAGACAGACTAGCGTTTTCCCCAAAGAGGATGCAAAGTCCTTGAGTGACATTCACTTTTTCCCTTGGTATCCTGTAAGCTAAATACTATGATGTAAAGTTAGTAATATATCTTACGTTGTAGGCTAAGGGGATAAGAGAGGGAAGAAAACAAAGTTATTTGCTTTATACATACACACACATATTGATAACAAAATAAGGAGGAAATATTCATAACAATGATAGTCTTCATTTCTACAGATGGTCACAAGGTCTTAGCTTCTTCTGCTACCCATTCCATACTGCACTGACTGTCGGCTAGCACCTCAGCCTATCAGTTCGTTGCCTGGTTGGGTGACCCAAACCTTCATTCCTAAAGCGTCCCGGCCATTAGTAGTCCTTACTGAAATGGGTTACTGACGTTTTCCATTGACATTAATCACAGGGCATGGTAGAAGTACTAGGAGATGCCCTAAGAGGTTGCCTATATTCTAGGCGTACTCTTCCTTAGCAGTCCAGTTTCCTTTCGCTTGGTCAACAGGATCAGTCACACAAGCCAGCAAAGTAACTCTCTTTGCCTATTGATTCTTTTTGAGAAAAAGTTCATAGTGCAGTGATGAAGAGCTGGTGTCCACTTCCTCCTGCCTTATGATACATTAACTGAGACGCACTATCAGCACTTAGCACAAGTATGGCAGATAGTGGCACTGAATAAAATATGGCAGTTATGATAGCTGTTTTGGGATTGTGGCTTTTGGAAGTTGAGGAAGAATTTGAAGATTAGTCAGTTCTTTCATTTTCTGGAGAAACAACCAGTATCCAGCAATAGAAAAGCAAATCTCCTGAAACTTTTTTGAATGCCTGTCACCTGTCAGAAACTTTAAGCAAGTTATCTCATTATACTTCCCTATCAAACTTGTAAGAGAATTATCTTCATATTATTACTAAGAAATTGACAAAGAGTTTAATAAAACAGATAAATCCAGTCAGTAGCACAATCAAGATAGAATTCCCAAGCTGTTTGAATTCCCAAATTTTTACCATTTTATCACATGAGTCTCACTCCCAGTTCTGTTAAAGCATGGCACCTCACCTCATTAAATTGTTTTTTCTCAATTTAGAAGGTAACATCTACATCAAGATTAGAAAAGTTCACGTAACCCATATTATTGTCAATTATCAGTGAGTTACCTGTGAGTCTAATTTTTTATTGCTCTGTATTGTTTAATTTAACTGACTTGTTATTAATTAGGTAATAATTTATAGTACTAAAACTGAATGTTTTAGATCCAGTCAGATGTTTCTGTTATTTAGTCCTAATGTAGAAGTTTAAGGGGAAATAGTGGTCACTTACACCTGGTAAGTGTGTGTAAATGATACAGGAGCTGCTAAAGAGAAAAAAAATTCTAATGTTTTGAAACTTTGTTCTCTCTCTGTATCTCAAGCAGATACTGAGATTAAGAAATTAATTATATTGGCTTTCCCTGTTCAGTGGCAGAGTAGAACCACAGCCCTGTTCTTCATGTATATATCCTTTGGTTACTTTATATTTAGTTTATTTGTAATTGCTAAGGCAGTTTATAATATGTAAAATGTCCCTGTCCAACCAAAAATACTAAAACAACTTATCAACTAAATGAAGTTTATGAATCATGTATTATTTTCAGTGCCAAAAAAGCATATTTAATTATGTATTTCTTATAATGCATATACATATGTATATTCATTTCTTTCTGGTGTCCCAGTTATTTTATATCTTTTACATACTATGTCTCCTGTACCTTACTATAAAAAAATCTTTATTATTCTAGCCAGTTAAGTTTAAATTATACATTAAAGTCTTAAGTTTTATAATTTCTTCATAGAATTACAGATGGGATTTATATTCGTGAAACAGTGGCAATTTGCTCTTCCTGTCTGCTTTGAATTTAGGCCTGTTTCTTCATTGTAAATATACTATTTCAAATTCTGCTATACAACTTTTCAATCTGCTATTTCATCTTACTATGCTGTGGGGTTTTGTTTTTTTGTTTTTTTTAGTAGAAGAGTAACCTTCTAGGTTGTATAGCTCTCCCTTTGGCTAATTAGGACTTGTGGCATTTTCAGTGTTAATAATGTGAATTTGTGGATATTGAGAATTTTTAGAAGTAAACAACAGTGTTAGGGTGCCTGGGTGGCTCAGTTGGTTGAGTGTCAGACTCTTGATTTCGGCTCAGGTCATGATTTCTCAGGGTCTTGGGATGGAGCCCCAGGTCAGGCTCCATTCTCAGCAGGCAGTCAGCTTGAGATTCTTTCTCCCCTTCTCCCTCTGCCCCTCACCTGACTTGTGCACCTGTGTGCTCTCTCCCAAATACATAAATCTTCTCTACTTTTTAAAAGATTTTATTTATTTATTTGAGAGAGACCGAGCAAGAGAGAGCAAGTGTAGGGGGGAGGGGCAGAGGGAGAGGGAGAAGCAGACTCTCTGCTGAGCAGGGTGCCTGATGCGGGGCTGGATCCCAGGACTCAGGATCATTACCCAGGCTGAAGGCAGACACTCAACTGACTGAACCACCCAGGCGCCCCTCAAATACATAAATCTTAAGGAAAAAAAAAAAAAGAGTTACATGGATGTCTCAAAGGAAAATGCTTTTAGCACCATAAAATTAACTTTAATTTCCTGCTATTTATTAATTATTAGATATTTTATCACCTAGAAATTTAATTATATCTATAGCACTAGCATTAAACTTGCATTTTCTAAGATTTTATTTAATTTCATATTATATTTTTTTCAGCTGAAATTGTTTCATAATAAACTTCAGAATTCTCAAATTGAATGATGTATCTTACAACAAGCTATGATCAAATTTTTTCTTGTTCAGATGTGTCCTGGTAATCTGTTAAAGCTTTCCAGTCTTTCACTACTGTAAGTTTAGAGTTAATACTTGCCATGAAGGAGTCACATGTAATGTTTTCAATCCAAGACTCAGTTTATTCAGAGCAAATGAGCTCGAAGTGAGTGTTGAGTGATCCTTCCCCAGCTGTGCACCTATGTAGACCTGAGTTTGGGAGTCAACTAGTCACTGAGTTTACAAAGAAATGTGCATTGTTAATATTTATGCACTGAGAGGATTATGTCAAAACACAAAAATTGCAGTCTGTCTTATGTCTGAAAGTTTTAGTCAATTGTTAACCTAATTTGGTTGTGAAAGTTATAGTTTCTCTGATTAATAATCTGCTATGTTTTTCTCTTAACAGCTGTGCTTACAGTATAAGAAAAACAAAACATGGAAATGAAAATATTCTTTCTAGTACAAAGTAGTTTAACTTTTTAAAATTATTTAATTCTAGCTATACATCTGAGCTGATGACAGTTTCGGTTTACTGCACTTTTTTGGTAATTATATAGCTAGCTATGATTTAGATTTGTTCATTTAAACATTAAAAGAAGAAAACTTCTATAGCTAAATATTTTAAATCAAATATTTTCCCATTAGTGATGCATTTGAGATTTTTTTTGTCACATTCACTAGTAAGTGGCTATGTTAAGGTGATGTTTTTGTTTTAGGAAGAATTTGGCTACAACGCAGATACCCAGAAGCTACTGGCTAAAAATGGAGAGACTCTTCTTGGAGCCATTAATTTTTTCATTGCCAGTGTGAACACTTTGGTGAATAAAACAATTGAGGATACATTAATGACTGTGAAACAATATGAAAGTGCCAGGTAGGTATAAATTTTCATTATATTGTCTGTTTACAGATGGTACATAATTCAGTTAAGATTTTAGATTGCATATGCTAGAAATCAACTCTGGCTAATATGGACAGAAAAAGAATGCAGTAGAAGATGATAGGCTAGCCCATAGAACTAAGAGAAAGGCAGGAGAACAGATTCTGGAAACAAGCAGGAATCAAAATCAAGATAATGCCTCAGACAAATATAAGTAGGATCCTGATGCTGGGTACCTCTGGTACTTGATGTTGCCACAGCTACCGTAAGTCATTTCTAACAGGCCCCTGAATATTTTGCTTCATTGCCTAGAGAGTGTCTGAGCCTTGGTCATGTGCCCAACCCTACCTGTTAGAGAATAGGGAGGCAGAGGATCTCCTAGTTCAGCTTCCTTAGAAAAGGATAGGACCTTGTGTTCTACTAGGTAGTTACTAGATGCCCTCTATAATCTGGCCTTCGGCCTCTCTTCATTCTTATTACTGCTGCTTCCCAGTAGAAGCAGTACAATAGCCAGACTTACAGTTTCACTTCCTCTTCAATATACAAATTCATTTCTGCTTCCATGATTTTATGTTGTGGATGCCAACATCCTAGCCTTCCACTTATCTAGGTTATAATCAGCTCCAGACTCTCGTATTTTACCTTTTACATATTTTCATAACTGTTCATAATGCAGTGTTTTCATATATTTTATACACACACACACGTACAGTCATCATTAATTTCTCTATCTCATAATCATCCTGTTAGGTAAGCTAAGTATATTTTAACAGAATAGCAATAGCATTTTCAGCTTTTGATTCCAGGCCCAATTTTTCTCATTCCATTCTGATTTACTTTGAGTGTTTTTTTTCCTCTGAACACTTGAAATCCTTATTTCCTGTTATACTTTTTATAGCATAGTTGAGGATAAGTACAAACTGTACCTTTTAGAAGTATAACTTTATGTTTTGGCCCCATACCCTACTTTAATGATATGAGAAAATGGCTATGAAAACTCTAAACTCTTCTCTAGTTTTTGAGTGCTTCTTAAGTATATATTTCCTTATGCTTCACATAAGTAAAAGCCCTTGGAAAGTTAACTTTTAATCTTTTCACAAGAAGAGATGCTTCTGTGTTGTTCTGTGTTTGTAATTTTAGGTTTAGCATTAACATGTGGTTCTTAATGACTTGGAAATGAAGGTCGTGATAAATAGCTGTGGGTTGTTTGTTAGGAGAAGGGTGGAGATGGGGCTATGTGCCCTATTTAGGTTTTAGACTTGGCTTTTTGCTGTTCTCCATTGTTTGAATTATTTACTAACACAGTATTAAAATTAGGAGGTGAAAAAAATAAACAGAAGGAATTCATCAATAGGATATCCCTCAATAGCACTGAAGGAATTTCTCAGTAAGATACCCTTCAATAGGAATCCCTTCAGGAACACTCTTAGTAATTAGTTCTCTCGCCTCTATTTAAATCTCTTCATGGACATTGTCTTTATTTTTCAAAAGAATATTCTGTATATTTTTTATTTTTATAAATTTTATTTGGTTCTTTTCCAAATCTGTTCCTTATTCATGATGTCCTAATTTGTACATAATGAATACTCTTTTCCTTTTATCTCTTTAACTCTTTTAAGCATTCTTATTTTGTGATCTTCCAGATTGTTTTAATATTTGTGGGTTTTGAAGATGAAAATTCTTTTGTTCCCATATTACCCCCTACCACCTCCTAGTCAAGAATTACATGAATCTAGTTTCTGCTTCTGTACTTTGTAATTGTCTACCTATCCTGAAAATATTTCTAGTACCTAAAATATATTTTTGTTTAGTATATTGTAAAACATGTTTTATTTTAGCATATAATATCTTTCTTTTTGGCCATTATTTCTAAGTGCTTTTAAAAATATTAACCTATATTGTGGGCTGACTGGCTGGCTCACTAGGCAGAGCATGCGATTCTTGATCTTGGGGTTGTGAGTTCAAGCCCCATGTTGGACATATAGCTTACTTAAAAAAAATTTTTTTTTCAAATATTAGCCCATAGTAAAGAAAGAGAAATTCATTAGATAAGTCATTGAACAGTACACGAGTCATTTTTTAATTTGTAGAGGAGAAAAATAAGCCTGTGGAGGTTAAAAGGTTTGCTCATTTGGAGCCAGTTTCAAAGCCAAAATGAGAGCCCATTGGCTTTCTACCTTTTACTTTTGATCATTCAGTCTCAAACTTCGACTGGATTTATCTCAAATTTTCATATCTGTTTAAAAAATTATGATGCATATTCCTGGCTCAGTTGATGGAGCATGTGACTTGGGATCTCAGGGTTGTGAGTTTGAGCCCCGCACTGAGTGTAGAGATTACTTAAAAATAAAATCTTTAATAGTAATAATTTTCACATCTAGTATTGAGATATCTGACTTAAAGTACAATGTGGTAAAAGATCTCAGTCTAGGGGCTCAGTCGGTTGAGTGTCTGACTTGATTTGGGCTCAGGTCGTGATCTCGGGGTCATGAGATTGAGCCCCACATCAGGCTCCGTGCTCAGTGGGGAGTCCGCTTGAGATTCTCTCTATCCCTCTTTTGCCTCTTCCCCTGCTCAAGCACGCACTCTGTCTCTCAAGTAAATAAATAAAATGTTTTTTAAAAATTTCAATCTAACATATGGGTTTATTTGAAACTTTTGAACAGAGTTATAAATCAGGTTATATGTACTTGGTAGCTGGTCATCAGAAAATCTTTAACAACCTCTGTGTGTAGTTTAAAAACTAACAACAATGATGACCTCACCCCATAATTTATTCTTTTTTTATTGAAATTTCAGTGTGATTTTATTCATTAAGCTGAGCTTGGGGTTTGACTTTTCTATTCTATTTATTGAAGTAACTGAGGAATTCACTAGTTGTAATACTGAAACATTGCTTGCAGAAGGATAACGTTTAGAAAGAACCCCAGATTAAAAATTTCTCAGCAGCTGAATTTTCTTCTCTCTCAGAACCAGAATTTACTGACTTTTAGGGCATGGGTCAGCTATTTGATCAGCACAGAAAGTGGCAATTTAGGCAAATGTCCGGGTGGCCTTTTAATGCTCCCTATTATGCATTGTGTACAAGTATTTCCTAGCCCTCTGGTGCTCCATGTATAGAAAATCTTGTAACGGCCCATTCAACACTTCTCCACAGCAGCACCAACAAGGGAGTCAGTTGTGGTCAAGACTTTTCAGATGTGGACACCTGTTCCCTAGAAGTTTTACATAAGCCATAAAGTAACCAACTGTCACTAACTTTATTGATATGGAGTCAATTCAGACTGGCAGTCTTGAAGAGTTGCATTTTGAAAATTTAGTGTGCTTCTCTCCCTGGTGGTAATGAGCACTGTTAGAGAAGCTCTTATGGAAAGTTTTACTTTGATACCATCTACAAACTCTGGATGTAAAAATTAAGGGATATAAGGTCAGTATTATAATTTTGATTATGTTTATATTAATCTTGTTGTTTGCAAATGTGCTCCAAGCTGATGAAGGATATTTGTTTTCACATTAAATCACCATATATCACTTATTTATTTTTGTTCTACTTTTTCTTTCATTTTTTATTGTTTTTAGTATATTTACATCTGGCTATTCCTCTTCTAATTTGGCCATTATAATAAGCACTCTAAAGATACTAGTTATTACCAGATATCCGAAGTACTCTATCTTTTGTGGAGATCATTATTCTCATTTATAGATGAAAAACAGAAGCAGAAAGAGATAAAATTATTAGCTCAAGACATTAGAGCCAGTGAAGATCAGAGTGGTCATTCAGTTTGGCTAGAGAACCCATGGAATTTGACTTACTGGTTATCATTACCATGTCAGTCTTGCTTCCTGAATCTTTAATATCTATCTCCTCTTCTTAGCTCCACTGCTGTTGTCTTGATTCAGGGACTCATTTCTCTTTGCCCATGGTCTTCGAATTGGTTTCCTTGTTTCTGTTTCTTAATCTACTCCAGTCCATCCTCCATTTCCTTTCTATTCTGAACAAGTAGGACATGTCACTTTCTAGATCAGTGTTCTTAAATGGCTCCCCATCACATCACTTGACCTACCAGATTAAATCCGATCCCTTTAGTGTGGCTTCTAGGCCCTGCTTAATGTCAGGCTACCTGTCTGACTTTAATTCCTTCCACTGTCAACTTCAGGTTATGACATACTGAATTACTTCCCAAATGTATCATGGTATCTTACAAATCTGTGCTTTTGTTCATGCTTTTCTCTTCCTGGATTGCTCTATTTCCCTGCCACAGTCCACCTCAGAAGATTTTACCATCCTTGAAATTTTAATTTTAGTGTTTTAATTCTATTCTGAGATACCCGATTAGGCAATTCTTCCTCTTGATTTCCCTGTACCTTATTCTCCCTCCTTCATGGTAGTTACCATTATCTCATTTTGTTGTAGGTGTTCAAGAGCTCCTCTCCCTCTAGACTGCAAGTTTCTTGAAGATAAACTTTATCTGTTCATCTTTATAGCTCTGGTTTCTAGCACAGTGTCTGGAACATAGAATGGGCTCAGTTAATATTTGTTAAATGAATCAGTGTATCAGTGAATGAATAGTTCTCTTTTGGCCCTGAAAGATCAAGTTTGTCAAATTCAGTACGAGATAAAAATAAATTCTCAAGTCACATTGGAATATAGTTTATGTTGTTTAAAATATTCTTAAAGGGGGCTCTTCAGCAGCTCAGTCAGTTAAGTGTCTGCCTTCGGCTCAGGTCATGATCTCCATGTCCTGGGATCAGGCCCCGTATCAGGCTCCCTGCTCAGCATGGAGTCTGCTTCTCCCTCTCCCTCTGCCTCTCCCCCTGCTTGTGCTTTCTCTGTCTCTCTCTCTCTCAGATAAGTAAATAATCTTTTAAAAATAAAATAGGGGCCCCTGGGTGGCACAGCGGTTAAGCGTCTGCCTTTGGCTCAGGGCGTGATCCCGGCGTTGTGGGATCGAGCCCCACATCAGGCTCCTCCGCTGTGAGCCTGCTTCTTCCTCTCCCACTCCCCTTGCTTGTGTTCCCTCTCTCACTGGCTGTCTCTATGTCAAATAAATAAATAAAATCTTTTTTAAAAAATAAATAAATAAATAAATTAAAATAAAATAAAATATTCTTAAAGGATGCCTAGGTGGCTTAGTCAGTTGAGTGTCCAGCTCTTGGTGTCAGCTCAGGTCATGTTCCTTGGGGTCGTGAGATAGAGCTCTGCACTGGGCTCCATACTCAGCCAGGAGTCTGCTTGCATTTTTCTCACTCTGCTTCTTCCCCACCCACCTCATGTGCATATACTCTCTCTCCCTAAAAAGAAATAAGTCTTTAAAATATTCTTAATTGCCAGAATAAGAGATGTAGATTGTACTCTAGATATTGGATAAAGAGTTTTAGTTCTAGGGCGTGAGCTTTGTGATGCTGGTTTTGACTAAATCAGAGTTCACATTGGTCTTAACTGAGTACTGAATAGTAGAGACTGCTGGATAAGTCAGTGTTTAATAAGCAAGGTAGTAGTGTACTTACACAGGTGCTGTGATAGAGGCATTATGAGGTGCAGTGTGATCATGGAGTGGTGGAGGGGTTAACTATTTTAGTAGTAGGAGAATATTAGGGAGTAGGCATCTTAAAGGAGCACAAGGTGTTAAGTGGTCTGTAATAGATGCCATTGTCACGTTCTAAATACTAATGTTATGGAAATCCATCCAGAGTTGGTCTGTCCCCCATGGTAGCCACTAGCCACACGTGTCTGTTGAGCCCTTGAATTATGGTTAGCCTAAACTGAGATGTGATAGATGTGTAATATATACAATGGATTTCAGAGACTCATTACTACTCCCCCAAAAAGTAAAATAGTTCGTTAACGATCTTTTTACCTTGATTACGTGCTGCAATGGTAACATTGTAGATATATTGGGTAAAATAAAATATATTGTTTAAAAGGTGAAATTAGGGGTACCTGGGTGGCTCAGTCAGTTAAGCATCTGCCTTTGGCTCAGGTCATGATCCCAGGGCCCTGGGATCTCGCCACATGTTAGGCTCTCTGCTCAGTGGGGAGTCTGTTTCTCCCTCTCCCTCCCACTCCCCCTGCTTATACTTTCTCTCTCTGTCTCTCTTTTTGTCAAATAAATAAATAAAATCTTTTTAATAAATAAAAGGTAAAATTAATTTTTATTATTTTAATGTGACTACTGGAAAATTTTAAGTTACATATGTGATTTCTGTTTTGCCTTGCTGTCTAGACTATACTTTTAGGACTGCTAGGACCCTCAGTGTAACTTCCTTTTACCAGTTAAAGTATGCTATCTTAAAGTCTGCTATCTTCATATGCTTTGCTTTATTGGTATTAACCAATTCCCATGTGAGATAGATCACTTGATCTTGTTAGCATTAGGTTTTGAGATCTGTTTTTTTAAACTGGTTTTTAAATTTTGGAAATTCTACTTGTCAGTTAATACTGTACTTTGGGAAGAATAGTTAATGAGATTAATAAGCAGCTCGCCCCCCATGCTTATAGTAGTAGCTCTTTGTATTAAAGAAATACATGGTTTTAAAAGTGTAAGGTGTAATATATGTATGAGAATTACCTATTAATGTATAATATGAGATTGTCACATATTTCCAGCTCACCTCCTAAACTTATTTCACTCTGTTTTTGTAAAATGCTTCACTTACTCTGTCTTTTCCAGGATTGAATATGATGCATATCGCACTGATTTGGAAGAACTGAATCTTGGACCACGTGATGCCAACACTCTGCCAAAGATTGAGCAATCACAGCATCTGTTTCAAGCACATAAGGAAAAATACGATAAAATGCGTAATGATGTTTCAATCAAGTTGAAATTTCTAGAAGAAAATAAGGTAAATTTAATCTTTACCTTCTGAGATAAACTTTTATGGACTTTAAAATGATGTCACCCCAAAGAGTGTTAAATGGAAAGTTTTTATTTCTGTTAGCTCTCTTTCATTACAGTTGCATGATGGAATTTCATCTATAATCAATGTTTGAGTTTTTAGAAGAACAAAAAATATATTTATCTTTCTGTCATAAAAGTCGCCATCCACCCTGCTGTCCCAGTCTTTCACATGTGACAGTTGGCAAAAAATATTTGATGTTCAACTATTGACCTTCAGATTGGAGTTAGTATCAGATGCTTTTTAAAAAGTTACATAATTGGGGCATCTGGATGGTTCAGTCAGTGGCATGTCAGGCTCTTGGTCTCAGGGTTGTGAGTTCGAGATTACTTTAAAAAAGTAGAGATTACTTTAAAAAAGTAAAATCTGAAAATTAAAAAATAAATAATAAAACAAAAAGTTACATAATGATAAATTCTGCTTTGAATATTTTGAGACCTTTTTATTAATGATGGGTACAGATTTCAGGAAGGAAAGAACATTCTCCCTAGTAACTGGTAAATGAGGAATGACTAAAAGGTCCAGCTTAGAGCTGTAGTTAGCATAACCCAGAAGGATCAAGCCAAGAAATCAATTTTCCACATTATTTTTGTATAACATGAACCCATCCAACGACAAGAACAGGGAAAGCTGTAGGCTTCACTTGAAGATGAATTCATAGAATAACAGGCTCCTCCTGAGTTTTGATTTAAGTAAATCCTGTGTTTAACATTTTTTAAGAGATTTATTTATTTGAGAGAGAGAGCACACACGCTAGAGCCCAGTAGGGAAGGGGAGAAGGAGAGAGAGAATCTTAAGCACACCCCCCCCCCACTGAGCATGGAGCCGGAACCAGGGCTCAGTCTCACAACCCTGAGATCCTGACCTGAGCCAAAATCAAGAGTCAGACGCCCAACCAACTGAGCCACCCAGGTGCCCCTGTGTTTAATGTTTTTAACGTGACATGCGTACTCAGTTTTGTGAGGGGGGTTACAGTTCTGGAAACAGGAGAGCTAATAGTGGGCACAGCACAGAGTAGTTGGAGTGGTTCAGTCTTGTGGAGATGGGCGTCTTTCTTACTACATATTGGTGGTCTTCTTGTGCTTTTCGTATCCTCTGAAGTTATAATATGTCTTCACATCTACTTTAGGTACCCTCTTAAAATTATTCTTCACTTGTTACTGTCTGTTGATATCCTCTTGTTTTCCTTAACATTTTTTAGAAACTCTTCTGGCTACCATAAAAAGCTGCAGAGTAATACATTTCCTTGGCATCTACCAAGTCCTGCACTAATACTCACTTTTTTTAGCTACAGTGGGTAAAAAGTATTCACCAAAAGCCATTATAATGGCAGTAAAAAAAACATCAGCAGAGTTATCAGACAGATTGCCCACTATCATTCCAGTAAGAATGCGGGGCAGCCTTTTAGCATTCATTAGCCGAGCATGTACGATAACGTTCCTTTTGGTGCGTTCATATATATCTATGTAGATGTATCTCCCTATAGATATATATGTAGAGAGAGATCAGTTACATGGCTTAGCATTTTAATAGATAGGAATAGATCAATACTTAGATGTAGATGTATATTTTAAATATAAAAATATTTTTGTTATATTCCCCTATAATAGATCAGCACTATACAGGATAGTGTTAAGTGAGATATGCTAGCTAGCATTTGAGAGGCTCTATCCAAAGCTACTTTGAAGGGAAAGAAAGGAATTCACCTAATTTGGGGGTTTAGGACCTCTGCAAATAGAGAAATTCATTTTAGGAAATCTATAAAATGGTGATTGTGTTCTTTTGGAATCTAATGGCATTGTGTACTGTTCTCTGGATAGTGAGATGATGGGTAATTTTTGTTTTCTATATATATTTCTGTATTTTAGATGGTTGTGTTGCCTTTATAAAAAAGGAAAGAAAGTGGGGCGCCTGGGTAGCTAGTCGGTTAAGCGTCTGGCTCTTGATTTCAGCTCAGGTCATGCATGATCTTATGGTGGTGAGATCAAGCTCCGGGTTGTGTTGCACACTGGGTGTGGAGTCTGCTTCAGATTCTCTCTCTCACTCCCCTCCCCCCCCCAAAAAAAGAGAGAAAGCAATGTTAAAAGAATCAGTACCCCAGAGCAACTATGCTTATATAGTCCTTGCCAGAGGAAATAAAAATAGGGAAATTACACAAGGATAAACAATGGCCATGTGATTGCTACTTGTCTTACTAGAACTACTTTTGAAACTTAGGAGATACCCAGATATAGACATGAATCAGGGAAGGTACTTCTTGTCAGTTGCTATGCATTTTACACATATTCTCTTACCTAATCCTCATAACAGTCTTCATACTTTAATCCTTTTAGTAAATACTATTGAATACTTTATATACTGGGAATATGTCAGTGAACAAAAAAGACAAAATTTCTGTCCTTTTGAGGCTTACATTCTTATCAATCAGATACTCTCATCCATATTTCACAGATGAGTAAATTCATTTTACGTCATCTTCTGTGATCATATGTGCCCTTCACTTCCGATCTTTTGAACCTGTGTCTCCCTGATCTGTCCACCATAAAGTTGTTCCTCACTTACTAGGAAGAGTTGTATGACATACCGAGGCTCTTCCCTTTCATGTGTCCAGGAGAAGTTCTAGATTCTGGGAACATCAAAATAAGTATTTGAGCTGTGGAAAATAGACTGAAGAAATGATTTGGGGCCTGTCTACATCTAGTGTCATTACTGCCTAAAGTAGCCCTGTGTTGTATCTGGAAAACAGCAGTCATGCTAATGTGAGAAAAGAGGTACAGAGGTGGCAGGTAGAAAAGAAAGAGTGTATTTTCTCCTCTGCCCTTGTTTTGCCTCTTGTTTTTTGCTGTGCTGTGCTCTAGAGTTGAGCAGCATAGGCTAATGACTAGGCAAGGTAGACCGTATCCTTTGTAAAACATTCCAGAGTAAGAATGTGAAAACCTGGGTTCCAGACCCACTCCTGCCACCTGCTAACTTCATGATCTTGGACGAGCCTCCAAGCCTCTGTATTTTCCTCTGGAAATTGAGGGTAAATCTTGCCTTGTGTTAAGTGAGTAAAAAAAAACACACTGTCCTCTGTAAAGTGCAAAGCACTATTCACCAGTATTTAAAGGATTCCTACTGTGTGCCAGGCCCTTTGCTAGGTGAAGGAATGAAGGAGAAGGAAAATAAAGTTCATGATCTTAGGGAGTCAAAAAGCATAAGATGGGTTTGTTGTCTAAAAGTTATCACCTTCACACCTTCCCCTGGTAGCTTTTAAACTTAACCTGTATCCTACCTATTTTGTGTCTTTTTTGCTGATATGAGCAGAAATTGACATTAGAAAAGATGTTGGCAGGAGACATGAACTGTATTTATTTCAACGTATTAATTCGAAATACTAAATGTATATAATTTGGTATTAGGTAAGCAATACTTTCGCAGTATTAAGTAAGGTTAATGAATTGACCATTCAGGGAAATCTTTAAGATCCATGGAAGAGACAGGGCTTCAGTCTAGCCTTTAAAGATCAGGAGGCCAAGCATAAAAGAAGTGGGAGGAGAACCTGCTTGACAAGGGCAGTGGCCCACGTGCACGAATAGAGGAATATTCCTATTTAGGAGAGAAGTAGACTGCCATAATGGGACATAACTTTGACATGCTTTAAAGGAAGAGAGAATCAGAAAGGTAATTGGAAGCCATATCGTATTGAGCCTTGATCACATAAAGATTGAATTGTGGCCCCAAAAAGGATGCATGCTGAGCAATGAGGGATCAGCCAGGTTATCTCTGTAAAGTTTCAGTATCTGTCAGGTGGCTCTTACGTCCAACTTCATCTAGTTGGAATTAGAGAATTTGTAAAGTTAGGGGCACCTGGGTGGCTCAGTCGGTTAAGTATCTGCTTTTGGCTCAGGTCATGATCCCAGGGTCCTGGGATTTAGCCCCATGTCGGCTTCTCTGCTCAGGGGGAGCCTGCTTCTCCCTCTCCCCTCTGCCTGCTTCTCTGTCTGCTTGTGTGCTCTCTGTCAAATAAACAAATAAAATCTTAAGAAAAAAAAAAAGAATTTATAAAGTTAGGAGTAACAGGGAAAAAAAATGACTTAAAAATATTTTTGGGGCACTGTAGTTTAAAGGCAGAAAGAAAGTAGAAGCACGGAAACCAGTGAGGAATTTTTTATAGCCAAGTGAAATGGCGAAGAGCCTGACCTGGGGTTGTTGCAGTAGCAGCTTTAGGAAAGAAGATTTCAAGGCTGCTTGGCAGGAGTTGGAAATCAACAAGGGAAGCTAGTTTGGCTGGAAGGTTGTGAGGGATGAGGGATGGGTATTTGTTGCATTTAACCTAGTGTTTAGTTTGAGACGATGACAAAATATTTACATGGAAGTAGTTGGTAGGAAGTTAACGATGTGAGTTTGGAGTTTGGATGCGCAGGGTCAAGTCTTCAGAGATAAAGGCTTGGAAGTCATTGCCTTTTGAGAATAACACCGTTGTCACCTCTTCTTTTGACCTTTATTACTATAAAATTTTTAAAAATTTGCCGGAATTTCTGTGCTTAGAGAGTCTAGAGATAGTCTTTGTTTTCAGTTTCCACAGTTGTCATTAACCTAAGTTTCAATTTGAACTCTGTAATCAGTGGTGTCTAAAATAAAACCTATAAAGAAACTCTGTTCTTTTTATCTTATTTAACTCTTCAAAACTCTAAAGAGATAATATGATCTCTGTTATTTTAAGCAATCAGTAGCTGTAATTTGGGTGAAGACTTAGATTCATGAAAAAACTTTTTTTTTATTATTGAGCAACTTTTACTCTTTTATTTTTAATAGCTCTAACAAAGAGAGGAAAAAGCAAGCCATTAGGCCTAGAAACTGTCTGTCATCCCTGTTTGCTTTCTTGGCAGTGTGAAATGCCTCAAATCTTGTTTTTTTTTTCTTCCTTTGTTAAAGTACATCTGAATTTGTACCTTAATATCTCTTTTTTACATAGTTGTCAGATAATCTACTTAGCACTTGTATTTTAGCAAAATATAGTATACTCTTCCTATTTCTTAAATATTGTATGTTGAATTTTTAAAAACAGAAGTTATTTGAGACATCATTGAGTATGCTAGTTTGTAATTTGATAATGTCCTGAAGGCTACTGCTTTTTTTTTTTTAAAGCCGTTTTTGCAGCTTTGGAGGGAAGGAGACTTTCTTTGGGTTCTCATTTCATGGCTTTTGGAGTGTCTTCCCATAGCAACACTTCTCTTCTAAAATGAGAGGCCAGATAACCCAACAAATAAAATGGTGCATAAAGTAAAAGCAAATAATCACTGAGTAAAGGACTAAGAACCATTCCTGCAACTGTTGTAATAAATTTTCGTAGCCAAACATTGTGAGAATGTTTTGTTTGTTTCATTCTTAGGACTTTTAAAAAAGACTTTTTTTGAGAGGGATTGAAAGGTCGAGTCTTAGGTATATTTTAGAAAATCGAAGTGTTATATGTCCTTAGTCTAACCTTCCTTCTTTCTGGGAAAACAGAGGAAATAGGTGTGTAAAATACACACATTCCTGTGTCTGTATATGCATTCATGCTGAGTGATAGTACACGGATCTCTTGCCATTTACTCTTAATGGAGAAACTTAAATTCTTCTATTATGTAAAATCCATACTTTCCATCCACCCACTCCTAAGATATATTGTGTTTACCCTTAACCTAAACAGCTCTTATTAATCTCTGATATTCTCTTCCTTGTTTTACTGAACAACAATTGAGTTGCATGGCAGTAAGGACAGAGTTAATCAGGCTCTTCTAATTTTCTTTTCATCACTATTTCTCCTTTTCCATATCTTTGAGTAATGTAACATGAGCTATTTTGTGACTTAAGGCAGTTTTTTTTTACCTTTTATTGTTCCTTTCATGGTTCAAAACAAAGTATGGACTGCTTTAGTGAAGAGAAGAAAACAGACATGTCTGTTGTTTGTTGACTTTGTGAGAAAGGTACCATGCTTCCTTTTAGAGCCCTCATGATGCCTAGCAATCATGTTAAATATATAGTAGTTATTTTAGCAAATGTGTGTTTGCATTTCTTCCCAGAACTAGAGGCACACTGCAGGGAAGAGAAAGAGATGGAAGAAAATGAGAGTCAGCCCTGACAGATAGAAGGGCAAATCCTGATTTACTTCATTCTTTGCTTTAGTGAGGGTGAAGCATGCTCTCTCAGGAGTGCTGCTGTTGTCTGCAGTGTATACTGTTGCATGGAAAGAGGAAGCAAAAAATTAGGGAAAAAATATGCACATCACTGTGAGCAATTCATGTTTATTTTTTTAAAACAACTTTTTATATGGCTTAGAATCACATAAAATCACATAAAATAGAATCACATAAAATTACTTAAAAAGTTATTTAAGATTAATATTTCCTTTAAGATAACTATAATTTAGCTTAGGAGTGGTAAATCTCTTTTCAGGGCTACTAATGCATTAGAGGGGAAAAGCCTGAATGTATCTTAAGATTCAACAAAGCAGCTTAGGGTATAAATAAAAAGTAAGAATCTTATTAATTTTATTATATTCTTATTTTAAGAAAGATGAAATATACTCTTATTTTAAGGTAATGTTGATCAACTATAACCATTAAATGAAGGGGTTTTTTTCCTTTGTTATATTTCAGTGACTTGAGGATGACAGTGGGAATAGGAAAAGATGAGCCAGACTTGGGAATGTATCCTGGACACATACTTGATTAATTTAGTTGGAATCTGTCCTGGACACACGTTTGATTAATATACTTAATTTAAATACCTTTTTTAAAAAAATCATAGTCGTTCTGAATCAGGTTGATGAAAAGACTGTTGTTTTCACTCAACACTGTGTTTCATATATAATCATAATATAATAATATTCCTGTATATTAGGACTTCTTTTCTAATATGTTACTAATACAGCATTTTTTCTAATATATTACAAACTTATTTCATATGTATCATAAAATGAATTTAATTTGTCAGAGAACAATCCATAAACTAAAATGGGAAGCAGGAGAAAGAGGGAATACAGAATACACAGAGAATGAAACACCTAGAACAAAGTAAATATACTCACGTAATATGAGCCAGCTGTATATGTAGTTGTGATGATTCAGTGACTTTGCAAATACATACTGTAGTAGGAAATACTTGAAACCTAGTACGTTTTTGTAAAAATAGGCTGTAAATGTTTGGAAAAACTTGGAAGGCAAATAAACCTCTGAATTTTAATAATGGATATTTCTTGCCAAATTTTAAGAAACATGTTAATCATTACTTAATGTGTACAAGCACATACATTCTTGAAATCTTTTTCTCCATTGTCAAAAAGAAAAAGACCCTAACTTCTTACTCTTGATACTTTTAAAATACTCATACTAGTGACTTACTATCATCTTTATTTCTATAACAGGAGGTACAAACAGTTCTCTTGGTATTTGCTCATAGGTCAAGTGAAATTAAGTTCCACAGGTAAAAGAATCCTACTTGTTCTAAATAAAAAATTAACACTTATGGACTGAAATGTGGAAGTATGTATAATAATAAACAACCTCAGCACTATGCCAGATAGGATTGCCTACGTTTGGATTTTGTGAAACTTGCCCTTACTCACACACCTGTACTTCCAGACTTAATTCCTGAGCATATTTCATCATATAATTTCAGATTGTAATTTTTTTTCTTCACTCATTTAACAAACTTTTATCAGATATCTACATGTGCCAGAAAGTGTTTTGGATATTGGTGATACCCAGTGAGCAAAAGCAAAAACAAATTCTACCCTCAAAGAGCTTGTAGCCTAATAAGAGTAACAATAGTGATCAGATCACACCAAAACATATATATAAAATCTTGGCTGTGACCAGTGCTTTTTTTTTTATTAAGAGTGGTTAGGGCAGGTTCCATTAGAAAGCAGTGTTGAGTATTAACTAGGTAAAGTGAGATGGAAAGAGTATTCCAAGTAGAAGAAACAGCATGTGTAACTGCCCTGTGATGGAAAAGGGTGAGGTGTGCTCAAAGAATAAATATGACTAGAACCAGTGCAACTAGAGCATACAGAGATGACTGGGAGGCAAGCAAAGGCCACACCACGCAAGCCTTATAGACTACATTAAGGAAAAGTTTATTTTATTTTTACTTTTTTTTTTAATTTTATTTATTTATTTGACAGAGAGACAGCCAGTGAGAGAGGGAACACAAGCAGGGGGAGTGGGAGAGGAAGAAGCAGGTTCCCATTAGAGCAGGGAGCCCCGTGTGGGGCTCGATCCCAGAACCCTGGGATCATGGCCTGAGCTAAAGGCAGACGTTCAATGACTGAGCCACCCAGGCGCCCCAAGGAAAAGTTTATTTTAGTATTAGTAGGGACCCATTGAAAAAATTCTTGGCAAATGATAAGTCTAAAATATGGCGCATAGATCTTAGTTAGAACCTAAAAGTGAATATAGATACAGTAGTTTTTAGACAGGAGATGATGAGAGTTGTGTAGGATGGTGGTAATGAAAATAGAGTGAACTGAAGGTGTTGAGAGATATTTAAAAGGTAAAACAAAAATACATATAAAAGACTAAGAGCAAATTGGTATATAATTCGCATCTTTTTTTTTTCTTAAGATTTTATTTATTTATTTGACAGAGAGAGAGGCAGCAAGAGAGGGAACACAAGCAGGGGGAATGGGAGAAGCAGGCTTCCTGTTGAGCAGGGAGCCCGATGGCAGGCTCTATCCCAGAACGCTGGGATCATGACCTGAGCCAAAGGCAGACGCTTAATGACTGAGCTGCCCAGGCGCCCCTATAATTAGCATCTTTAACATTTTATTCCTTTATTCATCAAATATTCATTGGTTGTTTTTTATGTGCCAGGGTTAAATAGTAAAAATATAATGGTCTTGCCATTATAGAGTTTATGGTCAAGTAAGAGAAATAGACATTAACCAAATAATTACATAAATACAAACTATGACAAGTGTTGCAAAGGGGAAATTGAGGAGTCCTGTGAGTATACAAAGGGCACTTGGCTTGGTGTGGGGTATTGTGGAAGGCTAGAGAAAATGACATTGGGGCTGAGCTCCAGGAGGAGCTGACTAAAGGTGTGTGGAGGAACCAGATTTTAAATGGAAGGAATAGAAAATGCAAAAGCCAATTGAAGGGAGAGGGAGAAACTCATAAACAGGCTCCACTCCCAGTTAGGGAGCCCGACTTGGGGCTCAGTCTCACAACCCTGAGATCATGACCTGAGCAGAAATCAAGAGTTGGCCACCTAACCAACTGAGCCACCCAGGCACCCCTAGGTTTTTTTCTTTATTTCTCTTATACCTCATAACATTCTGGCTTTCTATTTGTATTTCATCCTTTAAATTTTCAAAATGTGCACTTTTCAAAAATTATTCAGTAAGTTTTTTAAGGTGCTTGTTTTGGGCTATTATAGTGCCTTAATTCTAAAGAAATATTGTCTAAAGGTATTATGACAAACTTCTTGCTGACAGCAATATACAGTCTAATGGTTGATATTTAGTAAAAGCTGAGTTAAGCATGAGAAAAAAGAAATAGAGAATTTAATTAAGAAGAACATTAATGTGGGTTCTTAGAACTACTTGTTAGGCTCGGTGGCATGACTTGAACAGAACCACACAAGAAAATGAGTAATATGAGCATTGGTGGAAAAGATCAGGAAAAAAAATTCTTGAAAAAACCCTAGAACAGGGGTGTCTGGGTGGCTTAGTCAGTTAAGCATCTGTCTTCGGCTCAGGTCATGATCCCAGAATCCTGCGATTGCGCCCACATCAGGCTCCCTGCTCAGTGGGGAGTCTGCTTCTCCCTCCGCCTGCCAGTCCCCCTGCTTGTGTGCTCTTTCCCTCTCTCTCTCACTCTCTGTCAAATAAATAATGAAATCTTTAAAAAAAAAAAAAGGCAAAAAAATCCCCAGAATATATGGGTACCTAGGGTGTCTCAGTTGGTTGAGCTTCCAACTCTTGGTTTCAGCTCAGGTCATGGGCTAGGGTTTTGGGACCTGCCCTACCTCAGGCTGTGCCCTCAGCAGGGAGGCTGCTTGAGATTCTCTCTCCCTCTCCCTCTGCCCCTCCCCACTGCACACGTGTGTACGAGTGCAAAGCACGAGTGCGCACTCTCGCATGTGCAAATAAATCTTTAAAAAAAAGGAAAGAAACCCAGGAACATAGGTTTAAGTTATCTGTAAATTGTTGTTAAATGTTCTGTTCTTTTTTTTTTTTTTTTTAAGATTTTATTATTTATTCTACAGAGATAGAGACAGCCAGCGAGAGAGGGAACACAAGCAGGGGGAGTGGGAGAGGAAGAAGCAGGCTCCCAGCGGAGGAGCCTGATGTGGGGCTCAATCCCATAATGCCAGGATCACGCCCTGAGCCAAAGGCAGACGCTTAACTGCTGTGCCACCCAGGCGCCCCTAAATGTTCTGTTCTTAAGTAGAGTGTAGTATAACTGCATATGGATTTTTTAAGAAAAATAATGTTTCTATCATAACAAATTTTGATGAAGCTTTTCCATTAAGTTTATAAACAGTTTTTAGATACATAGAATCAGAATTTTTATAAGTTGTGTAAGAGACTGGATTCTTAATCTTTTAAAAAAAAGTTTTCCAAGGTATGATATAGAACCATACTTATGACGGAAAACTATTTTATGGGGGCGCCTGGGTGGCGCAGTCGTTAAGCGTCTGCCTTCGGCTCAGGGCGTGATCCCGGCGTTATGGGATTGAGCCCCGCATCAGGCTCGTCCGCTATGAGCCTGCTTCTTCCTCTCCCTCTCCCCCTTCTTGTCTTACCTCTCTCGCTGGCTGTCTCCCTCTGTCAAATAAATAAAATATTTAAAAAAAAAAAAGAAAAGAAAACTATTTTATGAACGTAAAGATGAGTGAACGGGCCATTGGTTTAGCTGTAGGTTTTTGTTGCCCAGTGTCCAAAGTCCAGTGAGAACAGGGTTACCTAATAGATGAAAGGAGATATTCAGTTCCTTAACTACTCTTCTGTACCTAAATTAATTTTTGATTTTATTTTTTCTAAGATTTTATTTATTTGTTAAAGAGCATGGGGGGAGGGGTGGAGCAAGAGGGGGAAAGAGCCTTAAACGTACTCCGTGCTGAACGCAGAGCCCGACTTGGGGCTTGATCTCAAGACTCTGAAATCCCGACCTGAGCTGAAACCAAGAGTCGGACACTTAACCCACTGTGCCACCCAGGCACCCCTGTACCTAAACTTAATTTTTATCTAGGAGCTCAAATGCTATCTTGAATGATTTGTGGTAGTTAGTATTTCCTCTAGCAACTTGAAAGTTTCTTTCTTCCCCTATTAGTTACCCTACTATCCATGGCTTTCTCCAGGAAAGCACATACCATCCTGTGCCATGAATGTCTCTTAGCCTGTTTGCCTACATGAAAGCTCCATGGGCACGTCTGTAGAGCATTCGCATCCTCCAGCCAGCGAGCTGGTGGACGCTGATCTTTGAATGGCCTGTATATGGAGGAGTCTTTATAAGTATTTTCTATATCTATATGTATATCTATCTAATCTGTGATCTAGATGATCATATACCAGTGTACAGAAGATGATACTGACGTTCACAGAGGTTGAATAATTTGCCCAATCTTAAAACCAGACCAGGATTCAAATCTAGATCTGTTTGACTCTACAGCCCTGCTTTTAAATGACTATGATGCTGTAATGCTGCTCCAAGTAAGGTTCTTAAAATAGCAGAGGGAGAAGATGGTAGATAACATTGGAAAACAGAAGCCATATTGGTCATATTGAAACCTGGAGCTGTTGGAAGGAAGGGAGGAAGGGGAGGGAGCTGACACTATAAACCGTAGAACAAAAGGGCAATAGATATTTTTTGCTTAAAGGGGGAGAAAACCTGTGCATTGAAAATTTTAACGTACCATTGGATAAAGAATGATAAGACCTTAGCACTGTTCTGAGACCTATCATTACTGGAGTTTGTGTTTCATCAGTTATCTGCTTTTCAAAATAGGACTGCCCTTTTTCCCCTCCTAAGATGCCTTTTTTAACCTGCTTGTCCATGATTTGTTGAAACCTATCCCAGTGAGTCAGAAAAATAAAATCTGTTCTTCCACCTCCACTTGTAGTTCATCTTTGTCTTTCCTTCTCTTACTCCCTTCCCAGTGCCCACACCCATGTTTTTGATAGTGGTTTTTTCTCAGCTGGTAGTTGCTTCCACATGACAGGCATTTCCAGAGCTATTGCAAAGTAATACAATTATACTTCGCAAACCTAATAAAAGGCCAAGACAGATACACTTTTCTGTTTGCTATTTTTCAGGCTTCTTTTATACTAAAAAAAGATCAGTGATGGGGAGAGAAAGCATGTAATTATACATTTTTAAATAATTGGCTGTAAAGAAGGGAGTTAATTCTTTACAAGTTAGTGGTTGGAGACTTACTAAAGAATGATTTTAGGGAAGCCTGGCTGGCTCAGTTGGTGGAGCATGTGACTGTTGATCTTGGGCTTGTAAGTTCAGCCCCATGTTGGGTGTACAGATTATTTAAAAATAAAATCTTTAATAGAAAGGATGATTTTGTTTTAGCTTTTCCTCACGTGTTTAAGCCAAGCTATTACCCCAGTATTATTCGCTTAATATAAACCCTTATTTTATAGAATTATTGGGAGAGCCAATAATTGCTTTGAAGAAACTTAACAATTATAAATATATTAAGAGTAACTCTCTAGGGCGCCTGGGTGGCTCAGTTGGTTAAGCATCTGCCTTTGGCTCGGGTCATGATCCTGGGGCTCCTGGGATTGAGCCCCACATCAGGATCTCTGCTCAGCTCTCCCACTGCCCCTCCCCCTGACTCATGCACACACGCGTGCTCTCTCTCCCAAATAAATCAATAAAATCTTAAAAAAAAATAGTAACTTTTATTTGAACTAGAGGTTGCCTCTTTTAATTACTTCAGTGCCTCTGATAAGAACGTGTGTAATTAATCTGAGGTGCCTGCGTGGCTCAGTAGGTTGAGCGTCCAACTCTTGATTTGGCTCAGGTCATGATCCTTGGGGTCCTGAGATTGAGCCCCGAGTCAGACGTCATGCTCAGTAGAGAGTCTGCTTGAAATTCTCTCCCTTTGCCCCTCCCCCCCAAAATAATTAAGTCTTTAAAAAAAAAAAAGAAGGTATTTAATTAACCTAAATTTGATTTGGAAGAAAAGTCCATTTGGTAGAAATACGGTGCCTTTTTATGGTTTTGATGCTGTGAAGTAATACTTTAAATTTTTCAGTCAGTAAACCAACCGTAAGTGGTATTTATCTTCTATTGATATATGCTGTGTAGGCAGGAGAAAGTTTTCAGTGTAATCCACTTGGCATCACTCTCAGTCCTGCTCTTAAATTTCTCTTACCCAGTTTCTATTTAAAACCTCAGCTTGTCTCTGCCTTAGTAGTCAGTGTTGAAGTTTGTTTTGCCCTTTAACAATTAAAGTATTGTATGGCACATTGTAGGTCATTCACCAGATGTGGCTGTAGTGGTTTTGCTTCTGTCGGAGTTGGGTTGCTCATTGTTTGGCAGATCATCATGCAAGTTCTTTGTAATTGAGTTCACGGTGATTTAGTGTATTTCTTAAATTACTGTAATTGTTTCTGATGTTAGGTTTTGAAAATTTGTCAAATTTGTCATCATCCTGTTTCTGCCTGGAATTGTTACCTCTATCTTTTTTTGCTCCTTTTTAAAATCTCTGCTTTTCTGTTGTAGTTCACTTATCCTTATAACCACTTTAAATTGTTTCTAAGTTAGGACATACATACATAAATTGTTCAATATAAATTTTTTTCCTGCTCTGTAAGTATGGAAGGAGTGTATCAAAGCTTAATATCGCATTATTCTTCATAATTTTAGAAAGAATTAACTTTCTTTCATCTGCTCCAGCCATTGTGTTAGATCCTTGTCCCGAGGATATTTAAATTAACTTTAGAGCCAGTGACAAGGTTAGGAAGAGGTTAAAGCATATCTTCCGTACATTTCTGCCCTTCCTTTAAGTGCTCTGCTGTACCTTTTTTTGTTTGTTTCCTACTTTATTTAAAAGCTTTCCAAAATGTGTATTGCCTTATGAATAGAGAGTCAGGTTGGAATAGGTGAGAGAGAACATGGGCCTGTCTTGGGAGAAGACATTCCACATCCCAGCCCATCTGCTTCCTAACTGTCTAACCTTAGGCAAGTTACTTAGAACTTTCTAAGTGTTTATTAACTATAACATGGAGAGAACAGAAGCCTGTTCAGAGTAGATGTAAGAGTAACATATTCTCTGTCACATGCTTCATAGGGCGCCTGGGTGGCTCAGTTGGTTAAGCCTCTGCCTTTGGCTCAGATCATGATCCCTGGTCCTGGGATCAAGACCCTAGTCGAGCTCCCTGCTCAGTGGGGAATCTGCTTGTCCATCTCCCTCTGCCCCTCCCCCTGCTCTTGCTTGAACTCTCTCTCTCTCTCAAATAAATAAATAAAAACCTAAAAAAAAAAGTGCTCTTCATAAAAGTATCACCCACCATATCAAAATATAACCTACCAAAAATACTTGGCTGGTTTTTTTTTTTATTCTGTGCGCTCATCACTTCTCATGATCTGATAACATAAATATAAACAAAAGTAAATTGATAAAGTGTAATGACCCTAAAATATTTCCTCAGACATTTTTGGCTTTTTGTACCTTCTCTTTCCCCCACCTTACTTTCTTCATCTCTCTTCCTAAGCCCATTCTGTTGGAGAAACTGGAATCTTTCCTAGACTGACCTTCACAAGGCCAAGTAGCCTAGTAAAGTGAACCTGATAAATAAGCCAAGTGACTTAAAATAACACTTTTAAGTCTCATTCAAACTATTTATGTATAGTGACAACAGCACAGTCATTACTAAGATTGCAAAAATTAGTTATCTTTAAAATTGTATTCCAAAAAAATAAAAAATAAAATTGTAAACTGTTTTTCTAATATTACTTAATTTTCTTAAACATCCTGAGGACTCTTTCTGTCATCAGTCAGAACCCCACTGACATTATATTAATACATATTGTAGTACAAATTAGTTCATCAAAAATTTAAAGAAAATTAAGCAAAAGTAGATAGAAAAGCAAACGTTTTTAATTCATTTAGTATAGAAAGTATACTCATATTGGTAATTGACTTATTTATTTTTATTTCCATTTACTTTTGATTTAGTAATGGTTTGATTGGTTAAAAGATTGTCAGTTTACCATTCCTATTTAAATTTGCATCTGATTTTTAAGACATACTACCAAAACTAAAACTTGTAGTCAGACAACACTTACATAATCAATGCTAATAGAAAAATGAGGTAAGTTATCTGTTTTGGCATAAAGAGGCTGCTGAGATTAAAGTAACAATGAAATTGTATACTTTATTTCTGTAATTATAATTGAAAAGCTGTGAATCCCAGAGGCTCTCTTGATACCAGGGAACTGCTCTGAAGTGTGTATATATATTTTTAAAGGCTTACACATCCGCCTTCTCACAATTACTAGGGAATGTTTTTGTGAAAACGGGTATTGTGTCGTTTTGTTGTGAAAACCAGAATTCCATCTTAAAAAGCACCCTCTTTCCTTGATTTCGCATGGATTAAGTTGCAGTGGGGTTGGGGCACATTTTGCATACAGGTAATGCGCCAGGCTTGAGGCTTTGTTTAGTGGGCTGCCAGCCTTCCTCAGCTACAAGAAGAGGTGTATCTCTGTGTTGGGTTTGTCAGCAGCCTCAAGGAGGTACGGAAACTGATTCTTCCGTTGACAAATGTGACATTTGTGTTGACATTTGTGGGGTTAGCTAAAAATTGTGTGATGCTCTTCCCACTTTCTTTCTGACTGTAACTTCCAGACTGTTGTAACAGCTCTCTCCAGGTATAATACATGAACCAGACCCCATGCTCCACTCTCGTCATCTCTTTTAATTCTAAAACATTGAGGATTGAAATTCAAGTCAAAAATTCTTATGACCCAAAGAGTAATAAATTGGCTTAGAGCCTGTTCTTGAAAATTAGAGTTTCACACTAAAAATGCAGAAACCCCTTAGTTGCTCTGTAACTGCAGGAACCAAGGATCGTCCAAAATTCAAAAACAAAACAACAACAGAAAGGCTAAATCATGCTTAGTAGGGCAAAGTGGAAAATTACTTTGTGACCTAGGTAGGTTACTAGTGCAAAAGCCTTAAAAAAAACAAACAAACAAAAAAACCTCTAAATAGGGAAAAGTATTTAATTAATGGACTGGTTCATAAACTTGTACATAAACTTTTCAGTTGAATTTCATAAATCTCTAAAAGGGAAGCTAGTTTTTGTCCTTAAAAATAAATAGAAATAATGTTTTTCTACTGAAAGGCTTTTTGAGAGTCATTTGAGTTTCCAGATATATATATATATATATATTTGGATATATATATATATATATATATATATATATATATATATATTTAGAAAGGAACCATGAAAATTATCTTCCTCTCTTCTTCACTATACTGCTATCCTGAACTGTGCCCGGTCTCAAACGGAGTTCCTTGCTCAGCATTTCCATGTGTCTGCCTGGAAGCCATGCCACACCTGTGCCAGACTGAGGTCGTGATGGCCCGCTTTCCCTCCTCTGTACTCGGCCCTCTCACAGCCTTTGACATGTCAGCATATGGTAACTTCATGCTGTCAGTTGCTCGGGGCAGAAGTCTTGGCCTCTTTGCTCTTGCTCTCTCACGCCCCACAGCTCAGTCTGTGGCTGCACCTTCACAGTCTGTTGAGAAGGCTGCCTCTTCTCGTACCACGTCGTCCAGGCCACTGTCTCACTGGGTTAATGCTGTGGTATTCTAACTGCTCTCCCCACTTCTACCCTTGCGTGTTTATTAAAGTAAATCAGATGTTGTCATTTTTCTGCTCAGGATCTTCCCGTGCCTTCTCATTTCACTCAGAAACGTAGCCACAGGCTCCTTGATGACACCTGAGCTCCTACGTCCTCTAGCCCCCCATTACCTGTCTGACCACATCTCCTACTAGACCCTTGCGACTCCGCCCCAGCCACACTGGCCTCCTTGCTGTTTCTCAAACACACCAAGCGCAGCACCCGCCTTGGGATCCTTCTGCTTGCTATTTCCTCCGTCCGGAATGTTGTTCTTCCAGCCTCATTAGAAAACTTAAAGTATCTTAAAGCTCATTCCCTCACTTCCTTTGGGTCTTTATTCACATGTCCCCTCAGACCAAGTCTAACTTTCCTATTTACATTGTCACACCCTCTCCTATAAACGAATCTCATATTCCCCATTGCTGCTTAATTTTTCTGCATAACACAGGCCATCCTCTAACATACTGTATATTTTACTTACCTTGTTTCTCTTTCTTCTCTCACTAGAATATAAGCTTCTTGAGAGCAGAGTTGTCTTTTTGTTGATTGCTTGCATTGCAGCCTCTAGACTAGTGCCTGACACCAGCAGACCCTTGCTAATATTTATTGAATGAATAAATAAATGAATGAAAGTAACATTTTTAGGTGTGGTATTTTTTTTCTCTGAATGCAAAGTGGGGATGACTGTAGTTCTTTAGAACACTGTGAATAGTGCAGATCCTCAATGAAGTTACGATATAGACAGACTATTTCTCATAACCTTTCCCTTTTCTAATAATGTAAAAATGTTAAGTATATTCAAAAAGATGTTTAACATTTGGGGTGCCTGAGTGGCTCAGTCATTAGGCATCTGCCTTTGGCTCAGGTCATGATCCCAGAGTCCTGGGATGAGTCCGCATCGGACTCCTTGCTCAGTGGGGAGTCTGCTTCTCCCCCTGCCTGCTCAGCAAGCTGTTCCCCCTGGTTATTCATGCTCTCTCTGTCTCTGACAAATAAATAAATCTTAAAAAAAAAAAAAAAAGAAGAATGTTAAACATAGAGGCAAAATATGAAAAGTAACAACAACAAAAAATAGCAGTCATGTTCCCACCACCCAGGTTAAGAAACAAAACCATCAGTATTTTTGAAGCCTTCTCTGTGCCTTCCCTTACCTCATCCTCCCCCTTCTCCTTGCAGAACCCCTATCCTGAGTTTTGTTTATTGTTCCTATTGGTTTTCTTTATAGTTTTGCCACATGTGAATGTATCGTTCGGTTAGGCATATTTTTGAGCTTCGTGTAAGTTTTCCTGCAGCGTGCTGTTCCGCTCTGATGTTCCTGTGGTTCCTCCATGTTGGTGCATGCGGCTGTAGTTCATTTATTCTCACTCCTATATAGTATCCCCATTTCATGAAGAGACTGCAGTTTATTTATCCATTCTCCTGTAAATACAAGTTTTGGGTTGTTTCCTTGTTTCTTAGCAGTAAAAACAGTGCTGTTATGATCATAATTGTACCTGTCTCATAAAACAGTGCGAGTTTCTCTAGAGTGTATTCTTAGGAGTCAGATTGCTGTCCAATAGGGTATGTGCATCCTTCATTTTATGGATTAATGCCAAATTGTTTTCAAGTGTAGTTGTAACAAATTTATACAACAATCAACAGTGCACAAGAGTTTTAATTGTTTTACGTTTTCTCAATGTCGAGGATGTAAAATGGCATCCCAGGGTAGCCAGGGCACGGGGATGCACAAGCAGCTGGCTCCAGGGGTCCCAAACAGACCAGGTTCGGCCACTCACCCCCAACAGAGACAAGTGGTGGCGAAAGGAGAAAAGAATCATTTCAGTGTGGCCAACACCGGGAGACAACATCTCAAAAGACTGTCTCCAAAGTACTGAAACTACTTCTGGGTTTATATAAGGAAAATGTGGGACAGAGGTGGATGGGTACGTGCAGGTGGACAGTAAAGGTCAAGTCAGTAGTTGTCTTGGGGTCAATCACGTGCAGTCTTGCTGGCTTACCAAGTCCTTCTTGCTTGAGGGGATAGTTTCGGTTCCCATCACGGGATGCTTTGCCCGCAAGGTATTTTGCCTGAGTTAAGAGATAAGCTAGGAAGAACTTCATCAATTAGAAATTTTGAGGTTACAGTGGAGGTCGTTGAAGCCAGCTTTCATCAAGTTAGTTTTAATTTGCACTTTCCTGTTTTCTAATGAGACAGCATATCTTTTCAAATTTAATTGGCCATTCCTGTTTTCTCCTCTATGAAGTATCCATCGGTGTTATTTGCTCTTTTTAATTGGATTGCTTTTGTCAGAGTTCTTCACATTTTCTAAATACATTTCCTTTGTCAGTACATGTAATGCAGATACGTTGCCTCAGTTTGTAGCTTGTCTTTTCGCTATCTTTGGATGAATAGAAACTCTAAATTTTAATGAATTTGATTTCTCAGTCTTTTCCCTTGTGGGATTTTATCTTTGAAAAGTTGTTTCCTATCTGATATGGTTTTGAAATATAGGTGAGGTTCGGTGGGGTGGAGTCTGGAGCCAACGACCAAGAAAGAATTCATGAGACAGTTTTGGTGCAAAATGGTGGTTTTATTAAAGCACAGGGACAGAACCCATGGGCTGAAAGAGGTGCTGCACGGGAGTCTTGAGGAGTGGTGATTACATACATATACTCGATTTGGGGGAAGTTAGGGAAAGGGAGCTTTCAAGAGAACTTTTATATGCTAAAGAGGACCAACCTACAAGATACCAGAGGCCTTGCCATTGTCAACTTAAGGTTGCCTTTAGCTCTAGCACGGTATTAACATTAAGAGTGTTGGGAGATTTCCTGGAGGAATGTCACACCTGTCCCATCCTGGAGTGGAGGGATGGGGTGGGGAGAGCTTGCAGGGTTTCGGCTTGGCTTACGCTTTGTCTTCAACTAGCCTTCTGCTTCCTCATCATTTCTAAGGTCATCTGGGAACTTTTCCACCTTTTGTCAAAACATACTGCTCTTGGACCCTCCTTTGACCAATCCCTGACAGCCTGTTCTTCAGAAGCTCTGAAACTCAGTCACACAGGCACAGGTGACTGAGAAGAGCTCAGTTTCAGAAAACATTTTTATGTAAATAGGAATCAAATGAGAGCGAACCTGCAGTGTTTTATTTTACTTATTTTTCAATAGTTATAATTTTAAATCACCAGTGTCTTACAAGAAAAAGATTTTGGGGAGCACCTGGCTGGCTCCGAAGATCACAGGACTCTTTATCTCAGGGTTGTGAGTTTGAGCCCCACGTTGGGTGTAGAGGTTACTTAAATAAATAAAACTTAAAAAAGAGAGAAAGAGAAAGAGATTTGGTCCTGAAATCAAACTCCACTCATGTAAGGTGAACCCTGGTTATAACCTTAATTAGAATAATCTGAGCTTTTCCTAGTAGATACTTACACAGAGTGTCAGTGTATCATTTTAAAGCTTGTTTTAAAAGTGACTGCAGGGGCGCCTGGGTGGCACAGCGGTTAAGCGTCTGCCTTCGGCTCAGGGCGTGATCCCGGCGTGGCGTGATCCCGGCGTTATGGGATCGAGCCCCACATCAGGCTCCTCCGCTATGAGCCAGCTTCTTCCTCTCCCACTCCCCTGCTTGTGTTCCCTCTCTCGCTGGCTGCCTCTTTCTCTGTCAAATAAATAAATAAATAAATAAAATATTTTAAAAAAAAATAAATAAAAGTGACTGCAATGTAAAACTTTTCTGTCTGGACATAGAGAAATGTCAATATGAATTAGTAGAATTAGTAGAAGTCTGTATTAAGAATGTTTTAAACAAATTTTATATGTAATACTATTAATTTGAGTGGTGCTGACCGATGAATAATTTGGAAGAAGTGCCTCTGTGGTGCTTGAAAAATGTGTTTATTTTAGAAGCAGAGAATCGTGGGCTGATAAATCGACCCTTAAAAGTTCTTAGTTGGGGTGCCTGGCTGGCCCAGTTGGAGCAGGTGACTGACTCTTGATCTCAGGGTTTTAAGTTGGAGCGTCACATTGGGTGTAGAGAGTACTTAAAAATAAAATCTTTAAAAAAAAAAAAAAAAGGTTCTTCTGAGGTGATCTGTTGAGCAGAGGAATTCTTTCTGCAGCATCCCAGGTGGTTTTCTGCCCTTGGATTGAAGGCCCCCCATGTCAAGGCAGTCAGTGTTGATAAGCCAACTCTGCCCCTGCATCTTTGCAACAAAATTTATTTGCTTACCACACACCTTTTTTTTTTTCATTGTGCTAAGGTAAACTTCACATCAGTTTCTGCCTTTGGAAAGGAGAAAACTCTTTTTTCTTTTACACTCATAGCACTTTTCAAACACTCCTGACACCAGGTGTGTGGGTTTTTTCCCACACCAACTGATTCTCAATCTCGGACACCAGCTAGGTACTCTACAGTTCAATTCCGTTCTGACGCTGCCCCCACCCTCTCCACCTTCTGACATCAGTAGCAAGTCAGGTTGCCACCTGTGCTTCTGACCATACATGGAAGGTTTCCACAACCCCCTCCTCAACTGGGATTGTATGCTAGAGTGTCTCACAGAGCTCAAGAAACCATTTACTTACCAGGTTACCCACTTATTACAGGGGCTACTGAAGGCTACAAATGAATAGCCAGTTGAAGAAGTGCATAAGGGTCAAGGTGTGTAAAGGTCCTGAGCACAAGAGCCTCTGTCCCCATGGATTTGGGGTTGCACCACTTTCCTAGCCTGTGGATGCATTCACCAACCCAGAAACTCTTCAGATCTTGCACTTCAGAGATTTTTATGGAGGCTTCATTACATAGGCATCATTGATGAAATTATAATTGGTGAATTATTCAACCTGTAGCCACTCTCTCCTCCCTAGAAGTTGGCAGGCGGAGCTGAAATTCCCACCCTCTAATCACAGTTTAGTTCCCCTGACAACCAGCTCTTACCACTGGTTTTCTAGGAGCTTCCCCAAAATCTCACTAACATAAAGTCGGGTGTGGTTGAAAAGGGCTTTTTATGAACAAAAGTAGTTCCTTGCACCATTATAGCCCTGGGGCTATTTCAGGAACAGGATGAGATACTAAATATTACAGCAAAGGTGCTCCCCCTCACGCTTACCACTTAGCAAATAACAAGGGTTTTAGGTGCTTTGTGCCAGAAATAAGGACGAAGACCAGTTATGTATTTGTTATTCTAAATCACATTATCACAGTCTTCTTACAAGTTCCAAATCAGTTTCTAAATAAATGAAATTTTATTTTACCAAGAAAAGTCCATGTGGTTTGACTGTCCAGTTGGTAAACTTAGATTCCGCTGAAATTGAGTGAGTACTTACTCTATGTCAGAAAGTGTGCTAGGTAGTATCTCATTTCACTTAACCCTTACCATGACACTACATACGCAGTTGGGTAATGGCATCCCTGATAAGTGCCTAAAGACCTTGGCCAGTGAAGTTAGAAGCAACCTGGACCTGATGTCGCAAAGAAAACTGGGAAGAGGTACAGCTAGGATTGGCATGCATGCCTCCTGACCCCAAAGCTTTTTCTGGCAGTTGGTGTAAAGGAACAATACTAATCATGGGGCTATTTTACTGATGACCTAAATGAATAACAAATACAAATTTGGGGAGGCTGTGACTAGTATCAAACTATGCCTAGTGCAATTGTCAGGTCTTCCTAGAACGTTGGAAGTAAGTCTTCAAAGATACTGTATTACATTTACTCCAAAAATGCGGTTAGATCTTGGGACTAGTTAGTAGCATATATGCCTCTCTGGTTTGAACCTCTGTTCCCTCACTGCTTTCTCTCTCCATTCTCTCGTCTCGCAATCACCCCTGACTCCTAACCTCCCCAATATTTTCTTCAGTTCCTTTGCTTATCACCCAGCTTAGCCTTTCCTCTTTCTAAGCCCCGTTTTGATTTTCCTCCTTTTCACTGTGCTTTCTAAAACCCTTATTCATTGCTAGGAAAGTGCATTCTTAACCTTTTTTGTAGAGTACCACTTACCTTTTGTTGCATAACAAAGTACCCTAAACTTGGTGGCCTAGAACAGTAATGATTTATTATTTATGGCAATCGTGTGGGTTGGGTAGATGGGTTCTTCTGGTTTCACTTTCACCTGGAAGGCCCGCTGAGCCCTGGGCATAGCTGGGATGAAGGTTCTCTCTTCCTGTGGGCTTCTCGGAGGAAGGCTAGGTGGCGTGTCTTCAAAGGGTGGTGGCAGTAGTCCAAGAGGGCAAGCACTTGCTTATCAGGCCTCCTTTTCTAATTACGTGGCCAAGCTCATTACAGAAGACTCCCCAGGGGTGTAGATAATACTGAGAAGAGTGATTCTTTGGGGCCATTATCGTAGCAGCTCAGTATAATCAAATACTTTGCTCACTTCCTAAATTGCTTTTTAGAAACCTGCTTTCCCTGTGATTATCCTGTTTCCTTAATAATTGCCCTTAGGTTGGAGCTCATCATCCTGTGAAATAGCCCCATATCTCAGAAGTAGAGCACAGGGGAGTTAGAGTTCTCCTGTCCCAATGTTCTCCTACAACCTTTCTTGAAAAAATCCTATTCTCCCCCCACAAGTGCCCCCCCCTTTTTTAAAGTTAACCCAATGTACTTTTGCTACCCATTTATCATACTAATTTTCTGCTGCCGTGTGCCTTATATTCTTACATCCCTTGTACAGAGCCTGATACGTGGTGTTAAATGTTCTGTGGTTCTTGTACCTGCTACCAAAGGTTTTCATTAGGAAGCTTGTAGGCCTTAAATGTCTGACAAGGTAAATTCAAGATATACCCCTTTTAGTTCACACAGACATTTTTTAGCTTTCATTGTTTCATGCTATGTGGTCCCGTTAAACTATATCCCTGCTAGATTTTTTTTTTTCTCTTTATCAGAAGAAGAGAAAAATTTTCTTTTGTTTTAAACAACTTTGAGGTAAATCAGCAATGCCAGATGCCCTAAAGGTCTGAGAGTGAGCCTGACCTCTTCTCAAGGCTTGAGATATTCATTTCCTGGGATGTCAGTGCCTACTGTTGCCACCCCCTAAGGATAGAAGCTCATGAGGGAAGGGATTTTTTTCTATTCTCCTAAGAACAGTGTATGGCACATAGAAGGTATTTAATCAGTACCAGTTGAATGAATAAATGACTGGAATAAAAAATATCTAAGATATTTTGAGGAAACAGCATTACTGAAAGTGCGTAGTGCAATTGCTTTGTGTTTTTAAATATTATGTATACACCTAGAAAAATTCTCAAAGGAAACACAGTAAAACGTTAATAGTGGTTTTCAGGTGGCAGGGGAGGGGATAGCTCCAAAAAGTGTGGGTCGGGAGGTTTTACTTTATAATCTGGGGTGTGTGTTGTTTTTATTATATTTTAAATTTTAAAGACTTTACAAATAAAAAATACCCAGTATAAACATTTGTGTTGTTTCCTTTGGAGACTCTCTGTGTGTGTTCGTGTGTCAAAATAAAATGAATGTAAATGTCATACCATATGAAATGCCATGTCCTGTTTTTCCCTTAGCATTCTATATCAGATGTTTTTACGTAACTAAAAATTATTAATGCTCAATTTTAATAAATACTGTATTAGATGGATAAGCCAGTATATTTTATACTTTATCATTGAACTTCTGCAGTTATAAATGAGAGCTCAGGAAACAGTTTTATTCGTAAATCTTTATAATGCTTTGCTGATTTCTTAAGATTTACAGAAGTAGTGTTACTTGGTTAAAACATACTCTTGTTATCATTAGGAGTACTAAGTACTTGAAAATAACGGAGTCATATGAACTTTAAGTAAATTGGTTTTCTGAGCAACACTTGCTGCCACTTGGCTTGATTCTTTGCAGAAAACCGCAGTATTTCAAAATATCTGACCTACTCTTGTTTTACATAAAGTTTAGCCTTGGGGCGCCTGGGTGGCTCAGTCATTAAGCGTCTGCCTTCGGCTCAGGACCTGATCCCAGGGTCGTGGGATCGAGCCCTACATTGGGCCCCCTGCCCCGCTGGGAGCCTGCTTCTTCCTCTCCCACTCTCCCTGCTTGTGTTCCCTCTACTGCTAGCTGTCTCTCTCCCTGTCAAATAAATAAATAAGATCTTTAAAAAAACAAAAAACAAACAAAAAATAAATACATAAAATTTAGCCTCAATGATATCCATATTTGGTATATAGCATATACTGTATAGTAAAGATTTATATATAGTTTTGCCTCCTCAGTATGTGATGTTGAATATATTTAGTTCGAGGGGGGTTTTAGTGATATTTTTAATTTAGTGTTTGAATATGGTTAACAGAATATACAGCTTCTTAAAACTGACCTATTCCCTTTAAAGAAATGAAAAAGTCGTCAAAGGCTCAGTGACCCTGCAAAGCAATGTACAGTCAGTGTGTGTGTGTATGAAATATTTGGTCATTATTAAAACAGCTTTTCCTGATGAGAAATACATTTTTTTTAAAGATTTTATTTATTTACTTGACAGAGAGAGAGCACAAGTAGGCAGAGCAGCAGGCAGAGGGAGAGAGAGAACAAGCTCCCCGCTGAGCAGGAAGCCGGATGTGGGGCTTGATCCGAGGACGCTGAGATCATGGCCCGAGCTGAAGGCAGCCGCTTACCAGACTGAGCCACCCAGGCGCCCCAAGAGATACATTATTTAATGAGGACGTGTGATAAGTCACCATATATTTTCTTGCCACTGGTGTTAACACTTGGTCTTATGACTTCCCTGTTCACAGGTGAAAGTGCTGCACAATCAGCTGGTCCTTTTCCACAATGCGATTGCCGCTTACTTTGCGGGGAATCAGAAGCAGCTTGAACAGACACTTAAACAGTTCCATATCAAATTGAAAACCCCTGGAGTGGATGCCCCATCTTGGCTCGAAGAACAGTAAAGTCACGCCCGGAAAAAAAAAAAAAGAAAAAGAAAGAAAAGTCATGTTGTTATATTTCTAAACAAACCTAAATAAGAAGCAGAGTTGTTAAGATTAGGGAAGTGGTGACCACAACCATTGTAGTGATTCTTGCACAAACAGCTTTAATTTTTCCCTTTTTCATACTTTAACAACTGAACTGTTAAATTTGATGGGAAGGTGGGTGATTTTAATGTAAACATAATTTCTATAATCTGAACACAGTAATTTTCCTTTTTGAGAAATCCTTTTGTATTGTGAGGGTTGATGGCTATTTCTGTAGTTTGAGAACATCTAATATAGATTTGCACTGACCAGATAAAAATTCAAGGTTTTTGGTCCTGGAAACGAGGACCAGTTGTAACTTTTCCAAAGGGAGGTTTACATGATTTTATCAACATCAAATATTTTATATATGAATATATTAAACATCTTTAAGAGATTCATTTTCATGTATTGTCTTAAAGAAAAAAGAAACTATTTTGCAGAGTAAAATTATATGGTATTCCTGCAGCATCCACACACACAGGCAGCAGCTCTAATGAATGACTGATTGGCTTGTGGAGTTGTGGCAAATACCTTTTTAAAAATGATTCTGTGCTATTGTAATTTTGTTAAAACTTTTTTTTTTTTAAGACGCAGGAATCACACTGTCATTTCTGTGAGGCTTTTGAGCTTAAGAGTTTGCATCACCCAAAGTCATTGGGCAGTTATGTTAGCAATTTCTTTTGATTCATAATGAAACCTGCTTAAGAGAATTTTTTTTGGCAGGTATACTTGGGAATAGAAACTCGTGATGGTTTCTAGAGTAGAAATCTGTGCTTAGAAAGCGAGTTTTTGGGTAAATTCCATTTTGACAGAAGTGAATTCCTAGACAGCTTTCATTGACTTCCATATGTAACAATACCGGTTAAGCCTTAAATCACAGATATGTGCCTTCTCAGATACAGTAATTCTCATTCAACCAATGTACATAATCCATAAAGAAACCCCTTTCAGATAATGTTTGGTGTGTCTGTTCCTTCCTTGGCAAGGAACACTGTGTATCAGTGTTGGGTTTCTTTGTATTCCTTAAACCGCATTTCAGGTTTATGGTAAAGTCAACTTTTGAATTTGCTGTTTGGTTTTTCTTCATTCCTTTCATGGAATGAGAAGATGGCGGAATTTGTTTTCAGTTGAGTAATGGAAAGGTAATCTGGGACAGTGTGGTGGGAACAGGAAGAAAGGGATTGGAAAGGCCAGTACTGTTTCAGTTGCTCAGCACTGTTGGTTTCGTGCTGCGTGGTTGACCTGTCCGCTGTGTGGTTCTGTCAGTCATGTAAGCCTTTAAATAGAAGTTCTCTTGATTTTTGTCATAGGCATAAATTAATATGTCTTCATTTCTTTTGTGTTGAAATGAAGTACTTTAAAAATTACTGTTACACATGAACTTTGTGGACTGTAAGATTTGCTATATATGTTCAAATGCCTTTTAGCTGGCTTTTTAATTAATATGCCTGTTTTCTGTGCTTACTATGTACAATGTAATGTGATTGTAAATCATAAATGTATTTTAAATCATTCCTTCCTGTATATTTGTACTCTGACAGAGCCTTATTTTATTCTTCCAGCAGAATTACTACTTGTGATAGTTCCTGTACATTCCCCAGAATGTGCCTCTGGTGTGAATTTTGTATTCTTATTAAAAGTATTTGCTGCACTACCTGGTTTCTCTGGCTCTTCATAATTTAAGAAGCAACTCTCTGGAAATTCTGAAGACATATGATTTGTCTTTTCCTGACTTTAAGAAAAATAACCAAAAAATGGTGCTTCTGTGATTTAGAACTGCTTTTGCTCAATAAGTTATTCTTTTTCCTCAGTTGGAGTCTCCTTGGGGAGCAGAACAGGTCCACTCTTAACCATGTTATCGGTAACAGTTTTAGTAGCTAAGGAATTAAACAGTTCCAGGGACTGATAATTTTTTAGAATGAACTAAAAATATCAGTGATTCTGAGTAGTGGGTGCATGTGCAAAAGAAAGAGTTAACGTATTAGCCAGTGGTATATTTGCTTTGTTAGGAAAGTAATTTATATTCATTGTAGAAAAAAAATAGAAGATGATTTCACAAAATTGAAGATAAAATAACTTTCCAAGTCAGTAAGTACTGCATGGAACCACCTAACTCCCCTGAAGTTAGAGATTTTAGTTACCAATTATTTATATTATAAGGTCTAGTTTGAATATCCTTTAACAGGCACACCTTCATCTCTGTACTCTTACCTAGTTATTTCCTTAGGTTAGATTCTTAGAAATGAAAACGAGCCCTCAAAGTAGATATACACTTTTTAAAAGACTTGCTTAAATAGCGCTGGTGGCTTTCAAGAAAGACTTTGCAAGGGCGCCCGGCTGGCTCAGTCTAGAGAGCCTGTGACTCCTGGTCTCGGGGTCGTGAGTTCAAGCCCCACGTTGGGTGTGGAGCCTACTAAAAAAAAAAAACAAGACTTTATTTGAACGGAAGTGGATTCAAATCAGGCAATGCCAAATTAAAAATGATTAGGACCCTCCACCAACAGGAGCTGGGGGAGAGACTGAGAGAACTAGAAGCAAAGTGAGGAAATGACTTGATCAGCTATAGTTTAAGTCCTTGCCTTATTTGGGAAGGACTTGTTGGCTGTTTGTGATCGGTTGTCCTTAGGTTTTGATTTAACCTTGAGGCATTTCAGGCTTACATTGGTTTGTTTATGTAGGCTAAAGTCTTTAAAGCCACCCCAATCTAATGGGCTCCTTGTTTAATTAATAACCCCAAAGCTTCCAAATCTTAGGGCCCCGGAAGGACCAGGGCTTGCAGAAGCAACTTAGCTGAAATCTCCCAGACTTTAAGAACCATCTTTTCTGTATTCAAAATACACTGCACTGATGGTGTTACCAAGTTCATCCCAAAAGAGTATGAAACTAGAAGCTTCCTTAGAGATGATCTGTTTAAGGTCCCTCTTTACAGGTAAAGACATGAGGGTCCAAAAATGTATTAAACTGGTTTAGCCAACCTCTGTTACCAAATGTAATGCCAGATAAGTTATTTGCCACATATACAATGTATGAATTCCCCCTTTAAATCCTGCCGTTTCAACTGTACAATTAAATCAATGTGTCAAAAGTGTCATTTCTTCTAAAGTACAATGTGTATTACATGTCTTCTCATTTGAAAAAAATAACCCATTCACCCCTAAACAGATTTATAGTAGGTATATTTCAAATATATACACTATATTTCAATACACTGATCTTAAAGTATTCTGAAAAATAAATGTGAATCTGGGAAGTGCTGTATAAAGTAAAATTAGCATATTGGAAAGGCTAAAGATAAGTGTCTTTTAATCATGGAACTGTTCATTTGAAGAATAATGTATCTACCTCAAAATGTGCCGAGTCTCCTTTTTCCTTCACTGGATGTGAAAAATAAAAGCAAATTATCTAAATTAATAGTTCAGTGTAACATTTGTATATAATTTGTACTAATTTTTGTGAAATACCAAGAATGCCTGTATTTTGTAATAATATTTCAAAATATCTTTTGCCGGGTAGCTCTTTTCTTGACACTTTCAGTTGCCTGAGAGACTTGAGACCCTGTAAAATCCTTCGTCACTCAACTCTAACCAAATTTAGGGATTTAAGAAATCTGATTCCCCCTGTAAAATTGTAAACTTTTATATTGGCTCAGACAGTTATCCAGTTGTGAATAAGCTACTTTCTGATCCAAAGGCCAGTTAACTTTTGTATTTTCCAAGGCACTGAATTCTACTTCAGAAACCAATATTGCACTGTATGTTAACTAACTAAAATTTAAATTACAAAAAAGGGGGTGCCACCTGGGTGACTCGGTTGGTTAAGCATCCAACTCTTGATTTCCCCCAGGTCTTGATCATCAAGCCTCCTTCCTGCCTCTGCCCCCACTCTGAGCGTGTGCTCCTCTCCTTCAAATGAATAAATAAAATATTTTTTAAAGGAAGGAAGGAAGGGAAGAAGGGAAGAAAGAGGGGCTCCCGGGTGGCTCAGTTGGTTAAGCATCTGCCTTCTGCTCAGGTCATGATCCCAGGGTCCTGAGGGGAGTCCTGCATCATCGGGCTCCCTTTCTTCTCTCCCTGCCCCTGCTCCTGTGCTCGCTCACTCTCTCCCCCTCACCCTGTCTCTCAAATAAATAAAATCTTTAAAAAAAAAGAAAGAAAGAAAGAAAAGAAAAGCTTTCCAAGGGCCACGGGTCCTTTACTATTGTTACAAAATATCAAGACCTATGAAAATAGAATGGCGATGCAAACAACTTTTCTCTTTTGAGGACTTTCATTAAATTCTGTGTTCCCACTTGAAGGTTTCCTGCTCAACAGGTTTCCTGGCATAAATGAGCCTTTATAATAAATTGCCAAGTGGTTGTCCTAATGTACAGAAAACTATGAAGCTCGGCTTTGTGTTGTGAAATAAAAGTGAACTCTTAATAGTTTATATAAATTGAGAACCGTTTGTTAGTCTGGTGGGAACTCAGATACAGAAGAGGAGACTATCGATATGAGGAAGGGGAATTAGACCCAGTCTGAGAACTGGGACTCTATTTCTGTGCAGTTAATTGGATTAATATCTTATCAGAGCTGGGAATTTCAATGACATTTTTACAAATGGAACTTCCATAAAACACAAAACTTTTTTTTGGGGGGGGGCCAATCTAGGCTTTGCCACAAGCATTCTCTATCAAAGAATGTGAGCTTTCTGCAACTGTGGTTTATCATGAATTGTTGATTCATAAGGGTGATGAAAGGGACAAGATACCATTTTTGATCTTAGACAAAAGTAACTTTCTCTGACTTAGACTTTCATATCGCTTTGCTTCTGTAAAGCAAAGGTGTATGTGGTTTCCCCATAGGGATGGAATGTATACAATGCTGGCACAGGAGCACATGAGGAAGAAAAATGTAAACCATATTAGTCTTCACTATATTTTGTAGCTTTAATTACAGAAGTTCTAAAGAAAATGCAAGCTCTCACTGTAAAAAAAAAATTTTTTTCAACAAGTGGAAGGTTTTATGGGGTAAGGAGAGGACTGGCAACTTTAACCCTGTCGGCCTTGCTGAAAAGTTTTAAGATCATGAAATTTTTCGAATAACAACATACTCAGATTATTTATATAATGTGACTTGACTTTTGTCTCCCCCTAAATGATTTCTAATTCTATATTAGGAAGCTCTTTATGAAAAACTACCTAAAGTTTAAGGCAGATAATTACAATACTTTCCTTTGAGGAATGTATACTTAAAATGGCTTGAGGAAGACACAATGCATGCTTTCTTATTCACCCTGTATCCCCAACTCCATGCATAATCTTTTTTTTTTAAGATTTTATTTATTTATTTGTCATAGAGCACAACGGGGGAGCGGCAGGCAGAGGGAGAAGCAGGCTTCCTGCTGAGCAAGGAACCTGATGCAGGACTCGATCCCAGAACCCCAAGATCATGACCTGAGCCGAAGGCAGACGCTTAACCGACTGAGCAGCACAGGTGTCCCTCCATGCATAACTCTTGAGAGGAGCCATGTCATAAAAATTCGTTCCATTTTTTTGATACAAAATTCAAATGCAGAAAAGCATTTGGTGGTTGCACTGCCACTTCTTTTTTTTTTTTTTAAGATTTTATTTATTTATTTGACAGAGAGACAGCCAGCGAGAGAGGGAACACAAGCAGGGGGAGTGGGAGAGGAAGAAGCAGGCTCATAGCAGAGGAGCCTGATGTGGGGCTGGATCCCATAATGCCGGGATCACACCCTGAGCCGAAGGCAGACGCTTAACCGCTGTGCCACCCAGGCGCCCCACACTGCCACTTATTTTGAGTGAGTTAACAAAGGCAGTACACTTATAACTTACTCTAAATCAATGTCAGGGTGTTACTTCAGAAACTAAGATATTTATAGAAGAATGCCCAGTTAAAAAAATGTAGAAAGATTGGCAAAATTAGAAAAATCACCATTTTGCAGCCCCTGCTGAAATATTGATTGACACAGGGATCACCAAAGGTTGCTAAAATCATTAGAGACTGAAAAAAAAAAAACAACAGATTATGTCATAATACCAAACTATGACTTTACATATTACTCAATTTGAAAAGGGAAAAAAGTACCATTAATAAAAGATTTGTGCTGGGGCGCATGGCTGGCTCAGTTGGTAGAGCATACAATGCTTGCTCTTGGGGTCCTAAATTCAAGCCCCACTTTGGATGTAGAGATTACTTAAAAATAAAATCTTTATGGAGGGCCTGGGTGGCTCAGTCGGTTAACCGTCTGCCTTCAGCTCGGGTCATGATCTCAGGATCCTGGGATCGAACCCCACATCAGGCTTCCTGCTCAGCAGGGAGTCTGCTTCTCCCTCTGCCTCTGCTGCTCCCCCTGCTTGTGCTCTCACCCCTCCCTCTCTTGCTCTCAAATAAATAAATAAAATCTTAAAAAAATAAATAAAAATAAAATAAAATCTTTAAAAAAATACAAGATTTGTGCTTACCATCCAACTCAAGTGATCAAAGTTAGGACCATTAATAACCTGATAGTCATGTGCCTCCAGATACAAGGCAGTATAAATTACACGATACTCATGAGATACTCCTGGGGAATACTCCTGTTTATCCTGAATCTACTCAAGCCTTTTGCCTTTATTTCCAGTGTATAGAAAATACAGGGGGTTAAACATAAGTTTAAATGACGCCATGAGAATCAATTGGACAAATCCAGAATCCGGGACATTCCACGAGATAATTGGCTTGGTTTCTCCAAAAAGGGGAATGGCCTTACAGGAGTTGCATGCCTGAAGTATTTAAGGTAAAGTGGCATGATGCCTGCAATTCACTTTTAAATGGTTCAACAAAAATATATACATTCATAGATACTCACATAATATGGAAAGAAAGCTGGAGAGAGAGAAAAGGAAGGAGAGAGATGTCTTAAATATGGCAATCTGTTAGCAACTGAAATAGGTGGGTGTGTAGGGTTTCCTTGTACTGGTCTTTTAACTCTTCCATTTTTGAGTTTTTCATAATAAAAAAAAAAATTATTAGGATATTTTGTCCAGAAGGGTTTTCCCTCTTGCACCAGGGTGGCAATCAGGGGCTTTTTCTTGGTAGAGCCAATGACACCACTGGCTTTACTCCTGCAAATAACAGAATCCCTTGTCTAGCTTGTGAAAGAAACTGGTTTGTACTTGGAAAACAGAAAGGCAAGAAAGTATAAGGTTGAACAATTTTCTGTTAGTAAGAATTACAGAAACAGGGCAACTGAAGAAGCAGAACTAGTTTAGGATAAGACATCCTGTAGGAGAATATGCATTTCACTAACCTGATGTTTTTCTCTCCTTTTTCTCTTTTTAAAGATTTTATTTATTTATTGGACAGAGATAGAGACAGCCAGCGAGAGAGGGAACACAAGCAGGGGTAGTGGGAGAGGAAGAAGCAGGCTCATAGCAGAGGAGCCTGATGTGGGGCTCGATCCCAGAACGCCGGGATCACGCCCTGAGCCGAAGGCAGACACCTAACCGCTTTGCCACCGAGGCGCCACTCTCCTCAACTTTCTAAATAGCTACTTGAAACTGTAAGAGAAGTTAAGTCCCAAATAAAACACTTTTATTTTAACTTCAAATCAATAGTTTCTTCTGCCTCAATTTTTTTCCCTCTTCTCATAAATAAGCATTTACTATGCTCTTCCATACTACTAGTGTGGATTTCTTAAAACTTAGCTGCTTACATCGGAATCCGGGGATGTACTGTATGGTGACTAACATAATATAATAATAAAATAAAATAAACTTAAAAATTAAAAAAAAAAACCTTAGCTGCTTATAGCTCATTTATCATAACCACTTAGACTGCTTAAAATAAATTGTCCATTGGTAATTTTTAATAACTTATTTTCAATCTGAAAAGATATTTTGTGAGCTGGCCAAATTTTCCCTAATGCATGCTTCTTAAATTAATAACATAGCTTAAATCTTTAAAGAATTCTCCCAAATAAGTAATGGATGTTTACATTGTTCTCAAATTCTCTGTTTCCTGTTCCCTTGCCCCTACCTTAGGTCAGAACAAGGAAAATGTTGTGGATTAAAATTTTCAAACTAGTTTACATCAATAAAGCAGCAAGAAGCCCAGATGATGTTTTGAGAATTGAGTTTTTACCATGGCAATGGTTACTGTTTAATCACTGGTACAATCAAGTGAGTTAAAAAAAAAAAAAATCTGTGAGTTTAAACGGTCATGAGTATTTGCTGAATGACCAGTCTGCTTACCCATGTTGACTTTTCCTTACCTGATTCCACTAGCACCTCAAGAGGTCCAGATGGCCCCTGAAGTGGATCTAACAATTTCTTCTTCACTGGTGTTGGCCAACCATTGACAAGGCCAGACCTCTGATTCATCATTTAGATTTCCTATGGGGTGGTCTTTAAATATATATATATATATATATATATATATATATATACACACACATATATATATATCTGTTCTTATATTCTCTAAACTTTATCTAAAAAGACTCCCTATATTTTCTTTGTAAAGTTCAGTTAGTATTTCCCTTCAATTAAGCCAGCCATAAACTAAGAGAAATTAGTTAGAAATTGCAAATGAAGAGCTACAAGTCTAATTATACATATATACATATATACACATATGCGTGTGTATGTGTGTGCGTGTGTGTGTGTGTGTGTGTGTGTATACTTAGAGGAGAGATCTTGCCTAAACTCCCAAGAGAAGGGAAAGTATAAAAGCTTCATAGCAGCCTCTGCTCTTAACTTGCCTCTTTGTCCTTTAAAAAAAAAAACCACACACACACACAATGACACAGCAAGAGGTCGTTGTGCTGTCTTTGGCTTTTCAACCTTTTGGAGTCGCTATTTGTGCTCATGACTGGAGCAATGAAAACAAGTCTTTTTTCCCCAAGACACAAGTAGCTTCAGTTCAAGCCACTCCAGACTTCCTTGCCAGTGACCTCAACACTGACCTTGACTTATTCTAGGAAGAGCTCTTTCTATTGAGTCCTTTTAGCTCATTTTTATGTGAATTTCTGTTCGCTCCCAGTGGACTGAGATCACCCAATTAATTAAGAAAAGCGTCAAGATTAATTAAATTTCTAGTATGCTGCCTTTCCCTTATTTCGTATGTCTTTTCCTGGCAGTAGCCTCTTTGGAAGCCTGTACCCCTAGCCTAGGGAAGCGGTTTACCCAAGCAGTGACCGAGCCAGGGAGCCAGCTTCCCAGGCACCCTGAGTCTCTTGTTCTTTGAGGTCAGGAATCTGCATCGCTTTGGTGCTGTCCTGAGACGGGAGAGGATCCAAGCTACAGGCTCTGATTCTCGGTCCTCCTGTATCAAATTTCAGAAGTGCGAGCTCAATCCCAATCAGTCTTCTTCCCAAACCATGTCAGAGCCAAGGGTTTTTCAGTCAGGCATCTGTCTGAATGGCTTCCTGTCGACCTGCAGCCATGTCTTCTGAAGTGTTTCACTTGACTGGGCCGCGTGCACCTCTGTGTCCTCAGTTCACCATAAAATGGTATGACATCTGGCCGTTGTCTTCATGTGCCCTTACGTTCTCCTTCAAAGAGTTTGAGTCTCCTCTGGGGAATTCCCTTCTGGATTTTAGAAGCCTCTTGAGGGCAGAACTGCTCTGAGCGCTTGTGTAGCTCTCCCTGTGCCTTGCACACAAAAGGCAATCAGTATTGTCAATAATGATTACGCTCATTGCCGGAGCCTCTAGCTTTGAAGGATGGGGCCCGCTGGGTGCTATTCGCTGGAGATGAGGACCAGGTTTAGTTGGCAGACACCATGACTAGCAACCATTGTCAGAGTCCTGACAGTACCTGCTATGAGATATGAAATTAATACAACAGCCCTGGGGCATCTGGGTGGCGCAGTCGTTAAGTGTCTGCCTTCGGCTCAGGGCGTGATCCCGGCGTAATGGGATTGAGCCCCACATCAGGCTCCTCCGCTATGAGCCTGCTTCTTCCTCTCCCACTCCCCCTGCTTGTGTTCCCTCTCTAGCTGGCTATCTCTATCTCTGTCAAATAAATAAATAAAATCTTAAAAAAAAAAAAATACAACAGCCCTGCCCTCCAACTTTCTGACTCAATGGAGAGAAAGTCCATGCAGTTGCTGGGATTGAATGGTGCAGGGAAGGTAGGGACCCGTATGCCAAACATGCTATTTGCGATTGAGTGTGCAAGCACTCAGCCAGCCTTCAGCTCCAAATTGGAATGCCTTGTGCATGTATGTGTGTTGGGTGCAGAAGGGTGCAGTTTACCACCCTGCCATCGCCCCTCGGTCATTGGAGATGGTCTAATCTAAACCTCACATAGGAGTGCCTGGGGTGGCTCAGTCAGTTAGGTGTCTGCCTTCGGCTCAGGCCACGATCCCAGGACCCTGGGATAGAGCATCAGGGTCCCTGCTAAGCGGGGAGCCTGCTTCTCCCTCTCCCTCTGCCACTCCCCCTGCTTGTGCCCTCTTGCTCTCTCTCAAATAAATAAATTAATTAAAACTTAAAAAAAAACTCTCATAAATCAAATCCTATATATTAGTACAATATTATTTCTATGTAGGCTTTGGTTTTGAATCTTACCCCTTCTTTTCCCTACCTGTCATTTAAAAGAAAGCTCGATACACTCTAGCCCTAGAGTGTATTTGGACAAAGAGGCAGAATTTATCTGTATCTTCCAGGTTATCAGGGGAGAATTGTTGGTCAGAAGATTTAGCAATTTAATATATGACCTTATGGTATGACCATCAGAAAGTCAACCTGTGTGCTCCCATTTTTTTTTAAATATTTTATTTATTTATGTGACAGAGAGGGAGCACAGCAGGGGGAGTGGGAGAGGAAGAAGCAGGCTCCCAGCGGAGGAGCCTGATGTGGGACTTGATCCCAGAACGCCAAGATCATGCCCTGAGCCAAAGCCAGACACAACGACTGCGCCACCCCGGCGCCCCTGTGTGCCCCCATTTTGAGCACTATCTCAAATAACTAGCTACCTAGCACTCGAATGGGTGGGTCATAAGTAGGCATCACAAGGGCTGGTGTGCAGGAGTGTTTCATGGTCACAGGGTTGGGGGATTGAATCTGCAAACGTGGTCTTCTGGGAGTTTGAATACGATCCTGGTAAAGTCCTTTATTGCAGTTTCGATTATGGCAGCCTGATGAAAAAGAAGAAGAAATCGGCTTATTTTGACAGGGAAGGGAAGATACATGCAAAAAAAAAAAATGTCTTTGTTGGTAATTTCTAGAGCTTTGGGCTAAAGTAGAACGTGCGACTTTTGTTAAAAACCCGGATGCCATAGCATCTGGCTGGCTCCGTCAGTGGAGCGTGCGACTCCTGATCTTGGAGTCATGAGTTCGAGCCCCACACTGGGTACAGAAATGATTTTAAAAATTGATTTTTAAAAATGTATTAAAAATCTGGATGCCAATAAAAATTTGGGAGTGAGTCCTAATCTTCATTGCTCCCCTTTATCCCCTTCTGCCCCCATCCCTGCTCCAGGCTTCTGAATTAGCCCCTCTGATTTCTTCATGGTGACTACCCAGCCTGTCATATAGGACAAAGGTCTTTGAGCCGTCAAGTGACTTCTGCAGACTCTGTACCGGGAGCATGAAGATCACAAGGAATCCCCTTTATTATGAGCCCCCGTCCACTGGAGCTGCTGGGGTAGAATTCCTTCCTCTGCCCTCCCCTCCAGTAGACAAGGTTTAACCTGATTATGCCCAGCAGGCAAGTAGGCGCCCTTGGAAACTACTCTCCTTATTGAGACTGACTGTGAAGAGGGCATAATTATAAAGGAAAGAATTCAAGGTAGAAAATATGTCCAAATCTTTGATAAAGGGTGGGGGGGTGAGGAGGAGGAATAAAGATGTGTGAACATCTAGCATTTTCTCTGCTTTCCCTTATTTATACTCCTTTTTTTTTTTAAGATTTTATTTATTTGACAGAGACAGGCACAGCAAGAGAGAGAACACAAGCAGGGGGAGTGGGAGTGGGAGAGGGAGAATCAGGGGGAGTGGGAGAGGGAGAAACAGGCTTCACGTTGAGCAGGGAGCCTGATGTGGGGCTTGATCCCAGGACCCTGGGATCATGACCTGAGCTGAAGGCAGACACTTAACGACTAAGCCACCCAGGCGCCCCTATTTATACTCCTTTTAAAATTACAAATGTTATGTGTCTTTGTGACCCCAAATTTGGGGTAAATAAGAATCCACAGTGAGATGATATTCAATTTCCCTGGGAAGAGAAATTGTCCCTTTTGAGGATGGGGGTGGGGGGACAATTTCCAGCATAAAGAGAATTCCATTGTACAGTGTAAATTACAGTCCTGTGTTCAGTTGTGTGCTTGCCCTACATCGCATCTCCCCTTGTGTAAAATGGACATCCGGAGAGACATTGCCTGTCAATCACCCCACCGGAAGCACAACACAATTCAAAACTCAGAAATTCAGAAATCCACATACCTGTACCTTTAACAAAGGGATGCCATGGGGAGAGAGCCCAGGGTTTTACTTCAGAAATCAGCAACATTTCAGGGCACCTGGGTGACTCAGTGGGTTCAGTGTCTGCCTTCAGCTCAGGGCATGATCCCAGGGTCCTGGGATCGAGCCCCGCTTTGGGCTCCCTGCTCCGCGGGAAGCCTGCTTCTCCCTCTCCCACTCCCCTTGCTTGTGTTCCCTCTCTCGCTGTCTCTGTCAAATAAATAAATATAATCTTAAAAAAAAAAGAAATCAGCAACATTTCAAGCAAAATGAAAAGTAATTTGCTCTTTTCTGGAGACTGGTCCTGAAAAATCATCACCTATAGCAAAATACTTTGTGTAGATGTTCTAGTCCATTTTATGGTTTAATATACAATTTAACACACAGAAGTTGATCATATGTACAAAAATACCAGGTAAAAGGTACTTAGAAATGTGAGGGTAATGTCTTGCATTTATTTTAAACTACAAGTGGCTGAATGTTTGGTATCACCTCTCTGAGTTAGACTCAATACAGTAGCCTCTTTCCTCAGGAGGGGGCCGGCAGTGAGAAGTGACGATGAAAAGAGAAGTCCAGGGTTTAACCCCAATGCAGCCCTGTTCAGAGTTAGGCTGGTCAGGCCCACAAACGTGATGAGGTTGTGAAATATAGGTGAGGTTCAGTGGGGATGGAGTCTGGAGCCAACGACCAAGAAAGAATTCTTGAGACGTCTTTGGTGCAAACTTGGTGGTTTATTAAAGCACGGGGACAGGACCCGTGGGCAGACTTGCCTTCTGTTCCCTCATCAAAGGGGTGCAAACTGTGAGCTAATTGTGACCCTGAGGGTATTGGCAGGGATCTTCTTTGTGGCCAAGGCCTCCTCAAAACTTGAATAGTGGTGTTTCCACCAAAGGCTTACCCTCTTTCTCCAAAAATGCTCCATTTGAATTACTTCTGTATATCTGGTTTGAGAAATACTAAGATGCTAATTGTTATGGGCTGGTTTGATGATTTACTATTATATGGAAAGTATTTGCTTTCTTATTAAAAATAGAAGCTTAGTGCAAAAGTATTTGCTCATAACTGGTCCCTAAACTAAGTACAAACTCAATTTCCAAGAGTAAAAGGGGCTTTGCAAATTGCTAAGTCACCAACATGTCCTTTTGCCCACCTTTATATGCCTACAAAGTCTTGTACAAGACGGGCATATATTATTTCCCCAGGGAAATACACACACACACACACACACACACACACACACACACACACTACCAACACCACCACCACCACACATCACCACATACCAATATTGTTGATTCACTGGGTTTCTGTTTGCTGTTTGCTGACTGCCTGTACTGTGAGTGTTATGGTTTCAAATTACTGTTTGCTCGGCTAACGTCTTCAAAGGGTAAACAATTTGAAACAGTTAAAGCCAGTAGCAAAAGAAATTGTCATCTGACATCCTCTTTAACTTAATTCCTCTTAGGGAGACTCACATACTTGTTTTTGATGATGGGTGGTGGAAAGAAGTGATACATTTGGTATCATGGTATATTTTAAAGGTATTTCTCGCCTCAAAATTTGTATGTTATAACAGCCAGACCCTACATTGATCATTAATACTGATCAGTTCTCTAAGCACTGTATCAATTGTGAAAGAAAGAAAGAAAGAAAGAAAGAAAGAAAGAAAGAAAGAAAGAAGGAAGAAAAAAAAGAAAAGCCTAGTTGAGGATTTTCTGGGTGAGAACCTCAGTGATGTATACAGTATTTCTCTCACCTCAGTCTCCACTTCCATCCCTGCCTCCAAAACACTCACACAACACATGCATGCACACACCTTAAAAGGGAGCCAACGAACACTGGGCTCTAAGGAAACACAGCAGGACAGAGAGCTCATCAGCTGTCTAATTACCTCATTCTTATATGTTGGTAAGGATTGCCTGTAATCTCTTTTACCCTCAAACAAATCTGACACTGTTGTTGACGAGTACCTGTATTTACTTCTGGCCAGGGAAATACCTGTTGATGCTACCATGGATATCAACATCACATGCATCCCATGTGAAAGCATTTTCTTTCTTTCTTTCTTTCTTTCTTTCTTTCTTTCTTTCTTTCTTTCTTTCTTTCTTTCTTTCTTTCTTTCTTCTTTTTTTTTAAGTAGTCTCCACACCCAGTGTGGAGCCCAACACAGCGCTTGAACTCACAGCCCCAAGATCAGGGCCTGAGCTGAGATCGAGGGTCAGATACTTAGACAATTGAGCTACCCAATGCCCCTAACTGTGAAAGCATTTTCTATTTAAAATTCTCAGAAATCACTACTTAGCACCCAGGAAAAAAAGTTTCTCCCTCTTCATGGTCAGAGCCTACTTACTATTTACTATACTTAAAAGCAACTTACTATTTCCATTTCTTCGCCTGCAAAAAGAAAACATCATTTTCTCAGTTCAAAGTTGTTGAGGAAACATCAGCAATCCAGTGCCTGCGTTTTGTCAGTAAGATACTTGACACAAATTTGCATTCATAGTGACAACAACAATTCCATTGATTTTATTTATTTTACGCTTTTCAATCTTTGAAGGGAACAAGGAGGTCTAGCAATTTCTCTTAGAAATGGCTGTTATTAGAAGGAGTGGTGAGTCTTTGCTTTTGTCTGCCAAGTCTGTTTAACTATAGAGTTGGTAGAGTTAGTTTCTTTTGCCATTTCCAATTTTAAGAGCAAAGACCCAGCCTATAATCTAAATACTAAACAACAGATCTCATCACATATGTCTTAAGGAGAACAAAGATTAAGGAAGTCTCAGTCCGCAACATGGAGAGAAAGGGGTTTACAAATCAGTTTGATGGGGGCGCCTGGGTGGCAGCGTTGTTAGGCGTCTGCCTACGGCTCAGGCTCAGGGTGTTATCCCGGCGTTTCGGGATCGAGCCCCACATCAGGCTCCTCAGCTGTGAGCCTGCTTCTTCTTTCCCACTCCCCCTGCTTGTGTTCCCTCTCTCACTGTCTCTATCTCTGTCAAATAAATAAATAAATAAATAAATAAATAAATAAATAAATCTTTTTAAAAAAATCAGTTTGATGGGGCGCTTGGGTGGCGCAGTCGTTAAGCGTTTGCCTTCTGCTCAGGGCGTGATCCCAGCGTCCTGGGATCAAGCCCCGCATCAGGCTCCTCCGCTAGGAGCCTGCTTCTTCCTCTCCCACTCCTCCTGCTTGTGTTTCCTCTCTCACTGGCTGTCTCTATCTCTGTCAAATAAATAAATAAAATCTTAAAAAAAAAATTCAGTTTGATGCCTCAATTCTATGCCAGAGGGGACTTACTTCCGTGTGTCCACTGGGGTTCCTTAGAGGGCCCATGACGTCAGCTCATGCATTAGACTTCTTCCTTAAGCAAATAAGCCTGTTTTAGAACCATAAAGTATTTTTCAGGATGGATTCTGCAATTTGATTTATTTTGGTTTGAAGGTTTTGTTTAGTAGGTCCTAAGGACAGATTCCAATGCAAAATGCCTGATGTAGAGGAAACCACAAGCTTCTCAGGGCTCAGGAAGGGAAGCCAGAAGAGAGAAAATGAACCAGGCAAAGGAAAAGGAGCGATCTGGAAAGGACAGTCTGGGGAGAGGGAAGACAAGCTGCAGACAGAATTCTCCGGCAGGCTTTGGATCTGGCACCTGGGACCCGTGGCTGGGGCCGCACGAAGCTAGGAACGCGCCCCAGAGAGGTTCGGCTTGCTGGGGAAGGTGCGCACTGATCACCCCTGAGGTCACGCAGCGAGCTTCCTCCAAGCCACAGATTCCAGGGGCTGGGCTGACTTTGGGCACACTTGGCTTCAGGAGTCTTGCTGGCCTTCCTCCCCAGACAGAGCTGCTGGCATTTCTGGGATAGAGACAAGCAGCCCACCTTCACTCCCAAGCACACGCGCAGGCAAGCCGAGGGCGTGGTTAACAGCGTGTTAATGCATGAAGAACGAAGTGTCCCCTAGATTGCCAGCCTTAGATTCACATCCAGGGAGACATTGACTCTATTTGAGTAGCTCCGTGCTACTCAACTACTTTTTGGCCACGTAATATGCACAACATATCATAAGAGCCGAAGATGAAGGCTGACACGTTCAGGACCAGCACACAATGCTGCCTGGGCGCAACAGAACAGTTTGGACCGCAGGCAGGGAGGGTAAATGCAGCCAGTGTCAGATGGAAGATCGCCACTTTCTTCCAGTAGGCACGAATGTGAACCTAGGGATGCTTTTGGACAGGTAGGTAATGTGGTGAAATTAGACTTTCAAAAACACTGGCCTGGCAGCAGAGTCAGGGAGAAGAGAGGAGAAGGAGAAAGGATACCAAAGGCAGTGGACACAGGAGCACAATTTAACTTCTCTAAACTAGAAAATACAATATGGTGGGTTTCTAGGGTCGGTGTGAGAATCAAATGTGATGCCTGACACATGGCCAACAGCAAATAAATACCAGGTCCTCCGTCCTCTAATTCGGATGAGTGGATATGGATATAAAGTACAGATATAAGAGACACGATTTGTGGAAAGAGCAACAAATTCGGCAAATACTTAGATATAAGGAATGCAGAAGAGAAAAAGAACCAGAGGAAAGCCAGGATTTCAAATTTTATTTTTTTTAATTTTTTAATTTTAATTTTTTATTTTTTTAAAGATTTTATTTATTTGACAGAGACAGCCAGTGAGAGAGGGAACACAAGCAGGGGGAGTGGGAGAGGAAGAAGCAGGCTCCCAGTGGAGGAGCCTGATGTGGGGCTCCATCCCAGTTCGCCGGGATCATGCCCTGAGCCGAAGGCAGACGCTTAATGACTGCGCTACCCAGGCGCCCCAGGATTTCAAATTTTAAAAATCAGCTCCTAAGTAAGAGGTAAGGCCAGGAAGAGTGCTAGTTTTAAGAGAAAGATGAGTTGACCCTTGGGCATTGAGTTTGGGCTTAAGATATTACAGAGACAGCATGGATTTGAGAGTCGGTGACCTAGAGATGAAGTCGGAAGTGGATTTGCCTTGGAGCTCAAGTTCTCCTGCCCCTCACTCGCCTGGACACTTTCATACACCTGGTGTTATGTTTATAAGTTATTGATTTTCTTTAAAAAGCTCCCTCAAGAGTTAGGGCCCTATAAAATCTGGACCCCTCCAGGTTCAAGTCAGAAGACAGAATCCATGGGATAATGGGAGAGAGAGTTGGAAGAATCCAGTGACTGTCCTCAAAGGACAAAGGGGTCCGCAGAAGAGGCCAGAGGGGCAGAGAGAAGGCCTGTAGGCCAGGATGCTGCAAGGAGATCAAAAAGACTCGAGGTTGACAATGGGGTCACTGGATTTGACTCTTCAAAGGAGTGGCTGATTAGAAAGTGAAGACTTAGTACAGTGTGGGGGAAGCCCAGGTTGGGAGGGGGTGTTGAAGAGCCCGAAGTGTGCAGTGGGTGTAGACCCTTCCTCTGGCCAGGCCTCCATAAAAGAAAAAGGGAGGATACCATTCCGCTCCTCAGTTTTGAAGTTCTTCATTCAACTTTGGCCTGTGCAGTCCATATTCCTTTGGGATTAATATTAACTCCCTGAGCATGGATCTTTCTCTTTTATTATATTTCCCACTCCTTGAGCTTTTCTCTGGTCTTGGCTGGATCTACTCATATGTAGTGTAAGCCTGGTCAAGGGCTAATAAACGGGCTGTTGGCTGGCATGGATTTTGTTGTTTGTTTTTGCTTTGCTTTGTTTTTGTTTTTGCCCTAATAGCTTCACTTTTTCCATCCACATGAAGAATGAATTGTGGGAGTTCAGGGGTTGAAGACCAGGGTGGAGAGACAGAAGTCATCAGGCAGCAGAGGCTGGAAAACTGTGGTCTGTTATCTGTTAACCAAGTCAAAGGTAAGGATGACTTCATCCCCACCCAGGGCGCCTCTCCACCCCTGCAGCTGATTTCTGACCGGCTGGTTTGCCCAGGAAAGGTTCTCTTTGACTATGTATCTTGCTGCCTGGCTTCACAAGTGATTTTGAAAAAAAGATGCAGTTAAACTGTCCCCCCCCCCACCCCGTTTCTTCCTGTGGGAGTCTTTCCCAGACAGCGTCCGCTCATGAGATCTGACTTGCAGTGGACTTTTTGCTTTGCTTTGCTTAAATATAACTGAAAGATCCGTACCATCATCATTGAGAAGTTAAAAAAAAAAAAAGTAACAAAGGGACAGGTTGGCAGGACCCAGAGAAGAGCTGACCTTCGGGTAGCTCCCGCTCAGCTGGATTCGGCTTTAAGGGCTGGAACAGTGCACCCAAATGCTGCCCAGTGCTCCAGGGGGAAACAAGCGTGGGGCAGAGGGTGGCCTGGCGCCCGCGCCTGTGTATGCGCGCGTGTGCGCGCGCGCGGCGGGTGTGCGTGCATGAGTGTGCGTGTGCGCAGGGAAGGGGGGCGGGGAGGTTGCGGCAGAGGCTGCTTTGTGGAAAGCGCCCACAGGTTCCGAAGCAGCTTGGCGCCTCCCCTTGCTGGTTACACGAGGACACCTGGCTCTTCTTCACACTCGTACTTCTCTGTTTACCGCCACCCTTCCTTCCCTCGGCGCCTTCGGGTGCGGGGAGCAGCGTGCTGGGCAGCGACTTCCAGCCCCCGGGGCCCCGGGAAGGTGAAGGTGAGCGCCGCGGCGCCAACGTTGGCGCTGGGAGGGTGGGAGGAGGGAAGGGGCCGGCAGGAAAGGGCGTGCTGCCCTTTGCGGCAGGCGCTGGGAGCAGGCTCTTCTGCAGCATTGTTACCTGAGGCGGCGGCTGAGCCCCGCCCCGCGTCGCCCTGCCCCCTCGCGGTCCCGAGCAGCCCGGGCTGCAGAGACCCGGGAAGAGGCGTTGGCGCTGGGAGTCCCCGCTGCGAAGCGGGGAGCGCGGGCCGCGGGTGAGTGGAAGCCGGGTGCCCGAGGCAGGGGCGACCGCCGTTCGGGGGCACCGGGAGCCGGACACTCCCCGGCTCCAGAGGGCCAAGGGCGGGGATCAGCCTGGACCCTGGGCTGCGGCGCCGTCTCGGCTGCCTTCGAGCCTCAGTGGGAAGGGCTGGGGAGGTTTGCGCGCTCCCTCCATACCCGCTCGAGTGACTTTGGTGCCTGCACTACCGAGGCTACAGAGGACAGCGATCGGTCTCTCGAGGCCAAGACACGCGGGTCTGGTCCCGCGTCCGGAGAAAGAGCTAGGTCACGGGCCGCCTCCGGGTTGGACCAGGGTCGGCTAACTTAGCTTTAGCTGCTAAGGTTTTTGGATAAACCGCGCCCCCACTTGACCCCCGCCCGGTCCAAGAGCGCGCCACTGGCCAGCGGGGAGCCAGACTTGCGGCTCCAGAAAGTGGGTGCGGGGTTGGCGAGGACCGCTTCGGTGTCATGCGGACCGAGGACAGAGGGGCTCCTGCGCACTAGTCCTGGCCGTGAGAAGTTGCGATTAGAAGTTTCGCCGTCAGCTTGTAGAAGTTTGGGGAGGAAGCGGGTGGGCTGGTGGATTAGCTCCAGCCGCCGTGGTGCCCGTAGCTCGGGGACTGCGGGCTCTCGGGTTTTATTCTCCGACCAACAACAGGAGTCTCCCTTCTACATTTTTTTTTTTTTTTTTGCCGGCTCTTCCCGGCTCCCATCGGTTGATCCGCAGTGCGGCCGTGAGGCTTTCTCCCCCGCGCCCGAGACCCAGACCCCGGACGTGGGGGAGGTGTCGCCGCGAAGGTTCGAGGACCGGGCAGAGCCCGGGTCCGCGAACCAGGAGATCTCTCGTTCGCTTCCCAGCACTGAGTCACCTTCCCTCTTCAGCCTCCCCAACCCACCCGGCTTCTGGAGCTCTGTGCGACTGCTGGGCGGAGGGGCGGGTACCGCTGGGGTTGGCGGCGGGGGCCGACCCTAAGCCCGGGTCCTCGGGGCGAGGGGGCGGGGCCAGGCGACCCCCGCCCCCAGGCCCGCCCAGACCGGCCCGCCCAGGGGGCCTCGGTAGAGGAGAGCGTGTGCGGCGGCTGCTCCAGTCGGTTGTGCTCGAAGACGGGCGGACGCTCGGCGCTACTGGGAGTCGGAGGGTCCAGTCCTTCCTGGCGTCGGCCCTTCCAGCCCCGCTGGTTCCCGCACGGCCCGCAGCAGCCTCTCTCCGAAGCGCGTCCTCGTCCCGAGCCTGCGCGGCCGTGTGGGCGTCTATCTGGGCGGTGCACGGGCGCCCGCTCCCGGGTAGCCGTTCCTGCCGCGGCGCAGATAAGGACGCGGCTGGAGGCTCGCGCGCGGCCGCAGGACTTCGCACTCGCGTCGCTCCTGGGGACTCGGGCGGACGCGGCGCCCCCTGACCCTTCTGTGCGGCGGAGCTCGGGCCTTTTTGGTGAGTGGCTGGGGCGGGACGCAGGACCCGGGGCTGGGGCTGGGGCTGGGGCTGGGGCTGGGGACCGAAGGCCGCGGTGGATCGTTGGCCAGTGCACAGACTTAGGAAAACGGCCGTGTCCAGACGTCTTGGAAGAAATCGTACCCCCGGTGCCCCCGCGCAGAATTTCTTGAGGACCTGGTAGTCAGTTTTCAAACATCTTTTCGCACAGAAATTGCCCGCGGTGTTCGGCCGTCTGTGACCCCCTCTACTGACCCACAGTTGTCTTCCTGGAATGAGTAGCCAGCGCTTCGTTCCCTCTCTCTAGAGCATCCTTTGGCGCTCGTTTGCTTTTTTTTTTTTTCCTTGGTTTTGGGACCTTGAGAGAAACTGAAAATGCACGTTCAGAAACAAGCGCTCTCTTCTCCTCTCTGGGTGTTGCGCTCAGGGGCATCTGTGAAGTGTTTATGTTGTGCTGCCGATTAAACACGGTGACTGGAAACGGCCTGCAGTGCCAAGGTGAAGCGTTGGATAGTGCCAGCTCTGGTTCGACTGTGTGGTTGACATTCTGTGTGTAATAATCAAGAAAGGTTTTGAAAGATAGGCGGTTGGGGAGGAGCTTTTCCCCAATGAATTAGTGGAGGGCAAAAATTCCATATTTTAGAATCGCCTGTACTCTCCCTCCCACCTTTTTTCTCCTGCAGATAAAAGGGCTGTGTGCTCCTCTGTCTGCTCTCCAAACCCGGCATGTTCTGCACCCGTTTGTTATCCGAAGGGTGTGGGCCAGCCCTTCCTGCTCCCACCTCATCTGTGACATAAGTCAGAAATGAAGGGGAAAGGTTTTCTGGCGGGTTTTCCTTGGCGTTTACTTTTGGTTATTGTTGACCTAAAGGGTGAGTGACCAGCTGAGCAACCGGGCCCCACTAACCCTCTTCAGGAAAACCCTGAGCTCTGAACTGACTTTCAGGGACACGTTTTCCTCCTAAATACACTGTGAACAGAAACATACATTTTCTCTCTTCTTCCCTCCCACCTGCTCCCTTCATGTTTCTGACACCAAGAGAGCAAAGCAGTGCTGGCTGCTGGGCCAGAGAGTTCTTTGAAGACCCTTATGAACATTCTCATTCTAAGACTTTTTGCTTGCTGAGCAGCTAAAGGCTAAAGACATGGGCCCAGCATCATCCTATTAAAAATTCACATAGTTAAAAGATGCTCTGTTGAGCTACAGTCTCTCTCTAGAGGGTCCATCACTCAGACACACCCCGATGGGTCAGGATTAGCACTGGGGCTTGAATGGTTCTCATCTTCAGAGCCTTAAAGTGACAGCTCTGCATTTTAGTCAGGGCTGAACATTTGTCAGCCTTAGCAGCTGTCCTCCCTGCTGCTGAGGTCCCCAACCTGTAGGTGAGATGTTAAATTCCAAACCTGTCTCTCTCTGCCCTGGGGAGATTGATGGGACCCTTGACATTTTCCAGACAGAGCCAAGGCTAAATCCGTTGTCGCTGCTGGCAGTTGGCAGCTGTGAGAAACAGCGGTGTTTTCAGGGCTGCGGCATTACCTGTGCGCTGGCAGACTTGGGAGAGTATGCGTTTGCGTCTTTACTGTGGACCGTACCCTAGTCAATCAAATGTTCTTTATGTATCCTCTGTTTTAATATGTTACGAGACTGTGGAAAGGGTTACAATGTCTTGTCTGCACTCTTTTTCCTGTGTCTCTTTGACATTGGAAATCCTGCCCAAAGGGAAAGCCCTATCAAAGCCCCATTGAAGCCAGTAGTAAAAGCATTAGCATCTTAGCTAATCATTGCTGGAGAATTTATTCATTAGAAGCTGTTGGGGGCCTAGGATCCTTATTTGTTACCCTGGGAAAAAATTAGCCAGACAACATACTAGTAACAGTGTTGTAAATTTTATTTTGTTCTTTCAACTTTGAGAAATAACATTCTTTCTCTAGATGGGGCAATGGTTAGAATTACGCCATTGCCTAACTAACACGTGTCACTTTTTACATTGACAAGCCTTTATCTTGTACTTCTGTGCAAATGCACAATACTCAGAAAGACTTGTATCATTTGGAGCTTTAGTGTTAGAAACTAGTGCTGGTGTACAACCTCAGTGTATGTATAATCTTTCTCACCCTTATTAGTATCTGTTTGCTGCGTGAGGTTTAATGGCACGTCTGTGGATATACTTATGCAGCACTGAGTGAGTTACTGCTTTCTAGGATGGAGACTTTTTAAGGTTATCGCCATTCTTAACAGGAATAATCTGTAAACGAGTCAGCATATCTGCAGTTGGAGGTGAACTGGAGGATTAGCAATTCTTCAATACATGAGATATTTTATGTACAGAAGTATTTTAAACTATGTAAGGATAAACTGCCAAGATTACCTGTGCAGTCTTGAAAAAAGAAGAGTTCAAATGTAACTATAAACTGTAATTGACAATGAGTCATTGCTTAAGGGGTGCCAACTATGAAAACAGCCTAGTTATGCCCCTAATGGTAATTTCGAAAACTCCTTTTAAAAGCCAGTTGCGTCTCAAGTGAGCTGTAAGTTGGCTTGGATAAATAATTTCAGTTTTACTTTCTAAAAAATTATGCAGTGATGATGGCTACACAGCACTGCAAATGTGCTTAATGTCACTGATACACAATTACAAATGGCTAAAATGGTAAAAAAGAAAAATCCATTTAGTAGCTGGCAATGCTATCTTCTACCCGTATATAGTTTTCAAAAGTTAAATATTCAGATGTTTCATAAAAACAATGATGCTTGTAATTTATTATTTATTTATTTATTTTAAGGGTGGGAGGGGCAGAGAGAGAATCTTAAGCAGGCTCCCCCACACCCAGTGCAGAGCTGGATGTGGGGCTCGGTCTCACAACCCTGAGATAACAACCTGAGCTGAATTCAAGACTCGGATGCTAACTGACTGAGCCATCCAGGTGCCCCTGATCTTAAAATTTAGAGATAATATAATATGTAATCACTGAGTATTGAAAAAGGACAAACCTAGTAACTTAGAAAGCAAAGAATGGGACTATTAAAGGCATTTTTTTAGCAGCCCAGAGTAACTTAGCATTTTGTCCATAAACCCAATACATATTTTAAAGAAAATGTAATACCTGTGAAAGTAAAGAGAAATCATATGTATGTATGACACTGGTTATTGTTAATAATAAGGAACTGTGTACCAGGCATCTTGGTACATGTATTAGCTCATTCATTCTTATGCACACCAATGAAACAAGATATCTCTATATTATAGATAAGGATGCAGAGACATAGGTTTAACAAGCTACCTCACCTCAGGTTTAACAAGCTACCTCACCTCAGCTTGCACATCTAAGAAGTAGCGGAACTGAGATCTGAGGGAAAAAACGGCCTATTTCTAGAGCCTCCACTCTTAGTCCCAAGGCAGTCCTGTCTTCTATACATGGTTCTGTGTAAAGCATTTCAAAATATTTGAATTAGTGCTATCAGTTTACTCCTGCATAATCCAGTATTGTTCGACCAATGTGTGTCTGTAAGTGTGAGCTTTGACAGTGATGCTGTAAAAGGGTAATTATGCTCAGAAGTCCAGTCTAAAAAAGCCTTTCCATGTGACCCTTTATGACCTGGAGGAAACAGTCCCCTTTTTACATCCCCACATAGATGGGGTGCTCACTTCATAGACTGCATGGGGTCCCTTCTTCCATATCCTCGGTTAACCTTTCCTTACATCTGAAGAAATGTAGTTGTTTTGACCTCTGTTTCACATCAAGTCCATAACAACTTAGTACCAAAAACAAATATTTAAGGGCCAGTAAAAACACAAGCCACCAATATAACTCAGTGACTGTGTGGATAAGGGATAGACAAGTGGGAGGTATGATGCGAGCATATACTGGGGTGCATGTGTCTTCTCTGCTAATAGTGTCACAGAAGAAGCTGAAGTGGTAGGCATGAAGTTCTAATTGTTTCTGAAGAGTGGCTTAACTAGAATCTAAAATGATAGCATTGGCAGCTGTGAGAGAGGTGATGGAATGGATCCCAACCTTCTACTTTTACAAAGGACAAAACGGAAGTCTGGTGAGGTGAAGTGAGTTGTCTAAAATGTAAGCAGTAAAGTTTGATTTAGAGCTACAGTCTTTAATCTTCACATCTAGTGTTCTTTTCTGTATTTGCAGGGTAGGCACATTACCAAATGGAGCAGGAACATGGTGGCCCTGACTCAGGGGGATTGAGTTTGGTCACTCTTTTATCATTTCCGAATGTCCTCCCTCTTCTGCGCAAGGCAGAGGATGCCCTTTGACCAAATGATTGGTAGGGGACATGTCCATACAGGAGAAAGGCAGGGTCGTACACTAATACCTAATGCTTCAGCCATTTGGGTGATTTCCCTAGGGGTTGGGTATCCATTGCCCAAAGAAAATGAGCCAGTTAGTGAACAAGTAGTTTATTCATAAAGTGAGCAATACTTGCTGAACGTATAGCAGGTTCTCAATAAATATGTGTTTTATTGATTAATGGAAGGTTTCCAGGTTGGGTTTGTTGCTGCTTCCTTGGCAGCATTTCCAGGCAGTAAAATTTGTTTGGTTCACATTTATAAAAGTGTGAGCCCCTTTTGATGCTCTTTCGGATGTGTTGCCTCCTATCGATTGTAAGACCCAGCCCCTCCAGGAGGACTGATGTTAGGTTCTGAAGGAGAGAGTGAGTGTTCAGATGTTTTCCTTTACCGATTTAAAGTTGTTTTATCTTTGTAGGTTTGGAAGAAGACCCACAACACCATTGCCTTTTTCTCTGGCAGCCGACCAGCGAGTGAAAAAGTACGACACAAGTTTGATGTTTGTGTCTGCTTCCCCAAGGCCAAGAAATTATCTCCTTAGAAGGCAACAGTACTATGCATGTTAGGAATTGTGTCTCCTTGTTCAGCGATAAAGAAAAGACGGCACCACCACCGCCGCCTCCTCCTCCTCTTCCTTCTTCTCCACCCCAACAATGTCCATATTCAGGGGAGGGGTTTCCTCTCTCCCCTCCTCCTCCCCCTCCACCTCCGCTCCCTGGGGGGCCTCCACTCCCACCTCCCCCTCCAGGACTACCCCCAGAGTCTCACTTGAATGGCTACAGCCACCTTGGTAATAAAAAGCGGGTGAGAAGCTTTTTTTGGAAGACCATTCCAGAGGAACAAGTTCGTGGCAAAACCAACATCTGGACTTTGGCCGCCAGGCAGCAACATCAATACCAAATTGATGCAAAGACCATTGAGGAACTCTTTGGGCAGCAAGAAGATACTACTACCAAGTCTTCCCTTTCTAGGAGAGGAGGAACCTTAAATTCATCCTTCAGGGATGCTGGGGAAGAGGTAAGAACAGATCCGGGAGGGGTAATCCTCCACACACTGCGTTGCTTTGTGTTTGGAAGGGTGTGTACATTTCAAAACTTGCTGAATCACTGAGAAATAAGATAATGCAAGTGAGTGTGCTCTGGAAATGATAGAAAGGGCCTTATATGATGAGCTTGAGCTGACTAGCAGAAAAGTGTAAGAAGCATGCATGCCACATCCTCCCAGACATCCCGGTGGATTATGACCTCACGCTGAGAACATGCTATGTGGGGCCATCGTTCTTTGGCCTCTCAGCACTGCCCTGTCTCCAGCACATCTGCTGTGGTTTCCCCTGGTGGAGCAGTTCTGCCGAAGTCCACATTATTTGTCTCTGTTGAAACAAAAACCTAAGTTCCTGAGCTCAGCTAACTGAGATTAACTGGAACTTTCTGAGACAAAATTGCCCTTTGTTAAAGACACCCTTAACTAATATGCATCCTGAAGATTTTATCCCTATTTTTCCCCTCTAGTTTTCCTTTCCTAAGTGTTAAGAGAGAGCCTTCATTCCTCAGAGCTCTGGATTAAACTGTGGCCATTGTAGAATAGAGATTTCCAGAATTCAAAGCGTAAAGCTAGTTTTAGATGGATTTTCTAGGAAGCATATTGCCAGCTAGCAATAAATGTCTTAAGCTGAGAACAAAGTAAAGCTGGCAGGTTATAAGTTCACCGAAAGCATGGCTTCAGAGCCACCAATTACCATATATTATAGAAACTGAGTCAAAAAATTGCATTTGAAAGTACTCTGTTTAGAAACAAAGTAAATTGAGAAACCTCTGCTTGCTAACAGAAGTACTTAGGAAAGTAGATATTGAAAAGAAAGAATGTTGCCCACCAAGAAGAAAAATTGGGGGGGGGAGGCGGGCAACAAGTGTGTCATTTTAAAAATCTGTTCTACAGGAGCAGAGAATATAGGTCAAAGATGGAGTGACTCAGGTGAGAGAGTAGGCAGGGCTCCGGGATGTAGTAGCACCCCTGTACACAATTGAATTCTCAAGCCAACGGTATTGACCTCTTTTCTCTGTCTGGCTCAGGAACAGGTTAACTTCTTCCCTCCACGGATTCACTTAGGGGTCCTTGAAATTGGTGGTATGGTCCTCTGTTGAAATAGCCAAGAGTCTGAGAACTATAAAATGAGGAGAATTCTGGGATTAGAATTAAGTGTGAACTGTGAAATAAATCTGAGAGGAAGTCTTCAGGACAGCCCCTCGTGCCCTCCCTTGGTGAACTCGGACTTGCCCTGTTCTTCCCTTTCTGCAGAGCCCGTTCATTTCTTAGCGGATCCTTTCGATATTGGAAGGAGCAAGAAGTCACTTCCTTAGTACCCTGGCCTTTGCCCCAGCTTCCAGCGGAGACTCCTTGCTGTACAGTAGGGCATTTCTCACCATTGTTTCCTAGTTCTCCTCATTGAATTTCAAGAATTTGAAGGAAAGAGAGGAGGGCTACAGTGGGAAATGGAGCGCACCTCTCAGGAAACCACCCGTAACAACCAGAAGGGGGTTTAGCTCACCATGCTGCCAGGGAGGCAGCTACCAGGTTAGAATGCGTGGCCTCCCTTATAGATTGGAGACATTTATTTTGGCAAACGGTAGTTCCAGGGGCTACAGGAACTTGCAGCTCTATGTCTGCTGATTCAAGAGCGGGTAAGAAGCACTCAGAGAGGGAGGGAAGTAGCAGGGAGTGTGGCATCTTGCCCCAGCTACAGCTGAAGCAGGAATGTCCATTTCTAGGCCACATCTGAATTTCAGGAATAAAAAGAGTCTTCCCCTCATCGCTCTCTATCCCCTCACCCTAGATACAGCTTTACTTTTTTTTCCCCTTTCACTTAAAAAATACCTGAAACCCAAATAATTATTATTTTTAATTGTCATAAAATACACATTACATTTAGCATCTTAACCATTTATAAATGTACTGGTCAGTGTCATGAAGAACAGTCACGTTGTTGTACAGCCATCACCGCCACGCATCCACTGAACTCTTCCCATCTTGCAAAATTGCAACTCTGTACCTATTATGTCATAACTCCCCATTCCCTCCTTCCTTCAGCCCCTTCCAACCACCCTTCTACTTTCCAGCTCTAGAATTTAACCACTCTACGAGCCTTATGTAAGTGGAATCACATAGTATTTGTCTTCTTGTGACTGGAGCGTTTCAGTTTGCATAATGTCGTTAAGGTCCACCCTGTAGTATGTGTCGGAATTTTAAGGCTGAATGCTATTCCATTGTATATATATACCACATTTTGTTGATCTAGTCATCCATCAGTGGATATTTGGGCTGCCTCCGCCTTTTGGCTATTGTGAATACGCTGCAATGAATATGGGTGTGTGAATACTTTTAACACTTGCAGCTCCTAATCTGAGAGAAGCTGCTAGAAAGAAAAATTAAGTCACCATGACTGTGTGTCGTAAGATAGTCTAACTTTTCAACTCTTTAGTACTCAGGATAAGTAGTTTAGGTGGGTGGATTTAAGTGTGTATTAGGCAATATTGTCACATAACAGAGAGTTATTCAGAAATATTTTCATTTTTCATGCTCTTTCCATCATGGCTAGAAGTATTTTGTATGTATGTGTATACAATTTTTTTTCCTTCAGTAAAAGAATACGGTACATGCTATTTTCTTCCCTCATTAGACTTTCTTCTAAGGAAATTACAACTCAGCAGAGTAGTAGTTTCACAAGGTCCGGTAATAAGTCTTCCAGTTTACTCGGAAGGAGTAAATGGAATCCAGGGTTGAAAGTACTGGTGCTTACCACCTGTCTGTGTGGAGTGGAGAATACCCTAAACAGCGTGTTTGGCAGAGGGACCCATCCTGAGCCTGGAAACATGGCATCCCAACCCTCCACTACACGGGCCATAATTCCGGAGGTTCAAACATGTCAGGGATCAGATAATGTCCCCTTGAAATATAATAACCTTCTGCAGAAATGGCCTGCCATTATGTGGTTAGTGCCTACTTTAAAGGGCTTATAAAGCATTACAAATAAGTTTCATTATATTCCAGACAAAGAAGTTGCTGGAAGATAAGGAAGAGCTCAGGAATGGCTGAATTTAGGAAGAACAACACTCAAAAGAGTAAATTAGAACATTTAGTAAGGGGGAAGGGAGGAAAGGTTATGAAATACTACCATCCTTGTGTCTTTGTTACCTAAAAATTAACTTGAGGAGGCTGCAAATGGTACAATAATAATTAAACTGTAATAAAGTAATTAGAAATAATAAAAATATATTACCAGGGATAATAATAAAAAGAGTCAGCTCAAACTCCACCTTCTTTGCGGAGTTCACTGACCTCATCCCTGAGAAGTTCCCTGTCTGTCTGTCACCGCTGCTCCCCAGCCCCGTCAGAGCATCGCTCTCACGGGTTAGCTGGGTCTGTACATGTCTCCCTCTAGAATCTAAAATGCTCTTAAAGGAAGGGACAGTCTTAGCGGGTTGGTATCCTCCAAAGGAAATTGAAGGTAACCGAGCTGACAGAACTGAACCAAGGGGGCAAAGGGAGTATTTATCAGTATGATAGATCAATGTGATCAAAATTGGGATTGACAAAACTCAAGATGAATGAGGCCTGAGGATGTAAGACAAGACATGTGACTACAGTTGGTAACACTGTGTTGGATCATTGAAATTTGCCGAGAGAGTAGAACGTAAATGCTCTCACTGAAAAGGAGGAAACAAAGATAACCAGGAGGTAAGGGGGGAATCCTTCCACCATGTTTATATGTAGCAAATAAGCATGATGCACACCTTAAATATCTCACAATTTTATTTGTTAATTATACCTCAATAAAAGTGAAATAAAGGAAAAAGAAAACACACATGTTGGAACACATGAGATCATTCAATATGATGTCTGTAGTAATCTTTACAGTTAACATTAATTAATAATACCATGTAAGAAGTAACTAAAATTAATTATTAGGAAAAGAGAGAGGAAAAAAGGAAGGCAGGAAGGATGGAAGGAAGATTGCTTTCTCTAAATTTCTGAGAAGTGGTATCTTACTCTCCCACACTAATGGAGGTTACTGGTTTTCTTCCTCAACTTTTGTTATGTTCTCAGCATGTTCTAGAATTCTGGGACGTGCTCAATCCAGAACTATAGCACTAGATAAGTATTTGAAATATATTTGAAAGAAAAAAAAAAGCTTCAACTAGGTTTTTATTTTTTCCCCCCAAACCCAGGTTGGAACATGTCCCAATTGGCAGCCAACCAAAAAGAAAAATAAAATGAAAAAAAAAATCAAAAACCAAAAGCTATGTCTATATAGGAGGTTATGCGAAGTTTTTTTTTTTTTAATTTTGCTTTTCCGAATGTAACGTAGCATTGAAATAACCCCCACTTAGTGGTACTTAAGTAGTCAAGGAAGCCCTCTTTGACATATTGAAGCAAAGGTGGTTTAAAAATTTCTTCTTCTGCCTTGAGGACATCATGCTAAGTGAAAAAAACCAGTCGCAGAAGGACAAACACTATGATTGCACTGGTGTGAAGTTCCCTAGAATAGTCAAATTCATAGAGACAGGAAGCAGAAGGGTGGTTGGCAGGGGCTGAAGGAAGGAGGGAATGGGGAGTTGCGATGTAATGGGTACAGAGATGCAGTTTTGCAAGACGGCAAGAGTGCTGTGGATGCGTGGTGGTGATGGTTGTACCACAATGTGAATGCCCTTCCTGACACTGACCATTTAAAAATGTTTCAGGAGCAGGCTCTTGGCTGGCTCAGTCGGTAGTGTATGAGACTCTTGATTTCGGGGTCGTGAGTTCGAACCCTACGTTGGGTAAAAATAAAATGGTCAAGTTGGTGAATGTTACGTGTATTTTACCACAACTAAGGTACAGAAGCTGTTTCTTGCTTGAAAGAATAGGGAGGCAGACTGTGTAGGGGTTGCTGGTAGATGAATGGAGAGGAATTGCAGGAGAGGAATTGCAGGAGAAGCGAGGAGCGCTTAAAGAGTTGGGGTGGAGCCCGTCTCAGCCTTTCCTGAGTGCTGCGGTCTCAGTGGCTCACAGGGAGGCAGAACAACCCTGGCCAGCCCGGCAGCCTGGGGGGACGCTGCTGCTCTAGCAGGGCCACCTCACATCCTCGTGGGAAGTCCTCAGGACGGCCTGCGTTGAGCGTAGGACCTTGTATCTGGTTCCCTCCTCCGGGCCTCGCGGAACTCTGCAGTGGGCCCTTGATGGGAAAGCCCGTGAGCGCTCTAGGACTCAGGCTGTCCCTGCTCCGACAGGCCCGATTTCACTGGGGGTCCTGCCTCCCTGTCCTGAGGTGCCCAGAAAAGTAGACTGTTGTCCATTGAAACTGGTGGGCAGGGAGGTTCATCCTCGTCCCTGAGGTCGTTTGTCGCAGCATGTGCAGGGCCCACGGCTCAGGATGATTCCAGAACACCACCCAGTCCCACACACACGGGTTCCTGAATTGCCCAGCTCTGAGATGGTGGGCATTTGGGGAGTGAGATAAGCTGAGTTACACGTGAAATGGTAACCCGCTTTAAAAGACTTTAACCAACGGTTTTATAACACTGCTTTAGAAGGGTCGAGTGTGGCAGCCTGTGAGGAAGAGCTGGCGGGCGCGCTAGGCGGATCTGAGGATGCCAGGAGAAAGCGGCCCTGTCCCTGGGACGCTCTCAGCTGTCTCGTTTCCTCTGTTTGGACGAGGCTCTGGGCTTTGTTTGCCCTGTAAGGTGCTCAGGGGTGGCCAGCCCAGGTTTTTCCTTAGGAGTATTGCTGAATTCTTTTAAGTTTTTTTTAAAAAGATTATTTATCTATTTGTCAGAGAGCACAGGCAGTGGGGGGCAGAAGGCAGAGGCAGAAGCCGGCTCCCTCGATCCCAGAACCCTGGTCTCATGACCTGAGCCGAAGGCAGCTGCTTAACCGACTGAGCCACCCAGGCGCCCCTCTTAAATTGGTGGCCAGTTGCTGAAGCTCTGCTTCAAGCGCTGGAGGCCGCCGCTGCCCCAGGCTGTGGCTGCTCCCCTGTGTCAAGCATGATGGCTGCCGCGGAGGCTGTCTTCGCTGTGAGGACATGATTTCTATCCATCATCCCACGCAGACAGCCCTGGAGGCGCCAGGGGACTTGGCTGGGCCCTGTGGAGGGCTTTCTCTAGATCTGCCCTGTTCCTGGAGTGGACAGCAGCCCAAGGCTGGTGGGGGAGCACTGCCACTTCTCCGTATTCCTGTTCCTAGCGCTATTAAAGCTCAGAGAAACTAGAGTGAGAAGGAACCTGAGAGACCCAGGCTAGCATGTCAGTTCTCGAGTTGCTTTGGGGGAAGGGATAACATGACCTCTCGGAGGCTCGGTTGCCTTACCTGTCAAGTAGGAATAGTACGAGGGATTTGTCCATCTCTCTTCCGGCAGCAGTAGCTATGATTCTGGGTCAGGGGCACGGAGTGTCGGAGTGTCGGAGTGTCGGGGGTTAGGGCTGGGGCTGGAGCTGGGGCAGGGGAGGGTGCTGCCATCCAGCGTTAAACAGCAAGAGGTGGTGATTTAATGAGAGAAAAAAGTTTTCCTCATTGTGGGTAGAGGTGAGCGCTGAGGGAGTTCTTTGGGTATGTATATCTCTATATCAATGCACATGTTCGTTTTTGTGGCTTTTTAATTGATGAATTACAATATACACTTGTTTTCTGTCATACCAAATGTAGATTCCTCTGTTTCGTATGGGCTTTCCTTGTTAAAGGGTGTTAGGTTTGACAGGTTTATTCTCTCCCCACCTTCTCCCCTCCCTTCACACTGAACTGGAACTACAGTCCCGGGGTAGGATTCCAATAATGAGCCTGCCCTTTTCGCTTGGGAGTTTATTTTATGGCTGGGAGTTTATTTTATGGCGGGTAGGTGATTGCGCGAACATGATACAAACCCCTAGGATAGTAAATAATGTGATTGTTTAAGATTAGTCTTCAAAAGAAGGCAGCCATACTCTTGTAAAAATTTAACCTTATAGCCAGGAAAAAATGCCATTAAATTTGGTTAACAGTTCTCAGTTGCTGCTTATAAACTTACAGGCAGGCCTAGAGAACAGGAATTTAATCTGAAACCTGATTCGCTTTTGTTCACAAATGAATCACATACATTTGTAAAGGAAGAGAATCATAACAACATTCCTGTTTTAGCTAGCCTCCCTTTACCAAAACATGGATGAAAAAAAACCTGCGGCAGTTTGAAGGTGATCTTTCCTCTTCCCTTTCAGGGAGAGAAGTGGCTTCTGTGTTTAATAACAACATCCTCTCCACCTCCTGCCCAGAAAAGGTTCTGTCTGATTCCTAGTCTGATAACACCCTGTCCCGTTATTAATTTTGGAGAGCTAAAACCTACTGCAACCCAAATCTGGGTTTTGATAGTACGGGAGAACGGCACCGTGTTTCATTAAATCGAAGACGCCGCACGTTGTCAGATACATCCTGATGGCAGAGATGTTAACGTGCATCTCTGACTTGGTGCAGTATGGCACACAAGTTTTCCTTTTTATTTTTATTTATTTATTTTATTTATCTATTGTCTTTTTTAAAGATTTTATTTATTTGACAGAGAGAGAGAGAGAGAGACAGCCAGCGAGAGAGGGAACACAAGCAGGGGAGTGGGAGAGGAAGAAGCAGGCTCATAGCGGAGGAGCCTGATGTGGGGCTCGATCCCAGAACGCCGGGATCACGCCCTGAGCCGAAGGCAGACGTTTAACAACTGAGCCACCCAGGCGCCCCAGTTTTCCTTCTTAAATTCCGAGTAAATTAAACATCAGAGACTTCTTACCTCCCCCTGAAGGACATATATATTCTTTTTCAATGAAAAGAAATTTCTCTTTTGGAAAAAAATTAATTTTATTACACTTCTGAAAATAACAGTACTGGTCCTTCTACATTCCTAAAGCGGGGTTTGGGATTCTGCAATATCTTGAGTTACTTTTTACTTTCTTAGTTCAAATCTCATATGATGTGGCTAAGCTAACACACCTTTTTTTCAAATTTGGGCTTTTAAATGAAGGCTATATTATTCTAAGAGGAACTAGCTAAATTAAAAAAATTTTAATACACATTGTTCATTAAAAATTACATATGATTCGGGGCGCCTGGGCGGCTCAGTCAGTTAAGTGTCTGACTCTTGGTTTCAGCTCAGGTCATGATCTCAGGATCCTGGGATGGAGCCCTGGGTCGGGCTCTACACTGAACATGGAGGTTGTTTGGGATTCTCTCCCCCTCTCTCTGTCCCCCCTCCCAGGTGTGCACACTCACATTCTATCTCAAAAAAAAAAAAAAAGTTATATAAGATGAAAGTAGATAATGTATAGTTATTATAGTTAAGGAAATAGATCATTGCAGGAAGTTTGGGAAGATGATAATATTTTAATATTTGCAAAACTGTGTTAGGTATACCGATTAATAACCAGATTTACATATTGGAAGTTATTCTTAGTGTTGTATTTTGATAGGTTTTAATTCTCTTCTTTCCTCCAAGTCTTCTAATTTGTAATGGTCTTACGTGTGTCTGTTTTTTTTCCAGATTACTGTCTTGGATGCAAAGCGGAGCATGAACATTGGAATATTTCTTAGGCAATTTAAGAAGTAAGGTTTTTGCACACATTTGCAACTTAGGCATACCCACGCTGTCAGCATCAGTCTGTGGGTGTGGCTGAGCTGAAAAGTCAGCTTCTAATATGAGCGAAAGTCATTCCTCATACCTGCCTATCCTCCTTCGACACACGGCGTGATGAGTGTGCAAGTGCCTGTCACTCTCTGCTATTTTCCTGCATGAAAGCATAACCTAATGGCTTGGATTATGGGCAAAGTTCCCTGAGGTGTCTGTTCAAGCCTGTCATGCCAGGGAATGTATCAGTTCATCTATACTGTTGCCCCTCAGTGGAGGTTGAACTGGTCAGAAGACAGTGGTTAAATGACAGTATTCTAAAATGGAACAGAGAGGCTCACCAGAGCTCATGCGACCAAAGGGGGTTGCTTTTCTCCTCCCGGAGAAGACGCCCATGGTTGCTGCCATTTTCAGCTTTTCTGGGATTCCCAAGGATGGGCTTCTGGGTGAAGGGGCCTCCAGGTGGTGTATCGGGATCCCTGCTTTCCCTGGCAGTTGGGCTCCTGTGATCACTGACACAGTGCATCCATCCCTCAGACTGGGAAGAAGGCGGGATGGAAAAAGGGTAGAGGTGGTTTGCTTTAGTTTCTGCTGACTTGTGAGTCTTTGGCACGCCAACAAACGTGAAGTGGAATCTGATTGTCTTTTCAAGGTCTCCTCAGTCCGTTGTAGAAGATATTCTTCAAGGAAAGAGTGAGCATTATGGATCAGAGACCTTGCGAGAATTTCTTAAGCTATTGCCGGAGTCAGAGGAGGTAAGGAATTTGGCACATGAGTTTTAGATGTTCTCAGTGATGATCAAAGCTCAATATGTTTCACAGTGTCAGAACTCACATGGGAAGGGCACTGTGCTACCCAGAGCCAGAGTCTTCTCACATACAAGTAAAAAGTGACCTAGTAGAGCATACATTATGGAGTTAGGGAACCTAGGTTTGACTTGGAGCTGTCCTCTTGCTTCGGCAAATTTCCTAACTGCAGTGAACGTAGTGTCCGCACCTGTACAGTGAGGGTGCCGGTGGCTGCCTTGCCGGATTGCCAGGGTGCTGAAACCTAGTTACGCATCGAGCGTGGTACTTGGCACACGGGACCTCAGTAAATTTGGTTTCCTTTTCCATCACCAATGACACTTTTTGTTGAGGCTGTACCCAGGTTATTTTATAAATATGTATACTTTTTACACACACAAAAGGAAACCACTTTCGATTAAAGATGCTCTAAAATTTTGGAGAGAGAGATAAACTGTTAAGAAATGTTGTCTCTGTATTTAAAGGTGAAAATTGCTGTGATAGCAATGTAGGTACTGCAATATAAAGTTACTGATTTTTTTTTTTTTGGACTGAATTAACTGGACCATTGAACGGTTGGGAGCTTGATAGGGAAAAAAAACCTGGACAAACAATAAGACTTTATATAAAGTCTTATAAAATTGTAATATTGCCTTTTATTTCTGAAGAAGGGGACCCTGAAAAAATTCAGTAAGAAATTACACGAATATATGTGCTTGCAAACATTTGAATAATGTAGAATCTTACAAAGTAAAAAGTAAGTTATCCTTTTACCCATACTATTGGTTCCTCTCTTCCCCACCCAACTCCTCTTCCCACACTAAATTTATGGAATTTGACTTCAATTCCATAAATAATAAGAGGAATATATATCTGTACTTTTTCTTTTATGTCAATCAGTGATAAACTCGCAATGCCAACTTGAGGGTCTTACTAGGTAACTGAGTATCCTAGGTGTATTTGATAATCTGCACCTTTCTATGTCAGGTGTTCTGTTTGCAAATTAAGTGTAATTTACCTAAGTCAAGATTAATTACCAGCATTTATTAAAGACGGTAAAGGGTCTTAAAGTCTTGAGGGAAAGGTACGTTAAATCATAATTTACCCTGGATTATATATATTTATATTTATATATATATATATACTTACCCTGGATTATATATATATATATATATATACTTACCCTGGATTATATATATATATATATATATGAACAGTCCTTAATCTTTTTTTAATGTAGAGAATGAGAGTTTCAAAAATCTTCAATTAGAATGGATAGGATTTAATTAATTTGGATTTTAAAAAGATTGCATCGTTCTTGAAATCTTATTCTTGTTTGGGCTTTTTTCATGCGTCCTCCTCAGGACTTGCTCTGCTGCCCACTCCTAACGGGCCTCATTGCTTACTTACGTGAGGATCACATTGGAGAGTGCGTGTGAACGCGCTCTGAAAAGCTCTAAATTTCTAACTGAAGGGAAGTTAGGCGTGAGGGAGGCTGCCAGCTTCGTACTGTGGGGAAGAGGTGGGAGATGAAGTACGGGTTTTCCTCATGTCTTCATTTCTGATTTTAAATTCAGAGGTGGTTAGAGGACGCAAAGGCTACGGGAGACTTGGCAGTGTTTCAAAGAAGCCACTTAGCTGTCATACTTCCCAGGTTGCAGAGTTGTGTGGGGGGAGGCATAATGCAAAAAGGGGAGGTTAAGGGCAAGAGGACTAAAACCCACCCGAGCGCTGCCNTTGCAGAGTTGTGTGGGGGGAGGCATAATGCAAAAAGGGGAGGTTAAGGGCAAGAGGACTAAAACCCACCCGGGTGCCCGGAGGCCTTCGCTCACCCCCTGACAGTTAGCTCAACCCGGAGACAGTGTCCTGCTGGGATGAGACAGTGCGCTGGAATCCTGCACGGTGTCTCAGCCCCTGAACCAGGCCGCGGCTGCTGCTGTCACCCCCCTGCTGCGGGGTGACCCGCAGCCTGAATATCCCACAAGCTTGGTCACACTTCTTGTTTACATTACCGACTCTTGGCTTCAGTTCACCACACCCTCCACACTCAACTGGGAGCTTCCTTCCGTAGGAACACCCTGACAGTCCCCCAGGGCTTCTTGGCGCCCCTCCCTAAACCACGGAGGGGATCTGTGCTGGCAGAGGGCGTCTCGGTGAGGGCTGATGCCACCTCAGGATGGATGCCTGCTGCCGGGACCCACTGGCCTCGCCCCGAGTGCCGCGTGGCCCCTGGCACCACCCGCACCGAGGCCGGGCCCCGGAGTCTTGGGTAGAGGGTGGAGGATGGGGGTGAGGCCAAGGCAGAGCCAGGGCCACGTGAGAGAGGTTTAGGAATGTGGCAGAGAGATGTTAATAAATGCCCATGTATCTGCGTAACTGCGTGTTGCTAAAGCCTGTGGTGTAATGTTCTGTGCTCATTTTTAGCACAAGGAGGGACTCCACATTTACTGTGTGTCCCTGTGCTCAGGCCTGGGCAGGGCAGAATCCAGTCGAGCGAGATCATGTGTTCAAGTGTGTAGCCCAGTGCCTGGCACGTAGAAAGCCACTCAGTCATAGCTCTGGTGATTCTGTGTGCCTTTTGCATCGACTCCTCCCAGCCACGTTGTCAGATATTCCTCAGGGTACAGATGGGAAACTGAGGCTCACCCAGCTTCGCTAGAACTCCACTGGTGTGTCGCGCAGTGGGTAGGCCAGAGAGGAAGGCGGATTGCACGTGACTGGTCTGAGCCCAGAACAGTTCCTTCTGCTGCACTCCACTGCATCCCTTTGAGGAAGGAAGGGCAAAGGTTCTCAAAACCCTGCCTTGCACCGCGCCGCCTCCCAGCCTTTTCATCGCCCCTGCTCCAGAGCAGAGCTCCGGTGTGTCGCTGGAGTGATACCATAATCTTATCAGCATGTTGAAAAATAGGAGCGGAAACAGCCCTTTTCGGTCACGGCGTTCTGGAAACGGCCCTTTTCGGTCACGGCGTTCTCAGCTGACAAGCCAGCAGAAGGTTAATTTGTTTCCAGGATTTCTCTGCCCTTCCCCACAAATCTTTTATCTGGCGAGTTTGTTCATCTTGCTTTAAACTCGTGGTTAAAACTTGCAGAGGAAGAAGGCAGACCCAGAAATAAAAGCACTGGGAGGGGGTTCTTTGCCCTGAAAAGGATGTGGCCAGAGAGGGGACAAGGGAGAGGCTGGAGTAGGAGCCGGGTGGATGGTGGAAGGGAGCCCCGACGTCCCCAGCGAGCCCTTCCCTCTCTCGGGGCTGGTGCCCCATCCCTGCGTCCCTGTCAGGGTGAGAGGGCTGGAAGGTGGTAGAAATTGTCTGTTCTCTCTGGCAGCAGGTTGGTTGCCTCCTCTGACATTTTTATCACGTCATCCCAACCTTCTGTGCCAACTCTGCCCCTTGGGGGTGGGGGTGACAGGGAGGAAGCCCCAGGGTCTTCCTTTGGGTGAGTCTGTTGGTGGGAAATCTTGCTACTTCGAGGCCATGTGAGTGGAATTAGATGGGATGAAGGAGGTCTGCCCTTTGGAATGTGCGAGGCTTAAGGAGCATGCTGTTTGCTATTAGGACAGAAACCGGGCACAACCAGGTCATAATGAGAGTCACTTGGCTTAGCCAACAAAATTATGCCTAACAATGTGTGATAAATGCTTTTTGATGATGATGAGAATGCCCAGTAATTACAGGGTTTGCTCACCTCCCTTTTTTACCTCCCTACCACTGTGAAGGTACAGTAATCCCTCTTAATGAACATAAGTCTCGTTTTGAAATGGAATTAAGAACTGTAGACATGGCATTTAAATTAAATACTATCTTTCCATCACCGTTCTCCTGAAATCCATAAACATTTTTAGTTCTTTATAGAAGTGAAGGAGATTAATCATTTTCCGTTACAGTCGAGCACATGTTTAATAGAAATACCTACCAAGTTTATTTAGCACGACCTATCCTTATGCTTTCGACAGAAAGTTGTGCTGTTATTTTAGAAGCTTTGCACATGTGGCATAGATGGTCTTATAAAAGATACAACCTCACTCTGCCCCTTTCCATATATAGTGAATTGCTACACTCCAGTTCAGAAGGGATCAGGACCCATCCTGTGGTTTTCTCCGTTCAGCGGCTAGGCGCTGATTCGGGTTTAGAACTAAAGCAGAAATTCTCTCTGCCCTTAAATTGAGTATGACTAAAAATGGTACGTTCAGTGTGGGGCCCTAAATGTAGGGGAAGTAATGCAATTCTATAAATGGCTGGTTTTTGCCCATTTAAAAAAAAAATGTAGCCTTAAGCATCAGACTTAAGTCTAGGATGTGGAGCTGTGCTGTGACATTTTGTATTTTCAGGTAGTTGATGGAGATACTCCAGTTCGCGGATCTTTGCAAATGTTCCCCCTCTGGGTTTTTGAAGTAGCATTTTCTGTTTTTCAAGACACTGAAAAGTCATGTTGTTCTTACGGGCATCTGCCATAATCCCGGGGATGGAAGAGAGTAAGCTTTATAAAGAGTACGGAAAGATGGAAAGTGCCCATTGGCAACAGTTAGCTGCAGAGGTAGGCTGATTTACCATAACGTATTTTTGTTGGAAGATGCTCTATGACGGTGGGTGTAGAAAAGTTTCTGCCATTGAGCCAGTCCCGTTCTCGGCATGAGGGAGGCACTGATTTGCTCTCGTGAAGTTTGAGAACTTTCTCTTTGCTTCCAAACCCACCTGCTAGCTGTTGGATTTCTGTGTCAGAGCTCTTTTGTTTTTCTTTGCTACGGTTGAAAGAATAACTTTCAGTGAGTTTAAGTTTTTACAAGAGCAATCCATGTTCATTGTAGACATTTTAGGAAATAAAAATGAACAGCGGAATAACATAGTAATCCTATCACCTTTTGTAGGTGGGGCCTTCTAGTCTTTTCCCCACACCTGTGGTGTATGCATGGAGGGTGGGGGTCGCTTCTAAAATTTCTCGAAATGTGATCTGACGTACATCCTGTTTTATTACCTGATCTTTTTCATAGGGAGAGGTCTTGACATTGACCCCTCAGCTGCTTAAGCCATTTTCCTTTTTCTCTTCCCACTGGTGAGCCAGTGAGTCCTGCCTCAGCACACAGGAGCCCCTTGCTGTGAGGCTGTTCTGTGTGGAGGGGGATTTGGCCACAGAAACGTCTGTTAACCCTCCCCCAGTCTGAGTATTTTATATCCAAGATGCCCAAAATGTTAAGATTTTTTTCATTAGGGACTTAGAGGACTGTGTTACAATGACGATCCAGTGTTCTCTTGCTTGTCCCAGTGATCTCCCTTCCAGATTCTAACTTACAGAAAATTTTCATCTTTAGAACTGACCCTTGGGGAGCCTCCCTGAGGATTCCCATGGCTCCGATCCTCCGGTTTGATGGAGGTTGTTTATACCCACACGCATATGCAGCTCTTCTCCTTCTCATTTGTTTGGTTTTTCTTCTTTCAAAAAACAGATGTGTTGATTTCCTTCTCTCTCTTTTATGGGGTCTACATTTTTATTAATTTGAGTTTAGCACTGAAATCTTACTTTCTTACAGGGATTCTAAGAGGACATTTAAAATAATGCTACATTTTAATCACAGTTTCTTTTTTTTCTTTATCCTCTTTTCTGTTTGTCTCTTAGGTAAAGAAATTGAAAACATATGGTGGAGATGTGTCCAAGCTGTCCCTGGCAGACTCCTTTCTGCATTGCTTGATTCAAGTGCCAAAGTAAGGGTGACATTACTGTTCTTTACAGAGGAAGGTTTAAAATCTGTGACATGAAATGCTATAGTTTTACTTTCGATTTTTCAGCTATTCACTTCGGATTGAAGCCATGGTGCTAAAGAAGGAATTTTTACCTTCTTGTTCTTCTCTGTACACAGACATAACAATTCTCAGAACTGCTACAAAAGGTAAGTGAATACGTGATGCTTCATGTGATTTGTTTTTATTAATTTTGTGGTAGTACTTGATTTTAGTTTTTATTCTTTTTAGTAAGCATTCTTCTCTTCATTTTTAAAATTAATTTAATTTTTAATACCAGTGTAGTTAATACACAGTATTATCTTAGTCTCAGCTGTACAATACAGCAACTCAGCAGTCCACACAGCACTCGGTGCCCATCACGGGAAATGCGCCCTTCATCCCGTCACCTGTAACCCCCTCCCCCTGCCACCTCGCTTCTGGTAGCCACCAGTTTGTTCTCTAGAGTTAAGTCTGTTTTTTTATCTGTCTCTTTTTTTCTTTGTTTTTGTTTCTTAAATTCCACATGTGAGCGAAATCATAGAGAATTTGTCTTTCTCTGACGGGCTTATTTCACTTAGCAGTATACCCTCTAGGTCCATCCATATTGCTGCAAATGGCAGGATCTCATTCTTTTTTATGGCTGAGTCGTATTCCATTGCATGTATACGCCACATCATCTTCATCCATCCATCCATTGATGGGCACTTGGGTTGCTTCCATATTGTGGCTGTTGTGAATAATGCCCCAATAAACATAGGGGTGCATGTATCCCCTTGAATTAGTGTTTTCATATTTTTGGGATAAATACCTAGTAGTGGAATGACTGGGTCATGTGGTAATTCTATAATTTTTTGAGGAACCACCATACTATTTTCCATAGTGGCTGTGCCAGTTTGGTGGGAGTTTCTTTTAAAACAAATTATTCAGTTCAAACAAGAAATGCAAAGTCCTAATTCTGATACACCCTAAAAAGGGAAATGAGATATTACCTGGGATGACAATTAAGGCTTATTTCCATTTACTTTCCTCATAATTAATTAATTGATTAATTGACCAATTAATTAATTAGCATATTCTCCTCCCATAAAAGAAGATTTCTGTTATCCCAAGCTACAGAGTAAACCTTGCTGGTTGCAGCTCGCCTTTGTTCAGCTTTCCGTGTACATGCAGTGCGTGTAGTGTCTGTGAATGTGCGTGCGTGCGTGTGTGTGTGTGTGTGCGTGCGTGTGCTCGAAGCCTGAGTCCTTAGGCCAGCTGCATCCTTCCTCCCACCCTCTGGCCTCCGGTGCCCAGGACCTGCTTTTCCAGAAGCATCCCTCCTTTCCTCCGGACTCCTGAGCATACAGATGTATGCACACTACGGAGTGTGACCCTTCTGCAGGTTCCTGATGGTTCTGCTGTCTTCTCCCACCTGCTTCCCCTCAAGTCTCTATCTCCTGGCAGACTATTTACATTTGAGAGGGGCAAGTCTGTCATTTCCATTTCTTTGAATGACTTGCTTGCCCAGCTTGGGTAGACTCCTGGGAGCTGCTCTCCTGTCTCCCTGCATCATGATGGGGTTTTGCCCTCAGGCATTTACGGCGCTGAGCCAGCAGGCGTAGCACATGTGCGGGCACTCCTGGTCTCCAAGGCAGAGTCTCTGGCGCTCCCTGACCCTCACATTCTCCAGGGTTTTCAGCACCCGCCGGATTTCCTCTGGGTGGTTTTGTGGATTTCTAGTTATTATAGAGGGGTTGATTCCTATTTGATTTTCCTGTGTAGTTGCTCTGGCCTGTGTTGAGATAAAGTTTTGCTCTGCAGCCCATCGTGTTTTCTTCAGTTTAGAGAGGAGACTAAGAATTAAGGGCAATTCTTCTTCTTTCAATAAGGAGGCCTTCTAAAATTTCTCCTACACACACCAGGGCTATTGCAACAACTTTGGAAGGGCCGTTCCGCCTGTTCGCATCGAGATGGAATGGTTTTCGTGTTGAGCCGTGCAAATTCGTGGGCACGGTGGAAACGTTTCTTATCTGGTTAACCTTCAAATACTGGCCGCCTTAGATAACATAATGCAGGCAGGGATCCAAATGTAACTTTTTGAGAGTAATACCACACTTACTGGAGAATAGGAGCTTAAAAACCATAGGTAGCTTCTTGTGATTTATATATACTGTCAGTTCAGTCGTCAGCAAACTTCGCTCTTAGCTTTGGAACTACATGAACAGTTTTTAACGTCGTTAATTTGCATAGATGTGTGTACCAAAGCTTCTGTGTTTAAAGAACTAGTTTAAAGGTATATTACAATGATAAGCTTCTTTATAACCTTTAAGCCAATCCAAATGAAATGTGTAGTTTTGAATAAAATGGGACAGAGTCTCTGGGTGCCTGGCCCCTAAGGGTTGGTGCTTTGCAAATTATTTACATGTCATCCCAGCCTGTTTATTTTTTATCTCCTCATAGCTCGTGGACTAAGCAAAATGTTGCTCTCTGTTAGTTTTCATATTCTATAAATATAGTCTCAAAAACTAGTGGATGTAAAGGGGAAAAAAAATAAAGAATTGCTGAGAAAAAGTTTGTTCCTATAACACAGTTATAGGAACACAGTGCTGCTTTTCATAAGGCCTTTGCATTTTCCACTCCTTGAAAATTTTCCTTATTGAAGTGTTCTGTGACATTGAAGCATCGTACGTATTTGATTCCCAGTTAAACACCAGGACACGGATTGCCAGTAGCAAATGGCGCATTAGATGCACCACAGAATGTGCTGCTCGGTTTGTTTTTTCCAGTCTTGATACGCGGTTTAGGGTCAGAGCTCGCTTCGGGCCCTCTTGAACTCGGATGTGGTAGCTGATGTGTGCATTTAAGCTGAAGATGCCGCGGTGTTTTCTTTTTTGGCAGAGCTGATGTTGTGTGAGGAGCTGCATTCAATATTACACTTGGTGCTACAGGCAGGGAATATCATGAATGCAGTAAGTAAAACTCCAAAAAATTAAAATACTGTGTTTCTACGTTTATTTGTCCATCCAGAGGTATATGTATATATTTTTTCTTTTGATTTGTTTTTTTTAGGGAGGGTATGCTGGCAATGCAGTAGGATTTAAACTGTCTTCTTTGCTCAAATTGGCAGACACAAAAGCAAACAAACCTGGGATGAACCTTCTGCACTTTGTTGCACAGGTATGTGGAAGTGGTGAACTCAGAGAGAATGAGTGTGAATCCTCCCTGGAGGTGGGGAGGTTTTTCCCCGGTATTAGGTGGCATCACACAGAGATAGGAAAGGACGTGGTGGGCTCCGAGAAGGTTCTGTTTGCAGAAACACTGTGCAGATTCCCGAGCTGAGCTGAGCTGCACCTAGGGTTCTAGGATAGGAGGGAAGTGGAGGGTTTGGGGGAGGCAGGGGTCAGGGTTGGGGAAGCCCGATTAGGAAGGATCCACATCCTAAACACTGAGGAATTTGGATTCATGCTTTAGCAATGGGGAGCCCACGGAAGTTTTTGCACAGCATAATGGCCTGACCGGGTTGGCTTTGTTTTTAGGAAAATAAGGCAATATGGAGGATGGGCTGGAGTGGAGAGAGAACGAGAAAGGGGGCAGCTCTTGACAGAAGTTGGCTCTGTTTGGCAAGAGCTCAGAGTCAGTCATGGCCACAGGGGTGGGGAGCAGAGGCCTGGGTGCTGAGACATTCCCAGCGTTGGGCTGACTAGATTTGTGACTGGTGATGTGTAGAGAGGGGGCCCGGGCATTCCATTTGTTTCCATTTGTGAACTCTATGTCGGGGTGCCTTGCCACAAGCACAGGGCTTGGGGTCTGTACCCTGTCACTTCCGTTTCTGACTGGGGCTTTGGGTTACCAAAACAACCAGTTACAAAGGAAAAAATCAGCCAACCACCGTTGTCGTTAAATTACCTCAAATGATGAATTATACTGCTTTGTTTTTCCTTCATTGGATCACCTTTGTTGTCTTGACAGCGGTCACATAGATGCAGCTCTAAGCTGGGGAGGGAGCCGGGCTGGTTTCCAGTGTGAGCTTCAGAACAGGACAGAACTGGGGTTTTGACACGTCCTTTATTAGCTGTACTTCCGCAGACAAGTTACTTAAACATTAAGACCTTCAGTTTCTACCTCTAATCACGGGGCTAGGGATAGTTCAAAACAGGTTACCAAGAGGGCTGGAGGGGATGGTTCCATAAAGTGCTTCCTTCAGTGTTTGGCCCATAGTAAGCTCTCCGTGAGTAACACAGTTATTACTGCGTTCTTCAGAAGACAAAGGACCTGTTGAACTCAGGGCTCATTGGAAAGTTAATTTTCAGGGCATTGAAACCAGAAATTGTGTTCCTATCCCGTGTGCCTTACAGCTGGTCTTCTGGCAGTCCTTTTAGAGCCAGGTAGCCAGGTGCTCTGTGTAACTCAGTCCCTACCCAGAGGGGGGGGGTGTGCATTTCCAGAGTTGGTAATTGCTCCCTTCCTATCCACCCTCCTTGTATCCCCTGAACAGGGGCAGAATCCAAACGCTTCCATGACTTGTACAGCTTCTGATTAAACTCGGTTTGCAAACTGGTGTAACAGCTACAGGCATCTCGGTCATTTAAAGGCATACTCATAGGTATGGGTGGTATTTAAGCAGGATTTATTGGATTCTCTAGGGAACAATGGGCCCTGCTAAGCCACCACCCACTTCCATTGAGTGTGTGTGCCCATGAATTGTATTTCACGTCAGGATCGGTTGCTCTGAGAAGTTAAATATATCTTGAGAGTAGAGCAGTTCTGGTAAATCTTACTAACTGAGAATATCAGAGTTCGTGTTTTAGCGAATCACTTTAAATGTATCAAGCCTAAAACCAAGAACTTTAAGGTTCCTTTCAGCCTTGAGATAATTGTTTCCTTCCAGTTTTATACATACAGTGAGAGAAAATTCTGTTTTTGTTCTAGGAAGCCCAAAAGAAGGATGCCATTCTTCTAAACTTTTCTGGAAAATTGCATCATGTTCAGGAGGCTGCTAGGTAAGCAAAAAAGACTGAAAGTGAATTCTGAGAATTCACGGTTTTGGTTTTTTTTAGGCTACTCTTTAGATGTATTTATTTATTTGAAAGAGCACAAGCAGGGGAGAGGGGCAGAGGGAGAAGCAGACTCTCCGCTGAGTGGGGAGCCCAACGTGGGGCTCCATCCCAGGACCCTGGGATCATGACCTGAGCCGGAGGCAGACGCTTCACAGACTGAGCCACCCAGGTGCCCCTAAACTACTTTTTAATGAAAACTGTTGAATATTTTATAACTTTATAATATTTTATAACTTTAAGAAGTTTTGTCTTGTTGAATTTTCAGACCTTCCTTTTATTTGCTCATGGAGGTGTGTGTGCATCTTTGGAATTTGGGAGTTTTGAAAAATTAATCTTTATTTTTAATCTAAAAAACACTACTGCAGTCTTTTCTAATGAATATCATCAGTGTAAAAGCAATACGGATTAAGAACTTGAAATCCCTCCACACCCAAAAAATAGAGCTCAAACAACACAGCCTTTTACCTCGAGAGTTGGTATATATCAGTCAAACTTCCAGGGCCGTTTCCTTGTAGGATCTACCATGGTACATTTTCTTTCTATTGCATTAGAAAGGATTGTGAAAGGATTTTGTTTTAAATTAGTCACTCAGCCTTAGAGAGAAAGTATCTACCAAACATAAAGCTGTGTTTACATCACTTAATTTGCTTCTGATCACAGTATACACGTGCACTTTAATGCAGCTATAATCTGTGTACATGAGCTATTTTGAGTTCCATGTTTTTAAATTTACAGTACGTATCCATGTTCCAGTGGTATATGTTCAGTGACCAGCTTTCCCGGAAAGAAGTCCTGATTTGTAGCATTTGCTGATTTCCATGGTGTAAATACTGCTACTGTGGCAGATTTCAAGCCACCAATGTGGCCTCACTGACTGGCAAGTGGGGGGGGGGTGCCCACACCTACAGGGGCCTCTTGCGAGCTGGCTCCAGTGAACCACTTCAAGTCCTACACTTGCTGTCTAAGTGATGATACCCGATAAGGATAGCTGTGAACCCCATGCATAAATACATGAACCATAGCTTTTCAAGCGAAGCCCTGTCATTGGCCAGTGTCTCAGTATTATTGACTTTGAACAGCTAACCACAGATCACATGTCTGTCCCAAAGTGAGTTTATGAGGCCAAAGTTGTGAACAGTTCGTAATTGCCATTTACAGATTTTCAGGTTATTCCCCCCACCCCAAAGAACAAGCATCTTACAAGATATAAACTGTTCTGGTTTAGAATTTCTTTCTTTCTTTCTTTCTTTCTTTTTTTTTTTTTTTTAAGATTTTATGTATTTGTTTGCCAGAGAGAGAGAGAGAAGCAGGCTCCCTGTTGAGCAAGGAACCAGATGTGGGGCTCAATCCCAAGACCCCAGGATCATAACCTGAGCCGAAGACAGACGCTTAACCATCTGAGCCACCCAGGCACCCCTGGTTTTGAATTTCTAAAAGAAATTCGTGTGGGAATATTTTTTCCTCTGACTAGTATAGAAATGTTACTAAGAAGTATCTATACTAATATAGAGATGTTACTAAGAGATATCTATAGAGAGAAATAACCGTTACATTTTTGAGCTGACATTTCTGGTCAGAGGTAGCTGGGGAAGTTTAGCGAGTTACTGTCTTAGAAAAAAAAAACCTATTCGGTAAAGTTTGTTTATATGAAATGGAAGGTGAAGTATCCTGGTGAGGTACAAACAGATCACAGGGGGTGCCAATGACCAGTGGAGGTGGCAAACGTCACTGCATGAAGAAATGTCAGAATTCACAATGGAAGCATGAAAGCATCCTAGCTTAGGAGTTCGCTAAGTGAATTCCCTCTGGATTTTAGGCTTCACCTATTCAGCTTACCTAGTGACAGAAGTATCACTCTTGCTCTCCTAATCTTGATTTGACTTATGTAACAAAAGCCTTGCCATTAGTCCCGCCAGTTCTTTGCAGAATTGTTAGCTGTGTGTTAGTTCTCTCTACAAGACCGAGGGCCTACTCTGGCTGCCGTGGCAACACGAGGTCTGCTTAGTATCTCCTTATTGCCCTGAATGTCTACACCGCCTGGCTTTGCGTGAGTTAGAGCTTTTGTATTCGTGCCAGAGGAGAGGGGGAGTATCTAAGTCCTGCTGGCTTTTATTTTGTAATGCTTCCTGCCCAAAGGTGTTCAGACACTTTATGGACAGCTTTACAAGGCTCCCCAACAAGGACAAGGTTACAGCCTTCTCTCTCTGAACCAGTGTGTCTCTAGGAAGAAACGGACTCTGTAAAAAACGGGCAGAAACCCTCAATGTGGTAAATGCCATCACAGTAGCTCCGCCCTGTTTCCAGCTCTGACCAGCAGTTGGTCTTGTTTGATGTCCCCGCAGGAGACATGGCTTCCCCGTGCCACCTGCCCACTGTCCCCTTTCCTCTCGTAGATTATCCCTGGATAACACGGAGAAGGAGCTGCGCTCGCTCGTTACCAGGACGAGATCTCTGAGGGAGAACATCCAGCGGGATGGTGAACTTGGTCGGCAGATGGAAAATTTCCTTCAGGTTTGTGGGTGATGGGCGTCCGTCTCTCTCATCTCGGCTGCAGCAGCACCTGCTGGGGCTGGTTCAGTCCACACGGCTTTGGGGAGGCAGCTATTTCCCATTCATGTTTTTTCCCCCGGGTCAGTAGTAAAAGGAACTGTGGATTTCAGTGCCCTTTCTTTACGGGGTTGGTTTTCTAGCGGGGGCTGTCGAGTGTGGTCCGAACGTGAGGTGCTTGTTGAGGGCTGGCCTCCATGTCACCGCGCGGCCGACGGCGTCACACCAGGCTGCAGCGAACCGGTATCGGCGCAGGGAGCTAACACTTGGCAGCCTGTGCCTGACAGCTCAGTTGTGCTTCTCACCGTGGTGTAGGCGTTTTGGCCTCCTAAGCACACTTTCGGGCGACAGGACGTAGTTCCCCAGAAATCGTAGACCCCTGAGAACTCGGGCTGCTGTTCCTTCACTTGTTTTTATTGAAGAAACAAGCTGCGTTTTGGCACATTTTATAATGAGAGCGGGAGCACACACGAGAGCTGTGCCTATCAACACCCCAAATACATCAGCCCCACAGGGTGTGTCAGGAGCTGCTCTGAATAACATCAACAAGAAAACAGCAGAGTGGACATGTTTGTGACAGCTCATTGTGACTCACTAATCACGGAGTCTGACATACTTCTTTCATCTTCCTTATTTGAAAAAAAAACCATGGCAGCTTTTCATGCTTTCAGTCGTCAGGGGAAGTGGCTGGCTGCCTTAAGTCTCGGTGCTTCGAGCCTCGCGAGGTGGGGTGTGCATGGCGGGGCTGCCCTCGATGCCAGGAACGGTGTGCCCCAAAGGTTGTACCAACCTAAGCTTTTGCTTGTTGACTCGTAATTAAGCTCCAGCACATATTACACGTTTCAGCTCCCATCGGCAAACATTTTGTGTGGCTCTGGTGGGAGTTTATTCTTATTCTTAAACATGTGTTCTGTATTTTCTTTCACCTGTAACCAAACAGATACTCTCTTTAACATGCACAGATTTTTCTTGAAGTGAAACAACAAAGCAGACACCACCACACAGTCACCTAGCAGTAGGGCACAAAGTACTCAGCAGTAAGCACATGCAGACAGATGAGGGAAAGCCAGAAACCGAGGGAGACGGCCCGTCCCACAATGAGATGAGAATTCTGGATGTCTCCTTCCCTGGCTCTTAAATTAAACATTAATACTTCATGCTACATAGCAGTACAGAGAGGCTTATGATGAAAAACAGCTCTGTCCCAGCTGTACCCCTGGACTGCTCTTTCAAGGCAACCTTGTTTTACCTCTGAATGCTGCTTTCTCCTAGTCATTTTTATCTGTGTAAATAAAATGTCCGCACACAGCTATTTATTTTTCTTTTTTATATTCAATTTCTTCTTAAATAGGGGAGGGGGTGTAATTCTGTGAGGGAGGGTAGGGTCAGGCCACGAAGGGCTCTGAATGCCACTCTGAAAACTTGGGACTGTGCTCTTAGCCATGGGGAAGCAGCGAAGTTTTTTGAGGAGAAAAAAGACAAGAACACAGTTTTGCAAATCTGTTTCAGGATTCTTACCCTCTGGGCAAGAAATAGTGAATAAATTGGTTTGGAACTTGGGTCTGGAGCAGGCAAGTTAGATGTGAGAAGTTGAATTTGCTAGCACAGCTGCCCGTCTCTTGTCCATTACACTTGGCCAGTGTAGCTTTGGATTTTGTCATTTGGGGTCCTAACTGTGCAGAAAACTAACTCTTGGCAGAAAGCCTCTGAGCCTGGTGATTTTCCACACTCATATTCAGAATGTCTTACTTTCCCGAGTCTGGGGATGACTGCAGTGCATGTAAGTTTTTCCTTCCTGGTTCTCTCTCCATCCCCGCGGGATCTAGTGATGAGACCCTGGAGGTGGAGCTAAGCTCCCATGTAGGTTCTTGTCAAGAGTGCTATTTTTCCGCAGTTGAATTATTTTTGGCTGGAATCCACCTTTTTCCCTGTGGAAGAATGACAGGCAAAGATTTATCCTTTCATTAATACCCTTCTCCCCATGAAGAATAATAGAACACGAATGCACACACTGCCTTGGGCTACTGACTCAGATGGTTACTTTCTCTGGTATTCGGTTTCCTAAATGGTTTTGGTTTCTTGCTACCTCCTGAATGTGTTTGGTGTAAGAAAAGGACTTTTAAGGGGGAGAGTGTGTTGTGTGGGTGGGAGGTGATGCGTCTCCTCAGAATCTCTCTTCGCTCCCCAAGTATGTCTTAGCAGCAGTTCCACTCCTCGAGGGTGGGCAGTCCCTAACGTCACGTTTCCAAGGCCTGTCCCTCTGCCCCAAGGAAGTTTCTCAAATATAAGCCTTTTTAAAAACATGAGATGTGTGATTTACAAAGTAATGTACTTCATACATTCCTTCTTCACGTAAGCCCTATTCCGCAGTGCAACAGAAAGTAACATGAGACCTGAGTGTGATCCCAAATGCTCAGTCCTCACGGGGCTGTGGCTTCTCTAAGCTGCTGCTACCCCTTTTCAGCTCAGCAGGACATGCCCCACACGGCTGTCAGGGCGGGGTGCTTGTGTCCCTCCTAGATCCTAGCCTGGAAGGGTTGGGGAGCTCGCCAGAGGAGAACAGTCATCTTTCATTTTTTCTACTTTGTTGTGGTGGTACCTGACTCTATTTTTTTTTTTTAAGAATTTATTTATTTGAGAGGAGAGAGAGCGTAAGCAGGGGGAGGAGCAGAGAGAGAGGGAGAAGCAGACTCCCCTCTGAGCAGGGAGCGTGATATGGGGCTCAATCCCAGGACCCCAAGATCATGCCCTGAGCCAAAGGCAGGCACTTAACTGATGCCTGAATCTGTAGAGGCACCGGAGACTTTGTCCTAGAAGGATTATGAGAAAAGTAAAGACATGAAGAAGAAGGTTTGTAGAGGGCAGTAGTTAGGAACCATGGGGACTCCTCAGAATCTCCTGGGAGTTGTAACACAGTATTAGCGGTCGTTACACCTCAGCCATGATGAATTGCATGGGTGATGTCCAAGCCTGGACTGCAGACGGTGCTACCAGGCTAACTTGGGTAAGCACCCTGGTTAAGAAGCCTTGGCTGGGGCATTTGTCCGTGCACGGGGGCTTCCGTCCTGTGGGGGTGACACTGACCCTGAGACAGATCATTTGAGATGATGTTTAAACTCCCTCTCAACAGACGGCTCGTCAGTACGAGGGACTCCTGACATCCTGAATTGGACCCTTGGCCAGTGTAAGACTCGCTTTTAAGAGAAGGAAGAACAGATGTAGGATGAGTTTCCCTTAATAAAACCAGCTTTACACCTGTGTCATTTTTCAGGGACATTAAGGCTGACCATTTTGTCCGTGGCGTTCTGTAGATTAAAGCTCTCTAGTCTCTTTGGTGGCCTCCAGGCCTCACACAGAAGTTCACCTTGCTTTCCCCAGGGCTTTATTTGGGTTGAAATATTTTCCTTTTGGCTCTGATGTGTTGGACTTGCCGTCAGCCTTCCCTTTTCCGAGACCTGAAGTTGAACCCGGGAGCACAGACGGCGCGCGGGGCGCCTCCTTGGCTGCCTGTCCCCTCCAGCGTGTGCTTGTGTGTTTTCCCGCAGTTTGCTGTGGAAAAGCTGACGGAACTGGAGCACTGGAAACAAGAGCTCCAGGACGAGGCCCACACCCTCATAGATTTTTTCTGCGAAGACAAAGAAACCATGAAATTGGACGAGTGCCTTCAGATATTCAGAGACTTTTGTGTCAAATTCAACAAAGCTGTTCAGGTATGGCTCATGGCATCTCCGTGTTTTCTGAGCGGTGTGGATTTTTATTTTTCCTCTTCCAGACCTGGCCCTCTGCCCTTGGCAGAAAGATGGTTCAGCATTTCCACGGTGTCAGGAAAGTCTGGCGCAGGCAGCACCGCCGGGCTCTAGGTTGGGATTCCCCGGGCCGAGTTTCTGCCTCCCCATCACCGGGAGTCTAGCTCTGGCGGCCTCGGCTGTGCTGCTCGCGCCAACACTTGCTTTGCTGCCCTGAATGCATGGTGTTAGCTTTATTTATGATGGCAGCCACGATACTAGCAAATCTCTCTGAAGGTCCTGAATGTTTTCCTCACCAGCCCCCTCCCCAGGAAAGGATTTCCTCTTTCAGGGAACCCTTTGTTGCGGTGGGACAATGGGAAGGCCTTCTCTCACCTGTTCTAAGCACCATGGTCATTGCCAGGCGGTTGGCACCATGCAGACCATGTTATCCTCCGCCAGAGCCGGCTTCGAAATTCTCAAGTAGTTAGAAGTCTGCTGCTGTCTGAGTGATACAGCAGCATTTCGGCCCCTTCAACCTCCAGTTCCAGTAATCTCTGAGTTCAGTGTAGGAGCCAGAGAACTCTGGGTTGCTTGGCTTTTCAGAAACAACTTTCATCTGTCAATTAAAAACAAAACAACATCCCTTCACTTCAGGTGGTAATGAGGAACTAAATAGTGCAGGTTTGCCCATAGCTGAACCTTTGAGGGACTCAACAAGTTTCCCTCTGGCCCTGAGTAGGCCAGAGTGACTTGAGTTCTCAACCCCTCTTTTCTCTCTCCAGCTAAGAGAAGGAGGCTAAGTCTGTGGCCACGTTTCCTCTCCCTTGTCCAAGCAGTGAGCTCAGCAGTGGGAGGTGGTAGTGGGTGGTAGAGGCCAAATTGGCTCTCTCTGAGGCTCTCACTCCCTGTCAGGATTTTGCAGGCCCAAGAGGCCACCTGTGTGATGCTCTCGGCCCAGCTGTCCTGAGTGCCAGGAGCTGGCCCCACCCCCACCCCAGGTAGCCTTGGAGGAGGGGCTCTGGGGGACCTGGGACACTGGAGAGGCCAGGCCAGAGCTGCAGGAGGGGCCACATGTCCCCAGCCAGAGCCAGAGAGCCTCACAGAAACTTGGAAGGGAAATCCACCATTTGAGGAAATTGATTTTCAAGTAAAAAGTGCTATCAGTAACAGATTTGGGTTGTGAGATCCACCCATTTAGGTGACACATTTTGTAAAGGATTTTTTATTTGAGAGAGCACACATGCACACAAGGGGGGGGAAGGGCAGAGGCAGAGGGAGAAGCTGAGTACTGCTGAGCTGAGCAGGGAGCCTGATGTGGGGCTCCACCCTAGGACCCTGAGATCACAACCTGAGCAGACGCTTAACTGACGGAGCCACTCAGGTGCCCCACAAGTATATTTACATTTTAAGTGCACAGCCAGGTGGTAAAGCGTGCTTTAGAACGTGCATTTGTTCTGGTTTGGTTTTGTTTGTTTGGAGCTGGATGAAGGGTGGTGGAAGGATTTTTAAAGCAAATCTTCTTGGCTGGTTGTGGGGAGGGGGTGGGGGATGAGGGACAGAGCCACCATGGCGTCTCTGGTGTTTCCGTACAGGGAGCGTTCAGAGAACAGAGATGTGACTGGCATCTCTTAATATCTTGGGTACATATTCATGCATCCAAATCATCGAGTAGAGTGTGCTGCACACGTGTGCGCACGTGTAGGTGTATTCAACACAGATGCGGCAGGGAGCTACGATCTCCGGCTCCCCCCCTTTTTTTTCCCTGCCATTGACTGACTTTTCCTGGAAGTCAGTTCTGTCTTGCCCTGCTTAGAAGCCAAGCTGGGTTCCCTCGGAGTTGAGGTGGCAGGCATGTGTGGAATCACAGCCCACACTTAGGGCGCGGTGCCTTGACCAGAAAGCTGGAAGTTGGGCCCCGGGATCCAGTGATCACCTTAGACTGCTGGGGCCTTCTGCAGGCAGCTTTGGGAGAGCTAGCCGTCTCCACACCCACCTGCTTACAAACACGCAGTATCTCTCCTGGTGAAGCTTAGGACCCACCCTGCCCTCCGTACCTGTATCTTGGGGTCTTAGCGGGCTGTGGAATGGGAGCAGGTCCCACGGGTGTAATGCATCTTGGGGCTTCTCTCCACCCCTCCCTCAGGACAACCACGACCGGGAGGTGCAGGAGCTGAGGCGGATGCAGCGGCTGAAGGAGCTGGAGCAGAAGCGTCGCTCCTGGGCAGCAGGGGAGCTTGGGGGATTCTGCCGGAGCAGCAGTGAGAACGACGTGGAGCAGCTGACCAAGAAGGGCACGGAGGACCTGCTCACCTTCCTGCAGGCCAGGCCCATGAGCCCCTCCTACCGACCTCCTAACACCCGCCGCTCCCGTCTTTCCCTGGGCGCTTTTGCTGAGCAGGAGCTGCTGACCTTCCTGGAGGAGAGTTCCACTGACGGCCCCAAGGAGCCCAGCAAATTCAACAGCTTGCCCCGGAGCAGCCCGCGGCAGGCCCGGCCCAGCCCGCGGCAGGCCCGGCCCACGCTGGCCTGGATGGAGCCTGGGGACCCGAAAGCCCAGGACCCCAGCGGAGCACATAGACCTCAGGCCTCAGAGGGCCAGGAGGGGGCCCCTGAGCCACCCTCATCTTGGCCGAGCCAGCAGTCCCCGGCCCCCAGGCCTGAGGACGCTGCGCCCCCCTTGCTCCGAGTTCGGCGCAGCGGGGTGGGCGTCCTCCAAAAGAGGAAGAGTGAGCCGCTGGGCCTGGGCCCGGCCCAGTCCCCCCCGCTCTCGCCATTAGCTCTGGGGATTAAGGAGCACGAGTTGGCGACAGGGCTGTCTCAGTTAGACCTCCAGGGATCCAAGGACCCAGAGGAGGTGCCCAGGTTGACCCTGAATGACCTCAGCCCCGTGGAGCCGGTATCTGTGGAGGATGGGAACGTGCAGTCCCTCGGTACCAGCTGCGGCGCCCTGATGCCTGTGGGCACAGATGCCCCAGACGGGCCCAGCCCAGCCTGGGAGGGGGACGGGGCTGACCCTGAGAAACCTAGTGGCAAGGCTCTAGTATCTGTGGGCAGCAGTGACCCTGAGAGCAAAGACCCTGGGCCTCTGTTATACGTCTCCGATGCCACTGACTGCTCGCTGACCCTGGACTGCTCCGAGCCGGGGGAGGAGGGCGGGGGCGATGGCTCCCTGTCCTCTGGGGCTGGGGAGACAGGCAGCCAGGTTTCCTCTCACCCCACTTCCAGCCCCCTTGGGGAGGCTTCTGCTCCAGTCTCTGGGAAGAGCCAGCCCTCCTGCAAGGACAGCTTTCCCAGGGACAGACCCGCCAAAGGGAAGGATGTGACAGCACCGAAGAGAAGTTCCCTCAAAGAGGCGTCGCAGGGGGCCTCCAAGCCCGCCAGTGTGCGGAGGAGCCAGGGGGCCCAGGGGGCCCAGGGGACGGCGCCCAAACCGGTGCGGACTTTGACCGCCTCCGAGAATGAGAGCATGCGCAAAGTCCTGCCCATCTCCAAGTCAAGCCGCGGTTTGGGGGGCTGGAAGCGGCCCCCTCGGGAGACCCCCATTGGCACAGACGCGCCCTGGTCGCACCGGAGCTCCGTGCGGGGGACCTCGGACGTGTTGCCCAGGCGGTCCTCTACGGGGGCTGGGGCGGGGGCCACGGTGGCTGACGAGCAGAGGCTGGCGAGAGCAAGCGTGGGCTCCAGCAGCGCCAAATCGGGGAAGGAGCCCCCCTTGCAGCAAAGGGGCTCTCTCAAGAAGCCCAGCGCCAAGCCCCTCCGGAACGTCCCCAGACAGAAGCCCGATGAAAACAAGATCTGCCACTCCAACTCCCAGGGCCCCGAGAGTCCCGAAGAGGAGCCCAAGTCCCCACCACCCCCCAGCGTCCCCCGTGTCCCGCCGCCCGTGCCGAGCTTTGCCCGAAACACAGTTGCTTCCTCGTCTCGGTCCATGAGAACGGATTCCTCTCTTGTGGCCAAAGCCCCTAGCATCACTCGGACTTTGTCCCAGCGTCAGCTGAGGCTGAAGAGTGGCCCCGAGGATGCTGCCCCCAAGGACGGCAGCACCCTGCGGCGGGCCAGTAGCGTCCGCACCCCCAAAAGGTGTCCAGAGGCTGCTGGGGCTCCCAGTGCCAACCCAGAGGCCGCCGTGAAGGGCCGAGGGGCTGGGGAGAGGGCCTCCCTCAGACTGAAAAACTCGGATCGGTCCACGCTAGGGAAAATCCTCGGTCCCTTACGGAAGTGAAGTCGGACTGTGAGGACTGACTCCTGTGAAGGCCCAACGCCGAATGTCTGTGTTCCACGTCAGGTGATCCGCGGGCAGTGCGGTCCGGAGGCTTGCGGACTGCCGCTGCCACACGCGCTCCTACTGGAAAGTGCCAAGTCTGGACGGCCGCTCGCTGCTGTCATGGCTGGCACCCCCTCACACACCCTGGACGAACCCCCTCCCAAAGCCGAGACCTCACGACAACGCAGATGTGTAAGATGACAGTCTTACCCACGGAGTTAAAAAATTTTGGCCAGTTTTTATGTATCAAACTTATTTTTTAATATTATAAAAATTAAGTGTTTTAGTTCCTTTCGCAGAATGAAATGCCTCCTAGGAAAAAAAGACAAAACCCTTCACATGAAGACATTTTTATTTTCCTGTGTTCCCTGGCCTCAGGGTTCCACCTGCCCACGCGCCGTCCATTGCTGGCAACTGGACTTCTCCGTGAGCCCTGGGTGTTCTGTGATTGGCACCGTCTCCACGAAGGCTCTCTGCTTCGCTCATCTCTCTGTGTGTGACTTTGGGTGAGGGTTTGTGTGTGGGCAGGAGGGAAGGTGAGACTGGTGGTTGGAAGTTGGACGCTCTTGTGTGTTCAGGGCAGGCACCGTGAGCAGCCCCTCGCAGAGTGCCGCATCTTCCCGAACTTAGAAGCGCCGTGTCTTCGTGGAAAGGCATCAGGGGCTCTTCAGCTGAGCACATCTTCCCCTTCCGTGTTTTCCCATTTGTGTATCTGTTGTGAAACTGAGTGAAGGCTGCTATGACTTGGATTCGCTCTAGTTACAGGGAAGAATAAACCCTTCTGTGTCCCAGTCTTCTCCCTCCCTCCCTTTTTCTGCCTGCAGCCAGCCCTCTCATGCTAACCCGACTTGAAACCTGGAGAGTGTGTATATCTATGTCACTGATGATGCTTCTTAATGTGGATATGTCTCCTTTGGTACAGTGGTTTTTAAATCCTGAGAAAAACCAAATCAAGTTTTTAAAAACACAAAAAAAGACAATAAAAAACAAAAAAAAAAAACAAAAAACAACCCAAACCCCTGCTTTCAGAAGAATTTGTATCATCAGGAAAATTTTGAAAAAAAAAGTAAAAAGAAAAGTCAGGCTTTATTCAAAAGGAAGGAGAAAACATGTACTGTTTCTACTCACTGCCGATTTCATGACTTCCTTTTGAGACTAGGAAATGGGGCGATTCTTGAAACTCTCTTGTTGAAGTTGCTCCCTGCCCGTCACTTAGTGAAACCTTAGTGAAACCTTATTTTAGATCCAACAGTGGTAGATGGATTTCAGCGAATCCATGTGGTTGATGTTACAATCTTCCTCCTGTATAATGTTGCCTTCCATCCAAATTAATTGGAACTGTGAGCTTCCATAAGTCAGCTAAATTGAAACGGTAAACTTTATGGGTAAAGAAGTAAGGCACTTGACCACAAAACCTCTTATAAAATGGCCTTGGGGAGATACATCCTGGGCCCCACAAAGATGGTTATGGGAATCCTGCACTGTTTTTCACCATCTCAAAAAGCCTAAGAAATCGTATATTTAACCATTCAGACAACAATGTTCAAAACATAGGGCCCATGGGTGGGTGGAAATGGATGAAAGAGGTCAAAAGTTGGTGGATAGTGGGGCGCCTAGGTGGCTCAGTTGGTTAAGCATCCAACTCGTGATTTTGGCTCAGGTCGTGATCTCAGGGTCATGGGATAGAGCCCTGCATTGAGCTCCACACTCAGCACGGAGTCTGTTTGGGATTCTCTCTCTCCCTCTTCCTCTGCCCCTCCCCTCATTCGTGTGCACTTCCCCCCCCCCCCAAGTAAATCAATCTTAAAGTCTGTGGATAGTGATGGGGTCAGGACCTCCAGGTGGGATCCTAGCAACCAGGGTCCTAGTCCCTGCTCTGTCACTGATGCTATGTGACTTTGGCCAATCACTCTGTCTCCCTAAGTCTCTGTTCCCCAATCTGCAGAAGTGGGGGCATGGCCTCAGTGATGGTTTCTAAGGGTCCCTGCAGCTCCAAAAGTCCGAGTTATAAACAACCAAGGACCCATCTACCCCAGGACCAGCTTCTCCGAACCAACCCCCAGCACCTCCATAGCAGAGGCCTTACGTCAAAAGTCCTCAAAAGAAAGCACTTCAGAACGTGCTGTTGCTTTGAAATCTAATAAGCTGAGTGTCTTGAGAAGCAGTGTTCTCCTTAGCCCTGTGGACCCTATGTGTGTACATCTGTATGAGCAGGTGATCATTCTATTACCTTTTATCGGTAGTAAGCTTGGAAAAATAATTTAAGTATATAATGGAGAAATGTAAATAAGTTTCTATATAAATTTGTTTAAGATGAACTGAATGTATTTAAAGGTCCATTTATATGTTCTTTTATGTAACATGTAGTTTAATAAAGTTCCTGTTTATGGGAGTTGTGTTTTATCTTCAATTTACTCTGTTGGAGTGTGTGTGTGTGTGTGTGTGTGATCGATCCTGGTGGAAGAATATATACACAGAAAGGCCCGGATGTGGGAGGTGCAACAGGTTTGAGAGACAGGGCAGTCTCGTCCTCAGAAGTCTCAAGAGCCAGATGAGGCTGTTGGTGTGTGTCTTCTCGGTAGCCCGGAACCTGTGTGTGACTGAAGGCCTGGAGAGCGGGCCTTGAGCCAGAGCTGTGGGGATGCAAGCATGCGTCTGACATGCAGGCCATTGATGGAATGTTCAGCACCTCGTTCATGCGTGCATTTATTCCATGTTTTGGGCCAAGCTTTGTGTAATCTCTGTGGGGCCAGCAAGTCTGGATCTGCTCCTATGTGTCCTCATGCATTTTGGCTCAGGGCACTATTGGGAAATCGCAGCTCACTTCTGCGGCGGCCTCAGGAATGAGCAGAGAGGAGTGGTTTTATTTGAAATGCAGTGCTGGTGCTTCTATGAGAAGAAAGAGGAATTGTTCGGGAGATGCACCTCACGCCTCGGGTTCCACGTCAAGTGTTAGTCCTAGTTGCTATCGTGCTTGATCTGAAGTGGTTTAGACGATGATCCCTGGGTCAGGCACCAACAGGAGAGTAGATGTGGGGTGCCTGGGTGGCGCACCCAACTCGTGCTTTCAGCTCAGGTCGTGATCTCTGGGTTGTGAGCCCAAGCCCCTCGTGGGGCTCTGCGCTCAGCGGGAAGTTTGCTTGAGATTCTCTCTCTCCCTCACCCCCCCCACCCGCTCATCCTCGGCCTCTCTGAAATAAATAAATCTTAAAAAAAAAAAAAAAGAGCGAGAGATGATGTCCTTGTGTGTTGCTGTCTGCCCCGCGGACACTGAGAGCTTGGTTTTGTCTGTCATAAGCAGGTTGGGCCACTGGACCCCTTCCCATACCTTCAACCTGTTATACCAGGGGTTACTGACATCGACCAAAAAGATGACTATTTTCACAGTGGGTCTCAAGTAGTTTTCTTTTTACCCTTTTATTTTATGGCTTTCACAAGGAACCTGTGTTCCAGTCCTCCTGAAGATACATGTCGGGTTTGAAGGGGCCACAGTTGTTAGTAATTGTTCATTCAAAATTCTGCTTTTTTATGTATTATGGTGGGAAACCCCAAAGTAGTTTGGTGGAACTATTAATTCAGCCCTCTAAAGTGCACAAATTCACCAACTTCTGCCTCTAAGGGTACAATATCCTACCTCCACCCATCTGGCGATGATGATATTTTGCAATTTCACATAATTTTCTATTGAACTTAAACTTTATTCTCAATTCTTACACTTTCTTTTTTAAAGTAAGCTCTATGCCCAATGTGGGGCTCGAACTCATAACCTTATGCTCTACCAGACTAAGCCAGCCAGGTGCCCCTCAGTTCTTACACTTTTGATTCACATTCCTGTCCTGCTCCCAACGAAAAAGTGAAGAGTTATTTTGTTTTGTTTTGGTTTTTTGGTGTGTTATCTTCCAACCCATAGAAGCATCAAACATATAAACCAAGTTAGAGTAAGGGACTTTGCATCTGGTTACTCACTAAGTACTTTTTTTTTTTAAGATTTTATTTATTTATTTATTTATTTATTTATTTATTTATTTGAGAGAGTGAGAGAGCAAGGGGAGGAGAAGGGGGGGGAAATATGTCAAGCACACTCCACTAGTTGAGCGTGGAGCCCAACGCCAGGCTCGGTCTCACAATCCTGAGATCATGACCCTGAGATCATGACTTGAGCCAAAACCAACAGTTGGACACTTTACCCACTGAGCCACCCAGGGACCCTACTCACTAAGTACTTCTCAAAATCATTTGGGCTGTGAGCACACACAGAAATGGAGGACGGTGGGTTGGTGGGTTCACTGTACTCAGCGTCTATGGAGTAACCTTGCATAGCTTGGACTGACTCTGTGGTAGGGTTGAAAATAACCCAGAGCAGGCTCTCCCTAGGGGGTTTTTCATCTGCAAATATCTTCCAGTGAAGTGCCTTATCGCTCACTGGATCACCTCAGTGAAGATGAAAGTAACATTCTTAAGTGGAAGAAAATGGCTTTTCTGTCTTCCAGGCCACAGCTCTGCAATGAAGCTTTTGGCTTCCTGGTTGGTAGGTAGGACAGTTGGACCCCACTGCAGGAGAGGTCACAGCCACAAGCAGTACTCACAAGCCAGTCATTCACAGGCCAGTGACCCAGGGCCCACCAGGAGCCTGGCACAACCTGACCATCAGCCTGTGGGACAAAGGTGCCTGGGTCTTTCAATGAGGATCTGCTTGAGGTCCCTATTGACACATTCATGTGTGGAGTTTGCCCCCAGCCTCCTTGGAAACATTCAAAGGCTGAGTCATAAGCCGATGATATTGCCCGAGTCTGCTTGCCAATTAGATGATGAGGAGTTGAGAATGCGCTTTCCCAGAGCAACTGTGTCCCACACTATAGGTAGGTTTCTAGGCCAACTCATGAAAAACCTACCTAACTCATCCACAGTTGGACCATGGCATTGACGTTTCTATACAAGCAACCTCACTTGTAGTGGAGCTCCTCCAGGAAAATGACATGCCAGAGTGCCAGGAACATCCCTCCCCAGCCTTGCGGCAGCAAGCAGAGGTTAAGGCACAGCAACTCGAGGGCACCAGTAATGTTCACTTTCCACTGCCACAGAAGAAAATTTCTCTCCACACTGGAGGTCAGACACAGAGGCTCCCATCTCCCAGGCTGACTCCAGTAAATGTGAGCCATTTCCGAATTGGAGACTACCTTTTGTTTGTTCTTCCTAATAGAGAGCACACGAGCCCAACAGAAATGTGTTCACCTTCTACTTTCAATCTTCCAGGAGGGAGGCTGGATTCAACCACACGCCCTTGCCTTCTGATAACCAATGAGAAGATGGCAGGGCTTGTGGGGAGGTCGCCTGTGTGGTTAAGGACAATGGGTAGCTGGGCAAGTGGGTCATTCAGGGAGGGCCAGATGTTTCCTGTGGGTGGTGATCTCTGCGGTGTCTCCCGACCCCTGATGGTATCTGAGAGGCCAGTGGCACACAGCCTCCCACAGTGTGGCGTGCTCCAGGGTGCAACAGAACTACCTGGGGCTGGTAGGTGATTCCTATTCCCCCCCAGACTTAATCCAAGTCAGAATCTTTCTGGTGGGGACCCCATATTTGCATTTTAACTCTCCAGGGATCCAATTTTCACCCTGCTGTTGAGAACCAGTGGACTGGAGAGAGGCCAGAGACTAGGGTCCTGCTTAGAGGCCGATGAGCTGTTCTCTGGGCTGGGTCCCTCTCCGAGCCTCTGTCCGGCAGTGCAGGTGCTTTTCTTCTGGGCAAGTGATGCAAAAAATTTATTCTGATCTCAGCGCCCGGTTAGGAGGAGAGCCTTATAGGATCCTGAGGACTTGATCTGATTCGGATCTTAAGACAGAGAAGCACCTTCAGTCGTACCCTTGGCCATTCCTTTGAGTTTGGAGCTCTCAGTGATGCAATATCAGAGCTTCTGGAACAATGGCTCCAGAGGAACATAGGAAGTGACACTTCACTCCAGCCTTGCAGTCTTCTTTTAGGAAGATTATAATTCAGTGTCTGTGAAGCAATTTGCTAATACACGCTGAACAATGCCACCCATATGAGCGCCCACAGTGAGATTTTGTCAGCAAACATACTCTTTGGAATCCTGTTCTTCTTGGGTTCTGGAGCTTTCCACAGCCTTCGTGAGCATCACTTCAACTCAGCTCTTGGGACTGTGCCCAGCGGCTGCCGTTGCTTCTCACTGTGCGCTGGGGCCGGGCAGGCCAGCATCTGCACCGACCTCATTGGTCAGGAAGGGGGTGGGGCAGCTCTCCAGGGTGCTGACTCAGTGCTGGATGGGAGCCTGGTGCACGCGTGCCGTGTTCAGAGTGCAAGCAGAAGGGGTGTGGGAAAATAGCCCCCCACCCTGTTTTAGAGTGTGGAAGCTCTTCCTGGAAGGAGGACTGGGCCCTGGTTCCTTCCCAAAGCAGCCAGTCCAGAATAAGTTACCTGTTGCCACTCTTGCTATTAATGGCTCCCCATCAGACTGAGACATTTGCTGGGAGAACCTGGACAGTCCGGCCACTACCAGGGACAGCCACTGTGCCAGTTTGGGCACATGCAGTAGAGGAGTTTGAGCTATATTTGGATTAAAACGATGGTTCAGCACTGGAAGTTGCCCCAGCAGAGAGAACAGTACCTCCATTCAGCTGTGGCTGAGCTGAGAGACATCAGCCTCACTGGTCAGCTGTATTTTCTTCTTTCCCAGGGCATCAGTACTTCCCACCTGCTGATTCATCCCCAGGGAGGAGAGAGAAGAGGTGGGCTGCCTGCAGGGCAGGCTTCTAGCCACTGCTGAGAGACAGCAAAACGGCCTCCCCGCCCCCACAGGGCCTCCTACTCCCAAGCTCAGATTTGACTCCAGTACAATAGAAAGAAGTCACTAGATAAGCACCTGGCTAAGTTGCCTGATGCTCTCACCCCTTTCCCAAGCCCCTGTTTTCCTCAACCAGCTCATAACAGACTGCAGTCTGGCTAGTACTTTTCTTCCCAGAAGCTCACAGCTTTGCAGTTACTCACCACACACCCACTGTCCCTGTGACCCAGTGGGAGGTGAAACTTTCATTCCCACTTTTTGGTGGGGGAATTCATTCTGGGAGAGATTATAGGGGAGTGTGCGAGTCAATGGTCTCACATGGCTGCCCGAAGCCCCATCTTTGGCCACATTCATAGAATGATAGTGCCCAGCATGAGGTCCAGCTGGTCAGTCCACATTTGGACCCTGTCGCCAGCCCCGGGACACCTTTCAGGAGGAACCTTGATGAGCTGGAGTGTGACAGAGAATGACTGGGACAGCCAAGGGTTGGCCACCATGCTTGTGCATGAGCTAGCGAGACTCTTTAAACTGAAAAGGGATAATACGAATCTGGTAGTGGGATTAATCTTATTCTGTGTTGTTCCAAAACAAAATGGAGATTAATCTTCAGGAACAGGAGGAGTTCATGCCAAAGCCACATGTCTACTTCACTTGGCTGGAGGCCGTCCAAGTCCCTTCCACCTGGAAGACTTCAAATCTGTGAAATGGCTGCCCCAGACTCAGTTGCTGAGTGGATCCAGGGGCACCTAAGAGTACTTTCCCCTTGCAAGGGTCACCTCCTGGGAGGCCAGCTGCACCTCACTATGTCGTGAGGAGAAGCTTCATGACAGTCATCCTCCTCGTTGCCAAAAAGAATGCATCGAACGTCTCTTGGGTGTTGGGCCTGCTGGGCAGCATCTGTTTATTCCTCTTGAATTTGTCCATATGGCGGGGCTCTGGGGGACAAGGGCAGTCACCTTATGACAGATTCTCAGTGGGAGTTAAAGAAAAGTTTGTGATTCTGGAAAGCTCTGCATCTCGAACGGTTCCAAAAACACAGTGCCCGGGACCGTGTTGTTCAGTGGCCCCCCAGAAACCCAACCTCCTCCAAGTCCAGACGGAATGTGTCTTCCCTCTATCAAGTCTCCTCTGACCCCTCACTTTGGGAATTGATCTTTCCCCTCCTCTGATTTCTTGGAGCACTTGGGGTTATGACAGCAATCCCTACCTGTCTTGTAAAACAGTTGCTCGTGTTTGTTTGACTCCTGAACGAGGCTGTGACCTTCGTGGGGGTGTGTGTATGTAGGGGGTAGGGTGAAGGTGTTTCTTCATCTGTGGAAACCTCCAAGACCCAGCAAGGGCTGGCACTGAAGTAGGTGCTCAGCACGTGTGGGCCGGAATTGAAAGGGGGAGAGGAAGATTCGGGGACCTGTGCCTTGAGGCATCTAGGGGTACCACTGCCCAGCGCCCCCCTCTCACTGGTAGGTCTCTGCACTTGCCTGAGCTTGGGTTGGAGAGGTAAAGGTGTGGTCCTCAGGGACTCCCAGGAGGGCCCCACGGAGGGTGCAGTGAACTTCTGGGAGAAGAGGGTCTTAGAGGCTGGCAAAGGGACAAAAACAAAGATAAAGACAGTGTTGAGTGCCCCAGGCACTAGGTCTGTGTTTGACATCGAGAGGAATGGGAACCTCATGGCCACCCCGCATAGGCCTGTTGGAAGGCAGCTCCCTCTGAGGGGACCAAAGCCCCACTACGGGGCTGCCTGCTTCTGCCCTGGACGTCCCCAAACCACACCTTTGGGCACGGAGAGCAGACAGAAGCAGCCCCCAGGCATTTCAAACACGACCCCCCACCTTTGATTTGTGAAGGGCCCTCGCTCATTTCTGGGGATGCTAGGAAGATGGACGTGGCGGGGTGCCTGCCCTCCACTGGCAGCTAGGTCACTGCCTGCTCTGCTGTTTAATGGCTGCGTGACCTTGGGCCAACCGCTTAGTGTCTGTGCTTGAGAATCATAGTCTGGTGTCGCTTCAGAGCAGCCAAGAGGGTTAAACAGCTTAATATGTTAAGGCAGTCCAAGTGTTTGCCATTATCACTGTTCTAGGTCAGAGCCCACACCTGGCAACCACGCAGGGCCTCCAGTGATGTGTGCTGGCCCAACAAGAAGGTGTTAGAGACCCATGTGAGTCAGGCAGGGTGGCCAGCACATTCCACAGCAGCCTGCTGACTCCGGGCACTGGGTCCTTACCTGGACTCTGTCCCTATCTGGCTGAGCGACCTTGGGCAGGTCCCTAAACCCAGGTTTGCCTCTCTTTCTGCTTCCTCTTCCAGCAGAGTGAGCAAGGCAGGGCTCCAGGACACCTGACAGAACCTCAACAGCCAGGTTGTATGTAATTTATTGGATCTATAAAATGCATTAGCTCCCAAGGTCCATGACTTCATCCTTGAGGCCAAAGTCTTCAGGGGATTCCCTCCCACATGGGACTCCTGGTGTCCCTTCTCTGGGAATACGTTTGCCCAGTGATCACATGGAGGGGAGGTGCTCTCCACATCACAGCCGGCAGGTGTTGGTTCAGGGAAAGGCCCAGGGGACACACCGTGTCTGGAGTCTCCTTCAAGTCCACAAAGGCCAGCAGAAGCGTGAGGAGTGAGAGGCCCTCTCTCCACAGCCCAGCACACTCCTTCCTGACTGCCGTAGGATCACCTGCTGCCCTGTGGCCACCTGGTGCGTGTATCCCCCGCCCCCACATAAAATCTGCCACCCTGACTGCCAAGAAGGCAGGACAGAAAGGAGAAAGACGTCCAAGCTCCAGCGTTAGCAGACACTGGCAAAAAGGAGACAGCCAGACGCTGGGGAAAGAGCAGAGGCCTGGAATTCGTGAGACCTCCTCACCCTGCTGTGGGTGACCCCAGGCCAGTCGTGTATCCTCTCTACATGTCTGTCTCCTCATTCCTCTAGACGAGGTGGGGCTCCATGCCCTCTAAGTTCCCATCAGGGCTCACGTTCCTTGATTTTTATAGTATGATTCTTGCGAGAGTGTGTGCGACGTTGGGGCCACATTGTAGTTCACCTCTCTTCTCCATTTGATCACATCTTCCACCAGTGGCCTCACCCATCTCCTCAGAAGGGGCCCAAAGAGCCTACCTATTGCTGGTCTTTGTGCTTGCCCCGGTCAGGGCCTTCCTAGCGACCTGTGAAGGCTGACAGGGAGTGTGGGCTTTGGTTCTGGACGGACCTGATTCAAATCCCAACTCTGCTATTCCTAGCTGGGTTACCTTGGCCAAGCCACTTGCCATCTGAGGCTCAGTTTCTCCTCTGTAAAATGGGAAACATGGGGAAAATTATCTTTTGGGGTTGTCATTCACATGGGAAGTATATCCTGGTGCAATAAGTGGTGAGTGGGATTGTGAGAGAAGTCTGTTTTGTGGCTATGTCCTGTATGCTTAGTGACAATAGGCTAGGCCTCTGTTCTCTGGTGGGCACACGTGTGCAAAACGGTGGGTCGTCAAACACGCTTATCCTTTGTCATAAAGACGACACAACCACGAGATAAGAGAACTATGGCTTATCATTTTCAAAGGAATTTCTAAAACAGAAATTCTAAGAGTGACTTGAGCCTACCAGACCATCGCTTTCCACACACGCCTCAGTGTTTGGCTGTTTCGGACAACCAAATGCATCTCTGAGGCTCTGAGTTTTGTCACCATAGAGGCCTCTTGGAGGACAGTGCCAGCAGCTTGTCACAGGCACCTACATCACATCTCAAACCTGTGTGCCCTCCCAGCAGGGCCCAGGTGGCTCGGCAAAGAGCTGAAGCTGGTGGCATGAGGTCAGATGGTGCGGGGAAGCTGGGAGCCAGCCAGGGGCTCTGGCTGAGAGGTTGGGTTTCTGCTGACTTATTGTAGGACTCGGTGACTAAGCAAGTCAGCTGTCCCTCAGCAGCCGCCACGGATGGGAACATTGCCTGTCACCTGCCTATCTCACGAGAGAACAATGGGGTCAAGGGAATTAATACTTGAAAAGGACTTGAATCAAGCACCACACGACTTCTCATCTGCTGACACCCACCGCCCCTGAAGCTGACGGGGTTAAAACAGAGGACGCACGATGCATCTATGCTGTTTGAAGTCAGCACAGTGGCAACCCTCGGGAGGCTGGGCCGTGACCCGAAACGGACATGCAGGGCTTCTGCGGTCTGGGATTATTTTGTAATCTGATCAAGGTATTGATTACACGGGTATGCGGAATTTGTGAAAATTCATCCTTATAATAGATGTTTTCCCTGTGTGTGGATATATATTATGCTTTAATAATTAAAAAACTAGGCCAGGCAGGTTTTGGGGGTATGCGCGATAGAAGCCCATCTCCAAGGCTGCTCCTTCCAGAGGCTCTCTGAGACTTCTGTTCACGCCTTTCTCAGGAAAGTGACTGTCATAACCCTCCACCAACCGCCCACGTGTACACCTTGTTCAGTTCTCTTGTCAGCAGTTTTATGGGTCTGTGGGTTCCAGCAAAACTGTCGACACCAACACACTGTGCCCACATCGCGCAGGGGCGCCTGCACACGCGACGAGCGGAGCGAAGGCGGAGCGGGCGGTGGGAAAGACGAGCCCTTTAAAGACGCGCCCGCCCTCCGCACGGCGGTGACGTCATTTCCGGCAAGCACGAGGCGCGGCCATCAAAGCGCTGGCCAGGTGCTGCCCGTACCTGTCCAGGTGAGGCGATGAGCTCATCTGTGCGTTGAGGCAGCTGTCCTGGAAAGAGAAAAAAACACCAAACAACAAAGTAAAATAGAACGCAAGCCTCCCAGCTCCCAGCGAGGTTTTCCCCTTGAACCCTGCTCAGGAAGGGCCGGTTAACGCCAGCGCATGACTTCAGACTGGGCGCCCGTGTGCTGAGATAACCACGGCCCAGCCCTTTACACAAACACTGTGGGGAGGCTGGCTTGAGCGGAGGCAGGCGGAGGCAGAGAGGGGACGCAGAGCACCGGGCAGGGGCTTCAATCTGCGTCTGTCTTGCCACCTGGGAGCTGTGCAACTAGGACGACTAACATGCCCTCTCTGGGCCTTGGGTTCCTTCACCTTCAAGTGCGAGTTTGGTTGGAATAATTCCTATCACCCCTGAAAAAAATGGAATGAATGGTTTTACTGGTTGGTTGGTTGGTTTTGTAGTACCTTGTTCTGTGTTGGGCCACAGGAGCAGAGAAAAAAGCTAACCATACTCAGGTCTTGGCCCACAATTATCATCCATCTATGCGAATCTTTCGTGCTGGACGTTATTTTATTTCCCCTCATCTCTGTACTTTCAGTCCCGCTCTCCTCAGTAGGCACCTGCCCTCATGCACTTGATATCTGTTCTTAGATGCGTGTGTATGTGTAGATGTGTGTATCTCCGTGTCTATCCTTGTAAAGCATGTAGCATTGTTTGGGATGTGTATTTTTAATGGATGTGATTTACAGCATTACTATGAATCCCTTTCTGTGTCTTCATTCTGCACCCTGTTTTTTATGACCGCTCCATGTTGCTGCGTGTACATGTAGCTTGTTAATTCTTACTGATGCATAGACTTCTGTGTTCTTTTCCTTTCCCCTGTTGATGGACACCGATGTTACTCACACGTCCTGTTACCACACACGGCACCACAGGGAACACTTTCACACACGTCTGCTTAAGGAGCCCAGAGAATTTCTCAGGCACAGCTGCCTCATCCAGTCTATGTAACAGTGGCTGTCCCTAGGGGTGGGGACAGAGCAGAAAGCGGCACGGCGCTGGAGAGGCAGAGCCTGGGAGCGTGGCTTGGCTGTCTTGTCTGGCCTGGGCTCTAGATTCCGCTGTCTGGGGAAGGCACATCTTTCATTGGTTGGCTCGTCTTGAAAGCCATGTGTTCTCTTCCTTCACAGCCTGCACAGTGGCTTCTCTTGTCCTAGACTGCAAGTTCTCCAAGGGCAGGCCCGGTGCTTTTCTCACCATGGTTGTCCTCTGCCCCATGCCTACGACCAAGCGGACACAGTAGCTGCCCTGCGAACAGCTGTCAGGTTTATAGAGCAGTGAGGGAACTTGGGCTGGAAGGAATATGAATGAAGCTTTGGCAAGGCTGGGACTGAGGCACAAAATTTAAAAAGACCTTGTGTCAACTCTACTCATACAAAAAAAAATTAGAATTAAATTAAAATTAGGGGCGCCTGGTTGGCTCAGTCAGTAGAGCAGGCGACTCTTGATCTCAGGGTGGTAAGTTTGAGCCCCACATTGGGTGTAGAAATGACTTAAAAAGAAAATCTTCGAAAAAATTAAATTAAAATAAAAAAATTTAAGAAGGCCTCGTCCTCAGATGCCGACCCGCATGCACACGACTTGAGATTAAGGGTCTCCCTTGCCGTATTCTAGAGCCCACTCTGACCTCAGATTTTTTTTAAAGATTTTATTTAGGGGCGCCTGGGTGGCTCAGTTGGTTAAGCATTCGTGTTTGGCTCAGGTCATGATCCCAGGGTCCTGGAATTAAGTCCCACATCAAGCTCCTTGCTTGACAGGGAGCGAGCCTGCTTCTCCCTCTGCCCCTCCCCCTATTTATGCTCCCTCTCTCTCTCTGACAAATAAATACATAAAATCTTTTAAAAAATGATTTATTTATTTGAGAGCGAGAAAGCACGAGCGGGGGCCAGGGAAGGGGCAGGTGGAGAGAGAGAATCTCAAGCAGACTCCCGGCTGAATGCAAAGCCCAGCGTGGGGCTTGATCCCACGACCCTGAGATCCTGACCTGAGCCGAAATCAAGAGTCGGACGCTCAACGGACTAAGCCACCCAGGCGCCCCTGACCTCAGATATTTTTGCCTTAGAAAAGCTTTTGGCCTCAAACTTAGCTTCTGATGTAGTACCTTCTTCTTCCCTACTGTCTTTCCTTTCCCTGTGTGCCTGAGCCGGTGCCAGGATCTAGCCTAGAGAAACTGTGAAGGTCACTGCCCAGTAGGGGAGGGGACATGAAAATAATCGTCATAGTGCAGAGAGAGAAGTTTGAATGAAAGAACAAGTCCCCACCCAGGACACTGGAGGCAGGGAAGTATGGGTGTTACTCTAGCTTCCTGGAGGAGGTGACCAGTGCAGTAGAATTTTGTCAGGAAGGCGGGAGGTGAAGGGTGTCTGGGCAGGGGCCCCGTATGCAAACGCCTGAGTTGGAACAATGCAGTGTGGTCAGGGGCTTGTGAGGGTCTGTTTCCAGAGCACAACGTTCAAGGCGGTCAAGGCTCAAGGCGTGGAGGCCAGGTGGTGAGTCTGGGGAGCCGGGAGGGGAGGCTGCAGGAAAAAGGGAAATGTGAGGGAAACCAAGGAGGTATGAAGCAGGGGATAGCTTGGGGGCGCCACATGGCGTGTATCCTGGGGGACAACAATTTATCAAAGAATTGGAAGCAGGAGAGAGGGAGGCCTAAATCTGCACTTTAGGGGACTACACATTTGCACCAGTAAACGTGTCCCTGCGGGTCCAGAGAAGAGCTGAGGCATCTGGGGAGCCAGTGGGGGAAACAGAGCCAGGGAAATGCCTCCCTTATGGAATAGGGGTCCCCAGCCCCGTAAGGCAAGCCATGTCAGCAAAGCTGTTTTCCGGAAACCAGCAAGGTCACTGGGCAAACTTCAGCCTTGCCCAGAAGATGCAGGACATGTCCCTGCCCCACCTAGACCCTAGGAAAGGCCATCCAGTCTTCCTGGTTGTCCCTGTTCTGAGCAGGGAGGGGACGTGGCTGACACCTCTGCCCACACGGCCCCAGGCAGGGGCAACTAGGTCCCTGGTGCTGGCAGGGCGCTTTCTCGTTACCCCTGGACTCACAGGCCATGATGGAAGGCTGTTTCTTTCCTCCCTGCTGAAACTGAATCCTACAAAGCAGCCTTTTAAATCCGTAGGACCATCCCGACACTGCCATACTGAGGAAGCCTCATTACCTGATGGAGAAATAATTATCTTTCTGCTTGCTTCAAGGTTCACTTTGCTGAAGAGAAATTCTCATCTCCTCTCCACCCATTTCCCAAACTGGACTTTCAGGCTCAGCTGCTCTCTGGGAAAGTTTCTGGGGGGTGTCCTTCCCTTGAGGTCTTTATTCTCTTCTTCTCACAGCCTTCCCACCCCCCACCCACCAATGGCTCCGCTTGGTTTATTTGTTGCCTTTGAATCTCTTCTTTGTCCCCTGACCTCAGATCCCTTGCCAGGTGGCCAAGTTGAAAGCTGGTGCAGCCTCTGGCATCCTCCTTCTCCGCTGCCCTCCAGCTTCTAGAAGCAGCAGCAGCAGCAGGCCATGCCCTGCTGGATCCCCTCTAAGGGCGGTGAAATCTGTCGGACCAGGAAAACCCCAGGCTACAGCCAGCTTCCTGGCAGAAACAAGCTCCCCACGCTTAGAAACTGTGCCAAAGATTGGTCTGTAATGTCCTTTCAACACTGGTGACACTCACTTCCCTCTTGCAGCCCTCTAGCACCTTCGGGCCTGTCCTGAAGGAAGGCCGAGTTTCCTCAGTCTCGTAATGCACACAGGACTCGGGGACGTGCTTCAGCCCAGCTTGGTTACAGGGACACATAATGGTGGCTCTCCTCTTAGGGAGCTATCAGAATCACTGGGAGCTGGTTTTTGACAATAAAACAATCATAAATTCAGTTTTGTTTTTGTTCAAGGAGGTTGTACACCCAACGTGGGGCTTGAACTCATGACCCCGGGATCAAGCGTCACACGCTCTACGGACTGAGCCAGCCAGGTGCCCCTCAGTTTCGTTTTGTTTTACCAAAAGTCCGGCTGTGACACCTATGCTGATCCCAGTCCTTTTCTCCCTCCCCCACTTCTCCCTCACTTCTACTCTACCTGGCTGCAGGTGGGCCTCAGGAAGGCTCAGTAGGGTGCCAATCCCTGCAGAGGTTCTCCAGGGGGGTCTAGGGAGAGCTGGAGGTCTGCAAAGAGCCACCCTGTCACTTGTGAGCCACTGTTTGCTCTAGGAGTGGGCCAGGTCATTGAGATGCAAAATCCAGGCCTGCGTCTCCAGGGAGTGAAGGCCTGGGAAAGTGCATCCGAAAAAAAGGAGGTGGTTGCTCGGGGTTGGAGGGGCAATCTGTGTCCATGGAACCCAGTGAGCTATTTGGCCCGTTGGTCACTGGAACCTTTGACCTCATTCCTCAGGGCCCAAAATATTTGAAGCCTAGACCTTCTCTGCCTTTAAATTCAACTCTTTTGCTACGGTTGAGGCCAGGGTTTTGATTTCCTGGGTCTGCCTGCAGCCTGTGTAGACGAGGAAGAGAGAAGGAGGAAGGCACCGCACAGCTATTTGGGATTCTTGGGGAGAATTGATTTACTTTTCTTATTTGCGGTAGTTTTGTTTTGTTTTTGCTTCCAACACTCACGCTAGACGAATTTCTACAGGGCAGAGTAAGAGCTGCCCTCCCCGTCTACCAGCCACGAAGCCAATCCTCTCCTGGGGCGCCCGCCGTTACCGGGGGAGGGGGGGGCTGGAAGCCGCGCGTGCTCGGGGCGTCTCCCCAGGCTTGTCCGCACCCTGCGCGGGGAGCCGTGGCGCGCTTGGGGCCTGGCCCGCCGCCACCTAGGCCTTCCCCGCGCGGCCTTATACGCATCCAGGGAGCGCTCGCAGCGGGCTCGGCTCTCTGGCAGGTGAGTAATCCAGCGGTTTTTCCTGCCTTGCGGTGGGTGAGGTCACCTCTCTGATGACAGGGCAGAGAGTGAGTCACCGCGCCATTCTCCTTATTGATCCAGCGGGCAGCTAGCCCAGTTCGCAGCAGTGAAGGGTCTAGAAACGATGAGTCACACTATTTACTGAGTGAGTCTCTGCACTGGGGTTTCTTCTCAAGCACTTGGTTCCTGGGGCTCCAAAAGGCAGATCAGAGCCATGGAGAGGGCACTGGCCTCCTAGGCCCCCGATCAGTGAACGGCTACTTCTTGAGGTCCTACTGTGTGTCACTGTTCGGACAGAGGGATGTAACAGGCATGAGAGGAACGAAGTCCAAGGAGCTGGTGTGCTGGTGGACGAGGTGGTGGAGGAAAGACAGGCAGTGATCCTGGAAATGCGCTCACAGCCAGACAGAAAATAGGACAGGGTGTGCGGACAGTTCCAGAAAGGGGGTATGAGGATCAGCAGACTGGGGGCAGCTCTAGTCTCCCTGAGAAACACCATGTGACCTGCACAGTGAACGTGTCGGATCAGGTCACCTCATGTCTCCTCTCCATAGAGAGAGCACACGGGAAGTTCAAGCACAATTTGTATGACTGGTTCTTCCCAGAATCCCTCTCCTGTGGTTGCAGCCTCTAGGAAGGCGGATCTTTGTTAAATTCCTTCATCAAACAGTGGTCAAAGGTCTAGAGGACACAGAACAGCAAGAAGAGGAACCCAGCCTGGAAACCAATGCATTCTATGTAAGTGCAAATTGGCTTTGTGCCCTCTGGGCTTTTGCTGAGAGCCCAGGTGAGAGGAAGGGCAGAGGGTTCTCTAGAATTCGAGAGCCCTGGACAGCTGGGCTCACGAAGCCATAAACCATGGGGCAGGGCAGAGCCGAGACACCTGGGGAGGGAGGTGGAGGAGAACGGCTCTGAAACAGAGGGTGGCAGAAGCCTGGTGGCCCTGGGGGCCCAGAGCTCCCAGCTGCAGCACACCCGCTGGCTGATGAGTCCCCTTGTCGCATCCCAGCTACACCAAGTAAATCCCCTTGGCCCAGCTCTGGGGCAAACAGGACCAGCAGATCTGGTTTCCCGAGTGCTCTCAGGGCCAGCCTGAAAGGGGAACCGAGTTCAAGTTCCACCAAGAAAATCCTGCTCTGCAGAGAGGACCAGTTTAGCCCTTGAGAACCAGAGGTGGGAAGAAGGAGTGGAGAGGAGTTTTTCCTTCCCCTCCCTCGAAGGGCAGTGACTCATACAGTTTCTTCCTTTTCTTAATTTACAGGTTCACATGGCACTTAGAAAGTGGCCACAGTGCCTGAGGGCCTGGGACCCTGGGCTCTGTGAGACCCGAGAAGGTGTAGCATCGTGAAATTCAACCCATGCTTGAGGGTTTCCTGTCTTGGCCAGACAGGAATGGCCCGCACCTGAAAACACAGAAGTGGCAGTGCCTCTATTTTAGGGGGAAGGGGGACTCCCCGGAAACTTCCTCTCCTGTCTGATTCATGGTCATCCACAGTGCAGCAGGCTTAGGAACCGTGAATGACATATTAGTGCAAGAAAGCAAGCCGGTCAAAGAGACTCATACATCACTGCTCCTGTGACACCCAATTATTCACGCTATTGAGGCTTGTGACTCTTCTCAGGGAACCAGGACAGCCACAGACAGAGGCTGCTTGGGGGGTGGGGGGTTGAAACAAATGAAGAGGTTGACAGCACCGAACCTCACCACCTGCAGTCTCTGAACCTGGGACTTGCCATGGCAGGAACATTCTGGATCAGACAGCTCTACATACAGAGAGCGGGGCACTTGCTCAGAGGCTGTGGGTGAACCTTCCCCATTTTGTACTTTCTTAAGGAGGGGCAGGTGGGGAAAGTGGAAGGGGGTGGGGGCAAAGGGGAAGAAGGGACAGCAGTGACCTCCAAACATCTGTCATTTCCCCCCAGGCCAGGACTCTTGGGAATTCGCCTGACCCCACCAATGTCAAAGCTGCGGTGTCACAGCTCCAGTGGCTTCCCGAGTGTAAGCTGCACAGAGTTCTTGCCTCTGCATTTCTGCCAGAGTCATTCTCGTTCTGATGACAAAGCCGCAAGGGGTGGGGAGGTGCCGTGGCACCAACAGATGCAGTCACACTCTGGGAGTTGACCAGGTTTCCAGAGCCCGCCAAAGAGGCCCCTGCACACTCCCTCCCCTCCCTGCTGTCTGTCAGACTGCTGTCGCTTACTGTGGGATGACCAAGGGTGCATGCTGTTCAGGGCTGGGGCGCCAGGGACATCTCAGGGCCTGCAGACTCCTGCTGTGGCCAGAGGTGGGAGGGCTCTCGGCCCTGGGATGTCCAGCGCTTGCATTCGGCCTGGAGCTAAGCGCCTGCAGAGAGAGGTTTCCCCGGGGTGAAAAGCTGCCATATCAGTCCTTCTCGATTCTCCCCTAAACCTCCGCTCCCGTGCCTCATCCTCGAAGTCACGCCCCCAGGGCTGCTTTAGCAAAATCCCTTCCTGCAGCTGAGGCCAGAGAGATACCTGTGTGAGGGCGGATGGGGGGCGGCTGGTAAGGGGCAAGAAGGACCCTTCCGTTTCCTTCATTAACCGCACTCCTGCGCCCCAGCAGCCCGTGTCCCCAAACCACCCTGGGCCTGGAACGGGCTGGCTGCCTCCCCACACCCCCAGCGGCCTGAAGACCCAGGTCAGGCTTGAGGACCCATTTCAAGGGTCACTGGCTCTGGCAAAGCCGACCTGACCTGCGCTGAGGCGGGGATGACCCAGCCCTCTCCAGAGCTGTTTCCCCCGCAGCAGAACATACCTCCACACTCACTGTCACTCACATTACACAATCCCTTTGTATGTCCCTCTTGGACTCCACTGATGTCTTGTACTTCTTTGTGTCCCTGGCACTTAGCTCAGTGCAGGCTTTGTGTGTGAGGAAATCTGCAAACAGGAGTCAGGGGGAAGCAGCACCAGCTTAGAGCCAGGAGGCGCCGCAGTGTCATCCTCCGGTTGCATGACTCTGGGAGGGTCAGTGAAGCTTTCGGAGCCTCACCCGGTAAGTGCAGAAGTGCCCATCTCAGGATTGTGATGAGAGTAAGTAGCATAATGTGAAATACAACAGTACAACGCTATAGTTGAGCGCCAACCCCATGACAGGCACTGTGATCCGCCCGAGAAATCGGATGTCAAACAAGAGGCTGGCATGGGGAGACCTCCACACCTTCGTGGGAGGGTCCCCGGCTGGTGGTCGGGACATGCCAGTGAAAGGCTGGGGTCCGGAGAGGCCAAAGCTGACCCAGGAGACCGATGAGAACAGAAGGCTGGGGAGGGCTCGTGGCGGAAAGCCCTAAGGACAACAGCAAGCCAGCAAGAGATGCCTCTTTTTCTCCTCCCAACAAACCAAGAGAGCACTTCCTTAGAATTAGAGAAAGCACTGGAGACTTTTCCATTTTACAAATAAAAGAAATTATACGATATTAAAGAAATACTTCCCTGGACTTCTAAAAAGGACTAGAGATATGTTCATCTTGCAGCTAAAAAACAGGTATTCCTGGAAGGGGCGCCTGGGTGGCTCAATTGGCTGAATGTCCAGCTCTTGATTTCAGCTCAGGTCGTGATCTCAGGGTCCTGGGATTGAGCCCCACATCAGGCTCTGTGCTCAGCATGGAGTCTGCTTGTCTCTCTCCCTCTGCTCCTCCTCTCGCTCAAATAAATAAAATCTTTAAAAAAAGAGAGAGAGGGAGAAATTCCTGGGAAATTTTGCCCTGAGGTTCTGAACCACGTAGCAATGCTTGAAGCCTTTCATAGTGGCAAATTAAACACATACTAAAATAAAGTAAAATAAAATAATTTCTACATCAGTCAAGCACTGATAGATTCACAAGGAGAATGGGAAAAATATTACCTCCCTGGTGGTACTAAGGCTTTTCCTCTGGCCTTGAAAGGCTCACAGGGATTTCTTACGGGCCTCGGGGTTTGAGGGCGACCCCTTGCAGCTGTGCCCAGAGGAAGCTCAAGTTGCAAGGCCTCGTGTTTCTGAAAATATCCCCAACAGCCACATCAGAGACACGCTGCCTTCCCAGCCTGATCCCTCCCAGCGAAGAGGGCTATGAAATGGGGAGTCGTGGTCCTACGGAAGCTGGACTAGTGTTCCTGAGATCTGCGGGCCTCAGAGACTCAGTGCGTTTGCAAAGCCCAAGATGCTCTCGTCCCCTCCTTCCGTGTGGGGAGCTCGCCTTTCCCGGGGGTCCTCAGGGTGGTGGTGGGGGGGGCTGTGTCAGAAGCTCCTGGAGAGCTTCCTAAGAATGTATTCGCCTCCTCCCCACCCCGTTCTAAACCTCTGTGGGTGGAAGAGTGGAGGGATTGACCCAGGAGGGACTCACTCTCCAACTCTCATGACTTCCCACCATCCCCCAACCCCCCTCCCCTACATTTATGTCTTATTTCTCAGAGAATGGGGTCTGGAGTTTGCCAGAACTGGGTTTTAATCCACGTGCACCACTTGCTTGCGGCTCCCGCTCCTCATCTCCTCAGCTTTGCAGGCTGGTGGGGAGGGTGCTGTGAGGTACCTTAGGAGCCAGCTGTGGAACAGTCCCCAGTGAAGGGACCCAGCCAGGATGGCGGAGAACCCTCTGGAAGGGAGCCCAGGCCCCTGGGACCTCACTGCAGTGCGGACTGGGAGCTGGGCAAGTCCTCAGATGTGAATCCGGTGTGAGGTGGGGTCCCCATGGGTACCTAGGGGAGCCCACTGAAAACCCCCAAAGCTGGTGTGGCCCTGAGGAAGCTTTAGGGTGACCCAGGACCGAAGAGGTTCCTGGGATGTGTGACTTTCACTGCTCAAAACAGGACAGTGCCAGGCAGGGCCCCAAAATGGGTGGATGGAGGGGTGGCTGCTGGCCTGCTCAAGGGGGGCATTGGGGCCTGGGAAGGGAGTTAGTTGGGTAGCTCTGGGGTATTTCTTTTCTTTCTTTTCTTCCCTTTTTCATTTAAATCACCACCTTGGAGGCCGCTGTGGGACGGGTGTCTGCTGGGGAAGGGAAAGAAACAAGTAGAAGTGCCACCACCCCCATGGGGGAGGGGAGAGAGACCCCACACAGCTTCCTCTGGGGGCTGCACACAAGGGTGGGGACAAATAGCCCTCCTCCTGGCCAGTACCAGAAGGCCCCATTTGTCCTGGGCTTTTCTTGCCTAAACCCCAGTTGTCTGCAGCCAGATGGTTAGCCTGAGGAGTGGGGTCCAGCAGGCGTGTGGGCAGGACCGAGGCCCCCGCCCCTCAGAGCGGCAGCTCCCTCCCTGGGCTTAGGCTCCTCTCCCTCAGCTCTTCAGCTCCTGATAAAGCAGACCCTTTCTCCCTGACTCTCCATCCCACTCTCATTTCTTTATTTTTCCACTTCCTGTTTTCCTCCATCACTGTGTCCTGATGAGTAAAGTAAGATCTTGGCAGGTCCCTTGCCCTAGGCCTCTTCTCTGCCACAGAAATCATAATTCTTCCTGTTCTTCTTCTTCTTTTTTAAGATTTTATCTATTTATTTGACAGAGAGCACAAGCAGGGGGAGCAGCAGGCAGAGGGAGAGGGAGAAGCAGGCTCCCCACTGAGCAAGAGAACCTGACGTGGGACTCAATCCTGAAACCCTGGGATCATGACCTGAGCTGAAGGCAGCTGCTTAACGGACTGAGTCACCCAGGTCCCCCCACCCCCCACTTTTTAAAGATTTTATTTCCCTGCCTCAGAAATTCTTAAATGTTTAAGGGAAAGACAGCCTTTCACATAGGAAATGTTACCTTTTGTTCCTTCTCACTGGGCTTCGAGTCCCACAAGGTTGGGCACTGGGTCTTCCTGGTGGCCTGTGGTCTCCTGAGGGGGGGAACATAAATATGTGTTCAAAGAATAGACAAACACAAAAGAAGATTGTTTTTAACAAGGGCGGCCCGTGATGATCCATGAGGGGAGATAGAAGGAGAAGTTGTTCAAGTTGCTGCTTTATTTCCAAATCCTTCTCTTAATAAAACGTTGTAAGCACGGGCAGGCCCTTTGGTCAAGTGGAACGGCGCCTCAGCTCCTCGTCGTCCAGGTCACCTCGAGGGGTGGGAGCTGCAAGGAGGGCCTCCTTGCCTCCAGCTCCTCAGAAAGTCCCATTCATCCAGGGAGCAAGATCAGGGAGATGAGAAGCAAGAAAGTGGCACGAAGGTATAAGTTTAGATGAACTTTCTCTATCACTCCATCTAGCCAGCATCTGTGCTTTGTCCGTCCTGCCTCGGGAAAAGCTAATTTCTACTCTAGAATCCTGAGGAGGTGAGGAGGAGGAAGGAGCTGATTTTACTGAGCATCTGCCACGGGCCAAGCACTTTACATAAATTATCACACTGATCATTTAGAATTCATAAAAATCTAGTTTGATGACATTATCCTTTTTGGACAGAATGAAGTTCAGTAATTCACCTAGGGGTGCCTGACAGGCTCAGTCAGAGGAGCGTGATTTTGGGGTGGTGTGTTTGAGCCCCATGTTGGGTGTAGAAATTACCTCAATAAATAAAAAATAAAACCTAATAATTCACCCAATCTACCCCTAAAAGAAGTAGAACCAGCAATTAGCTGACCTTCTGGTTCTTAAGCCTGTGACCCTCTTTCCTTTATGTTACGCCACAGTGGTTACTAGCATAAAGAAGATGAGAGAGTCAGCTCAGGAAAGGGCAAGGATCTTTTAAAGCTAGACCCATGTTGGTAAATAGGAGGGATTTGCACTGGGCTTTGGGCTCAAAGCTGGCTTGTGCAATTTTAAGCCAATTCCCATTGAACAGTTTGTATCCCAACTATCCCTCACTTGGCTACATTTATTTCCAGGACTGAGTCTATGATTTACACTCTTCAAACGTATTTCTAATATCAGCTTGTATTGCATCTTGAGCTAATGAATTCTTTGTTTGCCACCTACTCTAAAAATAGTACTTGCTTTAATTTGTCCTTCAACTGCTTATCTAAGCTCGGAAGAAATACTTGCTCGTTCAAGTATTCCAGAATGTTCTCCTGCTCTGAGCTATCTATGGTCTTTTGAATTTCAAGCATATTCTTTCTTAGACTTTCGTCTCTCAAACCGGAAGTTCCCTCCTCCTTGTCTGGCCTAGCTGATTCTCTGGGCTCATCTAAATGCCACCCTTCTAGTCCCCTTCAATGTGACTTTTTGTGCCAATAATATCTCAGGACAGACACCCTACTGTGGCATTGGAGTGAGCCTCTGGTTAGTAAGACGCTCATGTCAGCTTGGCGGATTCGTTGAGGGCCAGCTGGCATACAGTTTTAATAAGAAGCCTTCTATTTCTCCTCTGCTCTTTGGGATAATCAGAAGACAGAGCTCCAACAGGGCCGTTCTTCCCTAAGAAAGCCTTGATCACTTCCCCAGAGAGTGTGGGCAAGAGGGAGGAAGGCCACCAAAATACTCATGCCAAGCGCCTGGCTAGGCCTGCTCAGTGCTCAGTGACTTCCATATGTCACCCCCACCAGACAGTGTCAAATTCATGCTCCACACAAATGACACATTTCTACATGTCTCAGAGCTTCGGTAGCCTTTGAATGTGGGACACCGTGAAGGCCCAAGGGCTGCTGGAGATCAAGAGAGAATTGATCTTTCCTTCTTCAACCTGGAGGGCAGGAACTGTGGTGTTGTGCCTCCTGCCAGTGCCAGCCCGGGATGAGGAGCAAGCAAGTGATTCTGGTTCTCCTTTGGGTTGGGCCTTGGGCTGCCCCCTCATTGACTTCTTGAAGCTTCCTCTCCTCTGATCTCCTCTTCAGGCTGCCCCGATGCTTAGAGTGGGCATTTCAAAGGGGTGGCAGAGCCTCTGGTGATGGCCAAGTTTTAGGGAAGTTTCAGAGGGTGCTGTGGGGGCTGGTTTTCCCAGCCTGGGAGTGTGTGGGAAATCCTGGTATTGTGGGTTGACTTGTGCCCCCCAGAATGCATTTGTTGAAGTCCTAACCCTCAGAACCTCGGAATGTGACTTTATAGGGACATAGGTGTGTTGCAGGGATAATTAGTTAGGTTAAGATGAGGCCATTCTGGATGGAGTCTTAGGCCCCTACGTCAACGTGAGTGGCGTTCTTATGAAAAGGGGAGATTTGGACACAGAGACACAGGGAGAGCACCATGTGACGATGGAGGCAGGGATTGGGATGAGGCTTCTTCACACCGAGGAATGCCAAGGATTGCCAGCAAGCCCCCCAATCTGGGGGGAGGCCTGGAATGGATTCCGCCTCTCAGGCCTCAGAAGGAACGGACCGGGCTGACCCTTTGATCCCTGACTTCCAGCCTCCAGGAGCAGGAGACAGCACATGCCTCAGGCCACCCAGTCTGTGCCGCTTTGTTACCACCGCCCTGGCTGGACCTCAGAGCTTCTCAGAGCCTCTCACATAAATGAAATTTGGGGGCAATGATTTCCAAATTTGACTTTAGGACACTTTTTTCCCCACTGGGCCTCTGTGATGGACAGTGTTTATAGGACCACACTCTGGGAACCACTGTGCTGACTGTGTCTTATGAGTCTGGGCTGGGTTCATCGAGCCTACCTGTTAGAAAGAGATGACGTTTCAAAGGCACCCCCTGAGACCTGGGTCATAGGTCTCGGCACCCCAGACACTAAACTTTTCTGTGGCTCCTTTTCCTCCTCCGTGCAGCCCTCTTGGGTGGTCCACTGGGAGCCCGCCCCAGGGCTCTGCGGGTGTCGCCGGGGGGCACTTCTAGAGCTGCTTCCAGCAAGGGCGCCACAAATGATGCTGGGGCGTGGGGGGTGGTGCAGCGGGGGTCTCCCAGCAGTTCGCTGTGGAGCCTGGAACGGAGGCCTCAGGGACTACTGTGCGGGGAGAAACAGCCCTTGCATCTGGCTTGAAGCCGATCAGAGCAGCTGGAGCCAGACCCCTTCCCGAGAGGCCTGGGGAACAGCCCGAGACAGGGGTTTCCACAAGGTGGATTCCCATGGTGGCAAGGGCTAGCCAACAGAGGTCACCGCCCCGTGGCTCTCCAGCAAGCCAAGCTGCTCACACAGCCCCCAGGGCTGCCCACTCTCGCTGCGTCCACAGCTTCCAGACAGAAGCCTGGGCCAGCCGGACCTATAGGAAGGGGGCAGGGCGGGCAGCATGGAAAATGGTGGCTGTGAGCTGAAAATACACACACACACAGCCAGGGAGTGTCACTTCCTAATTCCTACCTCAGGATGGATCTGACAGATAAGTGGGCGGAGCAGGAGATGTGAGGGCAGAGGGGTGAGGGACACTAATTGTTAGGCCGCGAATACCCCGCCTCCAAAAGCACCCAACAGCACTCGGGGCCCCTGAGTTCAGCTCACAATAGTTGTGAAACCAAGTTGTAACTGTTCACACCCAGTGGAGGAGGAGAGGGTGGGTAGCAGGGGTTGGCAGCCACGAATCCCATGAAATAAGAGCAGTGACCTCAGGTTAATCATCTGCCCCCTCCCCCCAGGCCCAGCAAGGGCAGCAGAGGAAGCAGCGTGTCTGGAGGGGGCATGGTGTGCACGAGGGGGCTGAGGAAAATGAGGCTGGAAAGGCAGGCGAAGGCCAGACTTTCGGGGTCTGCGAAGCGCCAATTGATTTATCGGCAAAGGATTTCAGGTCATCTTCCTCCGGCTGTGGGGAAGTGAGGCTGTTTGCACGAATGAGTGCCACATCAGAGCAAGGCTTCCGATGGCTCGGAGGAGCTGAGGTTGGAGGTAAGAACCCAGCAGGTGACCAAGATGGGAGGCTGTGAGACGCCCCCCTGAAAAGTGGGTGGGTCCCACAGAAATCACTAGAAGAGCCCAAAGCCTAAGAGGCTAGCAGGTGGGGGAAGTGATCCTCGTCCCTCCTTGCACCTGCTAGGAGGGCTTTACTTAAGGGACTAATGATCCCAAGTGACGTTGAGAACACAGAGTGACTGAGACTCCCACACAGTGGGGAGAGGCTCCTTACCGACAGAGGACACAGGGAAGGGGCAGTCGGCCTCCTGCTTGCTTCTGAAAGGGGCAGGTGCAAAACTCTGATCAAGGTCTTTCTGAAGTCAAGAAACTGCCAAACTGTGATGCCGAGTGGTTGTAAAACTGCTTTGGAAAGCAAGTTGACAATTTTTTAAATAAAGTTTAGCCTATAACCCTGTAATTTAGAATTGCTGCTTCTAGGTATTTACCAGGAAAAATAAGTGTATATCCTCAAAAAGACTTACACAAAAATGTTCACAGTAACTTTATTCACAATACTCAAAGTCTTGGGTGCCTGGGTGGCTCAGTCGGTTAAGCAGCTGCTTTCAGCTCAGGTCATGATCCCGGGGTCCTGGGATCGAGACCCGCAAGGGGCTCCCTGCTCAGTGGGGAGTCTGCTTCTTCTTCTCTGCCTGCTTGTGCTCTCTCTATCTGTGAAATAAATAAATAAAACCTTAAAAAAAAAACAATACTCAGAGTCTCCATCAATAGGAGAATGGATAAACACATTGGGTACAGTCAGGTGATGGAATAGTACTTAGAAATAAAAAGGAACTAGTAACAGACGTGCCCAACAGCATGGGAGAAGGTCACGGATGTGAGAACAAGGCTGGATGTAGGCAAGTACTCGCTGTGTAAGCCTGCTTTACATGACATTCAAGAACAGGCAAAACCAATCCAGTATGGTAGAAATCAGAGCAGGGATTGTCTCTGGCGGGGGGTGGGGGGGATTAATCGGAAAAGGGCAGGAGGGAACTCAGTGGGATGATGGAGTTCTTCCATATTTTAATTCTATGGTCGTACTAGAGAACCATAGAGGACTTTTTTTTTTTTTAATTCGGCATCTGGCAGGAATAGCATTCGTAGGCATATCCCCTGGGAAGCTCTGCTCAGACTCCTCGTGAGTCTGCTCTAGGTGCATCAAACTCACCTATCAGAAAGAGAAGACGGTGCTGTTTCAAAACCGCCCCCTGAGACTCAGGTCATGGGTGCGGGCACCCAATCACTTAACTTCTCCATACCTCAGTCTCCACATCTGACCAGCCAGAACAGAGGGGCCATCCAGGGTCTAGCACAGGGCATGAAGCCTGACACTCTTCTCAACAAAGCGAAGCTAGTTAAAAAATTCAGCAAGGTTCAACTTCCCGTGCGAGTTGGCATGTCAGAAGCTTAGAATTGCCCCTCTGTCCTAACAAGTACAAAGCTGAATAAACTTAAAAAGCAACAGCGCATCTCAGATCCGTAAGGGAAGTGAGGGTACAGGACCAACTGCTGCCCCTTAAATTGGAAAGACGGAGAAGCACCAGTTACCAGAGCAGAGCCCCACGGGTGGGAACGTCTTCAGAATCCATGCTGGGGGAGGGAATGTGAGTTACAACTGATGAATTGGAGGCTCAGTGTGGACAATCTGAGAGTTAAAAACCCCAAGGGGGCTCAGTTATGGTGAGCCCTTTAGTGCGGTGAGTTTTACCTCCTGGAGCTCTGCCAGGTTCTCACAGTGAATATTAAAAATATCTATCTATCATCTATCTATCTATCTATCATCTATATCTATCTATCCCCTTGTGCTCCTAGGGGTGGGGAAGAGGAAAAGGAACTGTTTTGAAATATACCAAAGCTCTGCTCCTAACAAGGCCCGTCCTCAGGGAAAACTAGTTAACTGGATCCTAACCCGATAAGAGTTTTATCAGAGCCTAACTGACCTAGGGGAAGGGAAATAGCCAAACTCCCGCCATCTGTAGCCATCCCGTCCTGCCTAAGGGAGGCCAAGAGAGAAGCAGAATCCAGAGCCACGAGCTCACTAGAAGTGTGAGGAGTGCGGAACACTTGCCCTNTCTATCTATCTATCATCTATCTATCTATCTATCTATCTATCTATCTATCTATCTATCTATCATCTATATCTATCTATCCCCTTGTGCTCCTAGGGAAGAGGAAAAGGAACTGTTTTGAAATATACCAAAGCTCTGCTCCTAACAAGGCCCGTCCTCAGGGAAAACTAGTTAACCAGATCCTAACCCGATAAGAGTTTTATCAGAGCCTAACTGACCTAGGGGAAGGGAAATAGCCAAACTCCCGCCATCTGTAGCCATCCCGTCCTGCCTAAGGGAGGCCAAGAGAGAAGCAGAATCCAGAGCCACGAGCTCACTAGAAGTGTGAGGAGTGCGGAACACTTGCCCTACCGCACACCTCCTCACCACAGCACTGCGCACGATAAAGGACTAGTTAAAGTAGCTCCTTCACCCAGCGCACCATGCCAGCCATCAGGAAAAAACTCTAAGATGTAATAGAAACATAATCGGAAGAGNTTACCGCACACCTCCTCACCACAGCACTGCGCACGATAAAGGACTAGTTAAAGTAGCTCCTTCACCCAGCGCATCGTGCCAGCCATCAGGAAAAAACTCTAAGATGTAGTAGAAACATAATCGGAAGAGCAGAGCAAGCATCAGAAGGAGACTCAGACATGGCAGGGGTGTTGGAACTCTCAGGCCAGGAATTGAAAGCAACTATAATTCATAAACCAACAGCTGTAATAATAAAGTAGACAGATGGGCAACATGACGGAGAGATGGGAATCCTGAGAAAGAACCAAAAAGAAATGCTAGAGATAAAAACCGCTCTAACAGAAATGAAGGATGACTTTGATGGGCTTTTTAGTCTTTTTAGTAGACTGGACATGGCTGAGGAAAGAATCACTGAACTTGAAGATATCATAATAGAAACTTCCAAAACTGAAAAGCAAAGAGAAAAAAAAAACTAGGAAAAAAAAAAAAAGAACAAAATATCCAACGACCGTGGGACAACTGTAAAATGTGTAACATGTGTAATGGGAATTCCAGAAGGAGAGGCAAGAAAGAAAGGAACAAAAGAAATATTTGAAACAATAATGACTGAGAATTTCCCCAAATTAATGTCAGGTTCAGGAAGCTCAGAGAACACCGAGCAGGAAAAATGACCAAAACACTACTCTTAGGCATATCATTTTCAAATTACAGAAAATCAAAGATAAAAATCCTGAAAGAAGCCAGAGAACAAAACACCTTACTTACAGAAGAACAAAGTTATATCCGACTTCTCCTCAGATACCACGCAAGAAGAGAGTAGGATGAAATGAAGTGTGTGTGTGTGTTTTTTTTTAAGATTTTATTTATTTATTTATTTATTTGAGAGAGAGAGAGAGAGAGAGAGCACAGAGGAAGAGGGAGAAGCAGACTCCCTGCTGAGCGGGGAGCCCAATGAGGGACTTGATCCCAGGACCCTGAGATCATGACCTGAGCCAAAGGCCCCAAGTGGGACACTCAAGCATCCCGGAAATAAAGTGTTGAGAGAGACAAACCACCAACCTAGAATTATGTACTCTGTGGAATTAGCTTTCAAAAGTAAGGAGAAATAAAGACTTTCTTGGACACACAAAAACTGGGGGAATTTGTTGCCATTAGACTTGTCTCCTAAGAAATGTTAAAAGAAGTTCTTTAGAAAGAAGGTGATTGATAGAAACGAAAAACCTGGATCTACATAAAGAAAGGAAGAGCTTCAGAGAAGGAATGAGTGAAGGAGGAAGATTATATCTTCTAGTTTTAAATTTGTATTCCTTTGAATATGATTCAACGTTTCCCAAATTAAAAAATAGATAAAAAAAAAAATAAGCAAGATTGACTCTGGGTCCTCTGAGCTGTTAGCTCCAGCCTTGTCCTCCATCTGGATGGTCACCAGAGCTCTGAGTTTGCACCGTTTAGGAGGGAGCGGGAGATGAGTAGCCCCTTCCTTCCCTTTCTGCTTTTCCAGTAAAGGGCCTAACCATCTCTCACTTGCTTCCCAAGGAGCCAAATGACAACCTATGAGAGAGCATGTGAAAGACAAACAGACACACAAAGGCTCTATGTTTGTGGATCTTTTACCTGCTTTATCTCTTTTAAGCCTTTGACACAGGCCCATATGGTTGGAGGACAAGCATTCACCCTATCCCGCAGCTGGGTGAATTCCCTGGCTGAAGTGTCAGAATCTGGATTTGAACCCAGGTCTCTTGGCTCCAGAGGGGTCCCTTCTACCCAAGAGAGTTACAACAGCAGTGGTAGTGGTTCATCTCCGTTCTTGAAAACATGGAGTTTCGAAGACCTCTGTCAGATGCAAGGGGCTTGTTTGCAAGCAAACAACTGGGAATTGAGTTCCTGAGAGCGGCAGTCACCAGGTTGCTGCTGTCCCTGAACAGGCTGGGATTGCAGAGGGGGAGGTGGCTGCTTGGATCCAGTTTGCCTTTGTCCAATATGGCGGTGGGATGGGGATGTGCCCAGCTCTGGCAGGCAGCCGCTGGCCCTGCTCCGTGTTGGTGAGGACCACTTTGTTCTCTTCTACCTCTGTGCCTATGGGAACCCTTATCGTGGAGCCAAGCGTATCCTAAAATATGCATCAACTTGGAGTCGTCTGGAGGAACAAGCTGAGAGGGTTCTGGGCAGTGGGCTTTGTCAGCTCTTTCTCTTAGCCTCCTTTGAGAGGCACAAAACCCAAGGGGCGGAGTCCATGAACTGTTACACGCTTGCCTTCCTTCCCATCTTTGGGAAGATTTTTTTTTTTCCATTTTAATTGCTCACCTGGGGACTGAGTTCTGACCAAAGAACAGAGCTTTAAGATTATGACTACTTCAGAAGACAGATTTTAAGCCCAGGGATTGAAAATGTGTTTTAGAACAGAATAGATGCGTCCTACTGGTAGACTACGCACTATGGGGATGATATTAAAATACTTAAGGACCCATAAGGCACAGGCCCCGAACAACCAGATGGAGGGCACGAGAGCTTGGAGAGCTCTGTCTGCAGCACCAGATGTCAACCCTTTAGTTGCTGAATCTTAGGGAGTTGGTGGCGGATGTGGGGGAAGGGCCAGGGGGCAGAGGAACCTCCTGGGGACTCAGTTCTTCACCCCCTGATACAGCGTCTCTGTTTTTAACAACGTATTTGGCTTTCACCTGTGCAGACAGCTGAACACTAGCCCTGCTCTATCCCAGAACCCTCAGATCATGATCTGATCCGAAATCATGAGTCGGATGCTAAACCCACTGAGCACCCAGGCGCCCCAAAAGGCCACTTTGTAAATATTTTTTGGTCTGTGGGGCATAAAGCCTCTATAGGTCTGTCATTGCAGCATGAAGGCATGAGTGTGGCTGTCTACCAATCAAATTGTATTTATGGGCACTACAATGTGAATTTCGTGTGGTTTTCACGTGCCGCCAAACAATGATTCTTTTGATATTTTTAGTCTTTAAAAATGGAAAAACATTCACTGAAAAAAACACCAATTTTTTCAGCCATTAAAAAACAAAAAACACTCATTAAAAAAAAAAATTCCTTCATTGAAAAACATCCTTAGCTTGCAAGTCATACAAACACACGGCAGGCCGGATTCGGCTCATGGACCTCGCTTTGCCAGCCTCTGGGCCGGATAGTTGGCCTCTGGAGATTCCCCACATCCCCAGCATCGTGTTTATGTAGAATTGAAACCAATGGGAAGCTGGTTTCCCTATTTACCTTCCTCTATATCCCACCTCCATGAGTAAGCCTATGAGAAGCCCTGAGTTCCAGAAATCTCTGTGGGTGTCCAGGAGGCCGCCGGTGCGGGGGAGCTGGCCTGCTCTGGGGGCCGTGTGCCCAGAGCTGCCTTGGAAGCAGGGCTCGCCGAGACCAGGTCCCAGGCTCCCCCTGCCCCCCTGCGCCAGGAACCCCCCTCAGCCACAGGCCCTCCCCCGGTAATTATCCTGTCCTGGTTCTCTCTATACTTACTCAGGAAGGGGCTTGTCAAGAGCCAGCACTCAGATTCCTTCTTAATCTTCATCATCAGGTTATTCTAAGAGGTTGTATAACAAGAGAGTCAAGTGCCAGGGCGCTGGGCTGCCCGGGTGTGAAACCCAGCTCTGTCACGGTGAATGACCTGGGCGGAATCAGCTATCTTCTCTGGGTGACATTTCCTCAACTGGACCTGGCGTGCAGCAACAGAGTCAGCATGAAGAAAAGATTTAACACGGGCTCAAGACGTTTTATCTAATAATGTCCCTATTTCTCGTCTCTCCCTTCTCTCACCTGAATCCACTCATCACGTGGGCCCCGCCCTGTCCCAGGGACGGGGATGCAAAGCCAGGAGAGATCGGAGTTGTTTCGGTTAGTTGTTGCTACATAACAAAACAGCCGACTCTTAGTGACTGAAAACTGCAACAAACATGTATTTGCTGACACTTCTGAGACCTGGGCAGGGCTCAGTGCACAAGGCTCATGTCTGCGGGCGCAGTGTTGGCTGGGTAGCTCCACGGCAGCTGGAGGGCACAAGGTGGCTTTGCTGACATGTCTGGCCCCTTAGCAGGAGCTGGCCAAGCTGCCCCCTCCCCCCAGCACCTCTCTGCGGCGCAGGCTCTGTCTAGCAGGACAGCTGTACTTGGAGGGGGCTTCTGTGAGGATAAGGCCCACGCCCCAAAGTCATGCTGTGTGACCTCCACCACATTTTGTTGCCAAAGTCATGGGGGGCGCCTGGGTGGCTCAGCCTGTGAAACGTCTGCCTTTGGCTCAGGTCATGATTGCAGGGTCCTGGGATCGAGCCCCAATTCCTGCTCCTTGCTCAGCAGGGAGTCTGCTTCTCCCTCTCCCTCTGCCTGCCGCTCCCCCGCTTGAGCTCTCTCTCTCTGTCAAATAAATACATAAAATATTATGTATGTGGCACAGCGGTTGAGCGTCTGCCTTCGGCTCAGGGCGTCATCCCGGCGTTATGGGATCGAGCCCCACGTCAGGCTCCTCCTCTATGAGCCTGCTTCTTCCTCTCCCACTCCCCCTGCTTGTGTTCCCTCTCTTGCTGGCTGTCTCTGTCAAATAAATAAATAAAAAATCTTTAAAAAAAAAAATCGTAAAAAAAAAAAAAAGGCAAGTCATAGGGCCAGCCCAGATTTAAGAGGAGGTAAAATAGTTCCTGTATCTTGATGGGGGGACATGCATAGGAATGGAGGAATGTGTGGGTGGCTCATTTATGCAGGCGATCTGCCACAAAGACAGAGACAGCTAGTGCGCACAACTCCAGAGACCACACCCAGTCTGGCTTCTTCACCCGTTAGCGCCAGAACCTACATGTTTTTGAAGACCCTTCAGAAATATTTACTTCTCTGCTGGTTTGGAAGAGTTCTCTTCATTTTGAAATTTATTGTCTTTTTTTTTTTTTTTTAGTGAGCTCTACACCCAATGTGGGGCCCAAACTCCAGACCCCAAGATCAAGAGTCACATGCTTCACCAACTGAGCCAGCCAGGGGCTCAAAATTTATTATCTTTTAAAAGCTGTGTCCATCTTACTGAAAAACCACTGAGATAATGCTAGTGAGAAATAATAGTGTTTTTTTTTTTTTAAAGACTTGATTTATTTATTTGTCAGAGAGAGAGAGCATAAGCAGGGGGAGCGGCAGGCAGAGGGAGAAGCAGGCTTCCCACCAAACAGGGAGCCCGATGCGGGACTTTGACCCAGGACCCTGGGATCACTGTCCGAGCTGAAGGCAGACACTTAACTGACTGAGCCACCCAGGGGTCCTGAGAAATAATAGTTTTAATCACTCATTCCACCATAACTCAAAAATTTTGCGTATGACTTTCTAGTTGTACACATCACTTTTTTACAAGTTCTACAATATTGTAGAAATGACAACTAGAGAAAACTTTTATATAGTCTGTTCACATATATAATCCTGTATTCAGCTATTTTGACTTATTACAATATCTGACATTTTTTCCATGTCCTTACATAATCCCCCTTTTTTAATAGCTACTGTAATGTTCCATTGTGTTGATCTGTCACAACCCATTAAATCTTTCCTCTCATGGTCATCTAGGCTGTTTCTGCAGTACAACATTTTTCCACGCAGCCTTCCTGTGGTTTTTTTTCAGCAGCTAAATGATATTTCATCGTGTTTATCTACCGTATTCTAGAAACACACATTCCTGTCACGGTGGCCACCTTGGCGCTGCGTGCACGCTGCATCTGAGCAGAGCTGCTCAGAAGGACGCATGCTGGGACCAGGACAGACTCAATCTGTGACTCAGAGGCAGAGGCGAAGGGTGTGTCAGAGGGTGGGTGGGCAGGAGTGGACACGGTCTCCAGGGGTTCAGTCCCAGAGTGGGTCCGTCAGTCCTGCTCAACTTTGAACCCCAGCTCCTGCTTATCAGTTCGTCACTCACGTCCAAGTTTTGCCCAAGGATGTTTCAAAACTGCTCTTGCTTCCTCTCAAGCTTCCTTTTGTTATTTTGTAAATGTTACACTAAACCTATGGTATCATAGTTCTTTTTTCTTCTTTTGAATGATTTTATGAACACAGATTCCCAGGAGTGAATGACTAGGCCAAAAGGCATCACTATCTTTCCGGCTCCTGCTAAGCAGTACTTAAAAAACTGCTTTCTAAAGCTGGCCCTAGATTCTGGCGCTACTGTTGGATGTTTAATGTGGAAAATCAGCCCAGATACGAACGGGAATATCCAACAGGTGCTTCTCTGGTTCTCCTCCGTGTGCTTTTTTTTTTTTTTTAAAGATTTTATTTATTTATTTGTCAGAGAGAGAGAGCACAAGCAGGGGGAGTGGCAGGCAGAGGGAGAGGGAGAAGGAGAAGCAGACTCCCCACTGAGCAAGGAGCCCCATGTGGGACTTGATCCCAGGACCCTGAGATCATGAAGGCAGACACTTAACTGAGCCACCCAGGCATCCCACGTCCCTGTGCTTTAATCACAATCTTTGATTGAAGGCTGTCCACCTGCTCCTCTAGATTCCAGGTCCCTAAGAAAAAGGAAAGCCTCTGTCCACCTTTATATCCCCAATTCTGTCTAGCACAGCACCTAGTCCTATACAGTAGAAGTAAAATACTAATTTAATAAGTGAATGCGTGATTACCTGCAATAATTATTTTCTCAGACTTGGGGGTTCAAATTCCATCTCCCTAAACTTTGCCCATCGTCCCTGGGCCTCAGCTTACTCATCTACAAAATGGAGAATGATAACATTTACCTTGTAGGACCTGTATTTAAGGATATGAGACAATGTTTCCGAAGGGTCTAACATAGAGCCCGATGCGAGAAAAACAGCGATTTTATCATGATGTCACGTGCTCATTCATTGAATTTTCCATTGTTAGAACCATTCATATATTTCCTCCATTTATGTTAGGGTCTAGCTGTTTTTCTAATAAATTTGACTTCTTCATATATTTTTTAGCTTTATAGTCTTTTGTCATATAAGTTTTAAATATTTCAGTTTTGTCATTTTTATGGCAGAAGCTTTACAATTTTTTATGTCTACATTTGTAGATATTTCCCCCGAGACTTTTTTACATTTCTTCAGCTAAGAACATCATTATACTCTCACAAATGTGATTTACTTCCCGTTTTCTACTGCTGTTTCAACAGTAGTTTCAACAATCTAATTTTTTAAAAAATTGTGATTCGTTAACCCACTAGTGTATATAGCGTAAGCTGGGCCTCTAACCCAGTATTTCCCCCCAGGCTGGTACACTACTACGTCCATTCACTAGAGCTGTTGTCACAGAGTGTCACTAACTGCGTGGCTTAAAACAGGAATGCCTTCTCTACCGGTTCTGGAGGCTAGAGTGTCGGCAGGGCCCTCTCCCTCGGGAGGCCCCAGGGGAACATCTGTCAGCTCCTTGCCTCTTTCCGTTGCCGGTGGCTCTGGGTGGCCTTCGGCTCGTGGCTGTATTGCTCTAGCCTCTGCCTCCATGGTCACATTGCTGCCTCTTCCTCTCTGTCTCTCAGAGCTCTGAGGGCATTAGCGCTGATTTAGATAATCCAGGGTCATCTCTTCTCAAAACCACCAATTGAACCACATCCACAAAGACCCTTTTCCCAAATAAGGTAGCGTTTACATTTTCCGGAGCTGAGGCCTTGATATCTTTGAGTTGCCCCTATTGAACCTACTATAGGGACTTTATTTTTTTATTTTTATTTTAAAAAGATTTTATTTATTTATTTGACAGAGAGAGAGAGACAGCCAGTGAGAGAGGGAACACAAGCAGGGGGAGTGGGAGAGGAAGGAGCAGGCTCCCAGCAGAGGAGCCTGATGTGGGGCTCGATCCCATAATGCCGGGATCACGCCCTGAGCCAAAGGCAGACGCTTAACCGCTGTGCCACCCAGGCACCCCCGAAGGCAGGCTCTTAACAACTGAGCCACCCAGGCGCCCCAACTATAGGGACTTTAAAAAACTCAGTCCTTATTCTTCAGCAAAGAGAACAGTGTGCAGCCCAATGACTTTAATATAAGGGGGTAAAGTAGGACAATGGAGGAGACAAACCGTAAGAGACTCTTAACTCTAGGAAATAAACTGAGGGTTGCTGGGAGGGGGGTGGAGGGATGGGGTGACTGAGTGATGGGCATTAAGGAGGGCACAGGATGGAATGAGCACTGGGTGTTATATGCAACAGATGAATCACTGAACTCTACATTTGAAACTAATGATATACTATATATTAACTGAATTGAATTTGAATAAAATTAAGTTAAAAAAAAATTTACGCTGAAAAAAAAAAAAAAGAAGTAGGGCCTGTGGGGAAGTAGCCCCATCTAAATTCTGTACCATCGGTGTGGTCAACAGAAGCTCATGCTCTCGGGGTCTGGAGCAGAAGTATCTTCTGGCCTCTGGGAGCAGAGATGAGAGTTAGCTACCCGATATGTCAGTGACAGTCCCCAGCTGAAAGCCTCTCTGCTTTCCTTGTGTTCTGTGGCCCCCAGACTAAATTCTGGTCAAACAGCTGCAGGTGAGAACTCAATGGGTGGGATTTTCGAGGAAGTTCCTTCAGAGGGAGACAGGTAGCTAGGTAGTGCACCCCGCCCCCACTTTGCCCCTCTCCCTTTCTTTTCTTCCTGCCTGGAATACAGATGCGATGGCTGGAGCTCCAGCAGCTGTCTTGAACCACAATGTGACCACAGAACTAGAGGTCAGGCCCTAGAAGCGGTGGAACACAAAAATAGAAAGAGCTAGGCCCCTGAGGCACTACCAATCTAGCTGGGGGCTGCCTACCTTTGTACTCATTTTGCGTGGGGAAAATAAACCTGTAACTTAACTTGAGCCACTTTGGTTATCTTGTTAAAAGCAGTTAACCGCAGTTTCTAATTGATACAATATCAAAACTGTATTCCATCCTCTTTCTTTATTGACTTTTGGCATGAGTTTATTTTACCTGTCGCTTTCAGCTCAAATGTCACTTCTTCAAAGCTACCTTCTCTGACCAGCCACCATATCTAAAGCTGCTACCCCTCGTCTCGTCACTCTCTATCATGTTGCCCTGGTTGATGTTCCTTATTGTGCCCTTTACACCAGGCATTACCTTCTTTTTCCCTTCCTTACTTGTGTGTTGTCCTTTTTTTGCTGGAGAAGGTAAGCTGCGCGATAGCAGGGACCATGCCTGTCTTGCTCTCTGCTGTCGCTGGGAGAATTCTTGGCACACGGTGGGTGCTTGACAAGTATGTGTGGAATGGGATGAGTCTGTGTGGGAGCCAAGATGAGACATGGGAGTAGGTGGTGCTGTTGAAAAGCTTCCTTAGGGGAAATCCAAGAAGCTCGAGTAGAAAACCTGTTGGTGCAAGTGGTTAGGAGTCTGGAGTCCTAGGGGGAGGGAGATGTTGACTCCCCCTCATCCTTCTCCTTCAGAGCATAAAACACACTCACTCGGGGCCCCTTTGCCCGAGCAGAACCTGAGTTCACATTCAATGCCCATATCCACGGTGGTATGGCCTCTACCCGCTGGACTGAGCTGCATGAGCTCAAATTCCTGGAACTTCCATGCCAGGTTCTAGCTTGGTCCCATGGGAAAATCATCACCTTGAGCCTCCAGGATGATGGCTGTTCATTGACTGAGCCCCAGCGTCCCTCTCAGCCACAGGCCTTTTCCTCCCAAGAAGATCTTCAACAGAAATAGTCCTGGCTTCTCCTTCTCCCTCCTTGGCTTGACCCGGCTCAGTGTCAGCCGCCCAGCTCAGTTCTTACTCCTCTGTGGAAACTTCCCCCGTTGATTTGGTTCACCTGGGTCCTTCCTGTTCCCATTGCCATGACTCTCGTCATTCATTCATGTATTTACTCATTTGTTCATTATCCTTAAACCTCCTATTTAGGGTTTCTCCTGTGTGGGGTACTCTGCTGGTTCCTGGGTTACACTGAGAGCAAAAATAAACTTGGTCTTGGTTGATTCATGAATTAACCATTGGACCAATGTTTCCAGCTTCCAGTGCCTTGGCCATCACCAAACAGGAAAAATAAAAGCCCCCAAGTGAGGTGACGTCATAAAGCGGATGTGAAGCAGCTTTCAGCCCCAGTGACCAGCAGTTAGTGTATCTCACGACCAGCCCGGTGGGACCCGCACACAGAGGCTTCCTGTGGGGCACACCTGCCGAGCTCCTTGAGGATGCCAGGCGCGGGCCTCCCCAGCCCTGGTCTGCTGTTTTGTGGGTCCTCCCTGGGGCTGGCAATGCCGGTGGGACTAGCAGGCGGTGGCCGTTGGCACCGGGCTCTGACGGGCTGCCTTGCTTTCTGAGAGTAACTTCAGAGTGCACGCACAGGGAAAGGAGAAACTGGACTACCCACCGAAAGGCAGGACAAGGTCCAGGCGCCTACCGGGCAGAAGGGGTGGAAGTTTTGGTTCTTTCAGTGAACGCCCCTGAGCCCACAGCAGGGTGGTCCAAAGTCCAGTCCAAGAGTCCCACAGGGTCTTAGTGGCACTCTCCGAGGACCGGAGTGGCTGTCCCTCTCCTGTGGGTGGGTGGGGGCTGCGTCAGCACAGATCCCGCCTTTCCTCGCCCAGTACGGTCAAACATGCTCACACCTCAACTGGTCAATCCATGAACTTGTCCTTAGCCCTCACATACAAATGCAATCGAATGTCCATTATCACGTTGCTTCTTAATCTAAACTCCAAACACTACAGGTTCACACGACCATTCTTTTCTATCCTTGACTTGGGGGACCAGGAAAGCCACTTCTGCATTATATCACAGGGTCTGCAAGATAGATCCGGGCCCCTCCTCCCGCCAAGTGCAGTTCTATATCCACGGATAATTCACACTCAGAATGACATCCTTGGGGCGCTGCGGGGTTCTGAGAGGGTGATTGAATCAGCATGGGTGAGCCACGTGGGGTAGCATTTGAATGTTGGGTGTATTTGATTGAATCATGACTCTGAAAACGGCACGGCCTCTTTGGCATTTGGCTAATGAGAATGTTGAAGCAACCAGGCCAGCCCATGGTCGGCCCTGCTGGGCAGGCCCAGGGTTACTGAATGTATGCAGAGCACCCTTCTTGTGATGATCTGTCTGTTTTAATCCCAGCCTGCCTTCCTCCTGCCACCCAGAGCTCTTCAGCCTGCTCCTACCCCTTGCAACAAACTTCAATTCACTTTGGAGATCTAGCCAAGCATAATTAAGAGGACAAACCTTTTAGTAGAAGGAAAACCATAATCAGTGATGCATTCCGGCCCGCGTTACTGGCTGCTTTAACCATTCGCCCCTATGGCTTAGCTCCGCGAGCACTGGGAGCTGGCCTTCAGGATCCTTGGGCTGTGGGTACATCCACACAGTGTTTTCTAGGGGCAGATCTGTGCCCGTAGTGTTTTGCCAGCGTGTGGACTCTCTAACCCAATAACTGGTGTCCTTAGAAGGCCACGCGAAGACAGTGACACACTGGGGAAGGGCCGAGGGATCCAGGCGGGGAGCGGAGTGAGGCAGCTGCGAGCCAAGGAATGCCCAGGGCTGCCTGCGAACCAGCAGAATCTGGGAGGAAGCAAGGAGGGATTCCCTGACAGGTCTCAGAAGGAGCGTGGCCCTGCCCACACCTGGCTGTCAGACATCTAGCCTCTGGACCTGTGACACAAGATGTTTCTGGTGTTTGAACCGCCCCGTCTGCTTACAGCAGCCCTAGGAAATGACTGGCCACCTTCCCCTGCCTTTTTGAAGGTCGCACCAGAGGTGAATTGATTGTGGAGCTAATGAAGCCGAAGATTCAGGCCCTTATTGTGTGTGCCCCTTCCAAGACCCCGTGCCTCAGTTTGTCTTTGTAATTTGGGATTATTTCTCTCAAAGAGCGTCCCCCAAGTTGTAGAGGATTCGGCCTCCGTGAGCTCTAGCCCTGCTGCCGCCCCATAGCCACCCCCCTGTTGGCACTCTATGCCAGGAGCAGCCTCAGCGGGGCAGGACCACAGGCCCTCCTGGGTTTCCGGTTCCCATTCTGCCGTCCCTGGTTCCCCAGGCAGCATCACCAGTCTGGAAGGCCTTGGAAAGAGAGGCCAATGTTAGATTGCTTTATCCGTTTGTGGGGCAAAGGGCTGAAAGAGAGGCCTTCTCGGGGTCTCTCTGGCCAAGCGCCTACTGGGTAACTGCATAGAACCACTTTCCTTTGGAGCCTCAGTGAGCAGAAGCTAGCATTTGCAACAGGCTGTCTTAGTTTGAGCGGAGCCAAAAAACCTGGTGGGCAAGTCAAGCCCTGGGAAAGGCCTGTCACCATTCCAGTCTGGCTGCTCCTCTTCCAGGCTGTTCTGCTGTGTGGCGTCTCCACCTCCACCCAAACCCGTCTTCATTCTCTACATTCAGATCAGCAGAGATGGCAGAAATGGCCCCTCAGGCCCTCTGCACACGTGTGCACAGGCAAACGTCCCTTGTCTCAACAGGACTTCTTTCTCGTCCTGTTTCCCCGCCTCTAAGCCAACCCAAATTCAAACCAATGTCACAAACATGTAGGTGGCACTTAGTCTGTACGAAGCTCTGGGGAACCCGGGATAAATGGTACACAGGCCCTGGGAAGGGGGAGACCTGAACATAAATGACCACATAACAGAAATAACATTAAAGACTGTGGTAAAGGCCCAAAGTGTAAGCAACGTGCCTTCTGATTTCTCAAAAGGCAATTAATTCTGATGGGGGGTGGTGAAGTTTTACAGAGGAAGTGCTAAAGGTTGTGATGAAAAATATTTAACATTGTCCAAGATGGTGGCTTAAGAGGATCCTGACCTCACCTCCTCCCATGGACACACTGAATCTACGGGCATAGTTCTCCATAAATCAATGTGCTACACCATGTTAACAAAACAAAGGATAAAAACCTTATGATGACCTCAATAGATGCAGAAAAAGCATTTGACAAAATTCAACATCCCTTTATGAAAAAAACTCTCAAGAGGGAATGTAACTCCAGATAATAAAGGCCATAATGACAAGACCACAGCTTACATCGTACTCAACAGTGAAAAGCTGAGAGCGTTTCCTCTAAGATTAGGAATAGACAAGGGTGTCCACTCTCACCATTTTTATTCAACACAGGATTGGAATTCCTAACCAGAGCACTGAGGCAAGAAAAAGACATAAAGGCATTCACATTGGAAAGGAAAAGGTAAAATTGCCACTATTTGCAAATGGCATAATTTTATACACAGAAAACTGTGAAAACCACCGAAACACTGTTAGAACTAATAAACAAACTCAATAAAGTTGCAGGATACAAAGTCAACATACAAAAATCTGTTGCACTTGTATACACTAACAATGAACTATAATTCTCAGAAAGAGAAATTAGGAAAACAGTCCTATGTATAATTACATCAAAAAGAAAAATACTTAGGAATAAATTTCATTAAGAAGGTGAAAGACCTGGTTGCTGAAAACTATAAGACATTGATGAAAGAAGTCTAGGATGACACAAATAAATGAAAGACATACTGTGCTCATGGATCGGAAGAATTAATATTGTTAAAATGTCCATACCCCCAAAGCACTCCACAGATTCAATGCAATCCTGATCATAATTCCAATGGCATTTAACTCAGAAATAGAACAAACAATCCTAAAAATTTGTATGGAACCACAACAGACCTTGAAGAGCCAAAGCAAACTTGAGAAAGAAAAACAAAACCTGAAGCATCATGCTCTCTGATTTCAAATTATATTACAAAGCTACAATAATAAAAACAGTATGATATTGGCTTAAAAACAGACACATAGATCAGTGAAACAGAATAGAGATCCCAGAAATAAACCCATGCATATATGATCAATTATTTTATGACAAAGAAGGCAAGAATATACAATGGGGAAAGAACAGTCTCTTCAGTAAGTGGTGTTGGGAAACTGGACAGCCACACACAACCAAAGGAAACTAGAGGACCATCATACCCACACGCAAAAATGGGCTCAAAATGGATTAAAATCTTGAATGTAAGATCTAAGACCATAAAACTCCTAGAAGAAAACATAGGAAATAAGTTCTTTGATGTCTTGGCAAAGATTTTTTTGGATCTGATTCCAAAAGCAAAGGCAACAAAAGCAAAAATAAAGAAATGGGAGTACATCAAACTAAAAAGCTTCTGCACAGCAAAGAAAACCATCAATGAAATGAAAAGGCAACCTACTGGATGGAAGAAAATATTTGCACATCATATGTCCAAGAAGAGGCTAATATCCAAAATACATAAAGAACTTATGCAATTCAATAGTGCAAAATCAAAAAATGGGCAGAGGATCTCAGTAGACATTTTTCCAAAGAAGACACACAGATGGCCAATAGACACATGAAAAGATGCTCAACATCACTCATCATCAGGGAAATGTGAATTAAAACCACAGTGAGATATCATCAGAAATAACAAGTGTTGGCGAGGATGTGGAGAAAAAGGAACCCTCGTGCGCTGTTGGTGGGAATGCAAAGTGGTGCAGCCACTGTGGAAAACAGTGTGGAGCTTCCTCAAAAAAGTAAAAATAGAACTACAATACACTCTAGCAATTCCAAGATTAGGTATTCGTCTGAAGAAAACAAAAGCACTAATTCCAAAAGATATATATGCCCCTGCGTTGATTGTAGCATCATTTCCAACAGCCGAGATATGGAAACACCTAAGTGTCCACTGATGGATCAATAAAGCTGTGGTATATATATGAAATGGAATACCACTCAGCCACCAAAGAGAATAAAACCTTGCCATTTGTGACAACATGGATGGAGCTGGAGGGCGTTATGCTAAGTGAGAGGAGTCAGATGGAGAAAGACAAATACCATATGATTTCACTTATATGCAGAATCTAAAAAGACCAAGCAAAACTCATAGATATGGAGAACAGGAATGGTGGTTGCTAGAGAGGGGTGGGGGGTTGAGGGATGAGAGAAATAGGTGAAGGGGTCAAGAGCTACAAACTTCCAGTTATAAAATAAATAAGTCATGGGGGTATAATATACATCATGGTGACTATAGTCAATATTGTAGTGCATACTTGAAAGTTGCCAAGAGCTTAGATCCTAGAAGTTCTCATCACAAGAAAAAAAATTTGTTGTCCTTTGTTTTTTTTAGATTTTTAAACATGTATTTATTAGAGAAAGAGTGAGAGAACAAGTGATCGGTGGTAGGGGCAGAGGGAGAGAGAAAGAATCCAAAGCAGACTCTGTGCTGAGTGCGGAGCCAGATGCAGGGCTTGATCTCATGACCCTGAGATCATGCCCTAAGCCGAAATCAAGAGTCGGATGCTTAACTGACTGAACCACCCAGGCACATCTTTTGTTGTCCTTTGCATGGTGACAATTGGTAACTAGACTTATTGTGGGGATTGTTTCACAGTGTATACAAACGTCCAATCATTACGTTGTGCACCTGAAACTAATATAATGTTATATGTCAATTATACCTCAATTAAAAAAAAATTAACAGAACTGACAACACAGACAAGTGGGAGAAAAGCAAGTTCCTGGAGGGGCCTGGTATGAGTCCTCAGAGGATGGGCTGTGAGAAAGGCCAGGCACTTTGCAAAGGTAGGCCCAGGGTGCAGGGGACCCTCTGGGGCTTGGGAGAGCCGTTATTTACCACTCAGAACCCAAGTATTTCAATATTTTAACAACCGGTTCAGCTGTGCCTGAGTTTACCAGCTGGCTCTGCGCCCCGAAATGGCATGAAGGTTGGGCACATCAACAGCCCTTGATTGGCCTCTTCCCTTTGGAAACATATTTCATTCCATTTCCAAAACAGCCTTGCTCAGTTAGATTCTTCTCACTCCGTGTTGCAATGGAAGCACCTGCCTCCCGTGAAAGAGGGTATTGTTTTCCACCTGGGCCGCCCACAGCTGGGTGGGTAGAGTGGCGGGCGCCCCCTCGGGCCCGTTGTGCCGCCTGCTCAGAGCCGCCAAGGCGCTGGCCGGGCGTGCGG